>NC_139599.1:3473094-3605594 GCF_946808225.1 Silurus aristotelis
TATAGTGTAATAGTAAAGTATTGTATAGTATAGTGTAATAGTATAGTGTAATATAGTATAGTATAGTATAGTGTAATATAGTATAGTATAGTGTAATAGTATAGTATAGTATAGTATAGTATAGTATAGTGTAATAGTATAGTATTGTATAGTAAAGTGTAATAGTATAGTGTAATATAGTATAATATAGTATAGTGTAATATAGTATAGTATAGTGTAATAGTATAGTATAGTATAGTATAGTGTAATATAGTATAGTATAGTGTAATAGTATAGTATAGTATAGTATAGTATAGTGTAATAGTATAGTATTGTATAGTAAAGTGTAATAGTATAGTGTAATATAGTATAATATAGTATAGTGTAATATAGTATAGTATAGTGTAATAGTATAGTATAGTATAGTATAGTGTAATATAGTATAGTATAGTGTAATAGTATAGTATAGTATAGTATAGTATAGTGTAATAGTATAGTATTGTATAGTATAGTGTAATAGTATAGTGTAATATAGTATAGTATAGTATAGTGTAATATAGTATAGTATAGTGTAATAGTATAGTGTAATATAGTATAGTATAGTGTAATAGTATAGTGTAATATAGTATAGTATAGTATAGTATAGTGTAATAGTATAGTGTAATATAGTATAGTATAGTATTGTATAGTATAGTATAGCGTAATAGTATAGTGTAATATAGTATAGTGTAATAGTATAGTATAGTATTGTATAGTATAGTATTGTATAGTATAGTGTAATAGTATAGTGTAATATAGTATAGTATAGTATTGTATAGTATAGTATAGTGTAATAGTATAGTGTAATATAGTATAGTATAGTGTAATAGTATAGTATAGTATAGTATAGTATAGTATAGTATAGTGTAATAGTATAGTATAGTATAGTATAGTATAGTGTATTAGTATAGTGTAATATAGTATAGTATAGTATAGTATAGTGTATTAGTATAGTGTAATATAGTATAGTATAGTATAGTATAGTGTAATAGTATAGTATAGTATAGTGTAATAGTATAGTATAGTGTAATAGTATAGTATAGTATAGTATAGTGTATTAGTATAGTGTAATATAGTATAGTATAGTATAGTATAGTGTATTAGTATAGTGTAATAGTATAGTATAGTGTAATAGTATAGTATAGTATAGTATAGTGTATTAGTATAGTGTAATAGTATAGTATAGTGTAATAGTATAGTATAGTATAGTATAGTATAGTGTATTAGTATAGTGTAATATAGTATAGTATAGTATAGTATAGTATAGTATAGTGTAATAGTATAGTGTAATAGTATAGTATAGTATAGTATAGTGTATTAGTATAGTGTAATATAGTATAGTATAGTATAGTATAGTATAGTGTAATAGTATAGTATAGTATAGTGTAATAGTATAGTGTAATAGTATAGTATAGTATAGTATAGTATAGTATAGTATATACAAAAAAAACCTGTTTAACTTCTAATAATATTTATTTTATTCCTCTGGTTTTATAAAAAAAAAAAATTCTCTTTATCTATAAAGCATTGCATATTTAAACGGAACATGTTTAATTATGCAATAATTATTAAAGTTTGTTTAGTATTTACTATAAGCATACTGTGAGGAAGTGGGAAAAAAGATTTTAAGTGAAAAAAATGCACTCAAAAATTATACTTGAGTCAAATATTAAAAAGTGAAAAGTTTAAATTATATTAAAAAAATCTGCCAGGAGTCAAAAGCTTAAGGTTCCCAGTTGGAGAACGTAGTATTCATTTGTAGAAAATAATACGATTGTCATATAATCAAGAAACTGACAAAGTGCAAAGTTCAACTGATACAGGAGACAACTTTCATAAATATTACACACATGTACAGAAAACCCTCACTATATTGCATTCATTGTTATACATTTATATATTAACACACGCAGATTATGATTAGGTGTAGACGACATCCTTTGTACACCTGCACACAAAGGAACGTGCACATTAATGTGAACATGTGATTCGTCCAAAACATTAAAAATATTTATTATTATTTTAAATGATCTGCTGATCCTGTTTGAGTTCAGCATTGCATACATTCAGGAAGTAAATGCATGCAATATATTCAAACCCCCAACGAACACAAGTAAACCACAGCAAGTGAAAAGCCAGGAAATTATTTTAAAGTGCACATCTGGCAACATCAGTTGATACATGTTGTATAACAAATTACACATTTTATATTTTCATGAAAGGTTGTGATTCACTGTTCATGAAAATGTAATGGTTGTTCTCAAGAAGACAGTGTGTGTGTGTGTGTGTGTGTGTGTGTGTGTGTGTGTGTGTGTGTGTGTATGTGTGTGTGTGTATGTGTGTGTGTGTGTGTGTGTGTGATCACTAAGGCTTTGCTAATTACTATTAAAGTGTAACTGCAGTAACTCGACTCTCTAAAATCTATCAGAGGATTTGGAAAATTGGTGGTTGGTTTTCAAACACTGGTGAAGTCGAGACACACACGCACACGCACACACACACAAACACACACATAAACGTTTACTTCACACACTGACCAGCACCAGTGTGAACTCATAAATCCCGGCCCTGTCTGGCCCCATTAGCAGATATGACCTCACTCCTCGCATCATAAAGCAGACATGATCCCATCGCATCTTTCCACCACTCCCTCCATCCATCTCTTCTCCTCTTCCCTCACTTACTCACTCATTCGTTCTCTCACACTTTTAATCTCTCATCTTTTGCTCTTCCCTGAGATTTTTCTCAAGCTTTCTGGTTTGTACGTCTCTGCCCTTGGTCTCTCCCGGGACAGAAAACTTGCATGACCTTCGATTTACACGTGTGGTTTTTAGCCACATGTAGCACATAATATTATATTATTCATTATTTCATTATGTGATTGATTTTTTTTCTGCATTTCGATGTCACATGTTTGAAGTCAGTTACAATTCGAGGACACAGAACGAGGTGCTGTACCTCCACGTGGTTTTATTTTCACATGAATATGTATGAGTACGTTGCCTGATTACGCGTTGAATGGGTTCACTCAATTAGAATTGCTTGGTGCGACTTTTCTTACAATACAATTATTATAATGTTAATTTGTTGCTTTTCTCATCAAATGTTGACACTTTTCATTCTACCTTTCAGTACTTCGGGACAAATTATTTAGCAGAAGTACAAACATTATATGGATGAACGTACATCACATATTTGGAGGCACACGACTGAATAAAATGTCTTTGGATGTGGTGCCATTCAATTTTTCCTACACGTAATCTAGGAGAACCAAACCTGCTCTAGGATGACAATGCCCCTGTGCACAAAGTCAGCGCCATGAAGACATAGAGATGTGCATCTCCATAACTGGGGCAGATGCGATTCACCTTTTAATTTATTTTTTAATTATTATTATTATTATTATTTATTTATTTGACACAAGAATAAAATGTATACAATAAAAAAAGATAAAAAAAAAGTGCAATCCATATGCTTTGCAGTTAGAGGCAGAAACCCAAAAGGGTTTATTTAAAGCCTCCAACTCAACAATAAAGAAATAAAAAAACAATGAAATAAAAAAAAATAAACAAAAATAAAATAACAAATATGTAAGTGTAAATGTCTGCGAATTAATTACAACACGTCAAAAACCGATTAATAAAGTAATTATACATTTCTATAGTGTATTCTGACTTTCACAAACACGCCTTTGGAGTCACATAGAATACAGATTAACATGGCAGAGGTAGAGCTGCATTTTTCAGGACACGGCTCGGTCTAGTGTTGTAATACATCATATTTGCAGTTGCAGAGAAAATATTGGTCACAAATTATTGGTCACTTTCTAAATAATACAAGTATATTTTATCGCATCTACAAATAATTATATGTTAAATGTTAAAAACGATGCAACGCAATACAAATGGCAACTTTTTAAAATCAATGCATCACATCGTTAACTTTTATGCTGATGCACCGATGCGAATCAGTGAATCTTACCGTCTCTAATACTTTACATAGGTTGGAAGATGTGGAAAATCTTGGTGGCCTGCTGTAGCGCTCTGACCTCAACCCTATTAAACAACTTTGGGATAAATTGGAACGCTGACCGCACCCCAGGACACTGGAATACTGGAGATTATTATAACAGCAGACTAAATGGAGACTAAACATGCAATGCAACATTAAAGAAGCACATAAATCTTCAGGTCAGATGTCCACATACTGTTTATATACTGTGGTGTATGAACTGATGCAGTCTTGCGACTGAATACAAAATTGCTCAAATCGACGGCATCACAATAATATATAATAAGCAATTATCACATTCTGTGTGCGGAGGCGGATGCAAGTCCAGATAATGATTTAAGCGTAGACAGTAAACAAAACACAAAACACAAAATGACCAGACACATAAACAAGATGATTAAACTTGAGAATGAGTGAGAACAACGAGGTGGGAAGACAACTGTGAGACAATGAGTGTGGCATACGGGGAGATTAAATACAAGTGTTAATTACCAATAAATGTGAAAAACATGGTGCAGTGGCTGATGGGGGAAGCCAAGTTCTGTGACATACTGTGAATATTTATATATATTTATTATATAATTATATTAGAATTAATTATAATATGATATAATATTATAATATCTAGAATAAAATAATAATATTAGAACGTATTATATATTATATTTACATACTTTTCCACATTAAAGTAAAGAAAATAATATAATAATAATAAAACTAATTAATAAAATAATGACATTTTTTATAATAATTATTATTAATTCAATTAAGTTATTTTATACAAGCCTTTTCCACCTTAAATAAATAGATAGATAGGATAGATAGATAGATAGATAGATAGATAGATAGATAGATAGATAGATAGATAGATAGATAGATAGATAGATAGATAGATAGATAGATAGATAGATAGATAGATAGATAGATAGATTGATTGATTTTATTGCATTTATTGTAAATACTGGCACATATAATAACAACATCAACAACAATAATAATAATTATAATAATAATAATAATTATTATAATTATAATAATAATAATAATAATAATAATAATAATAATAATAATAATAATAATAATATGAATGCACTACAGTTGCTCATCAGCCTGACATTTTCATCCAAAGTGTCAGACAATTAAAACAGGAAACGACTAAGCAGGTTAACGCTAAGGGCCTTTGAATGTGTAGCTCGAAGGCTTAACCACCGAGAAACCGCTTTTTTCGACTAGCTCGCAGTGATTCAGCATACCTCCATCACTGGAGAACAAGGAGTATGCTAGCAGGAAATCAAATGCTACTAGCGTGATGTTAATTATGCTAGCACAAAATCAAAACCTTTTACTCGTTTTCAGTATTTCAGAGGTTGAATCTATGAAACTCGGCCAATCTTTTACAGTGTGAAATAATAATAAGAAGAAGGAGAACAACAACAACAACAACAACAACAACAACAACAACAACAAATGGAAATAAAATTTTGAACTTATAGAGGATGCGAAAAAAAGGGAGAGACCCACTGATTAGAACACATTTAGGGAAATCCAGACTGTTGTGATAAACATCATAAAAGCAATAACAGGACTGCAAAGGGGAGAAAAAAAAAAACAGCGATCGGGTTCACCGCTGCTCTGTTTCTATCTCAGCCATGACAACAAACAGTTAAAGTCATTCTGAAATGCTCTCGTTTAGCGCGACCTTAACGTCGTGGCGCAGAGTGAAATCGTTTTGACAACCACCAACCGTTTGAGAACAAATGTATGACTGTGCATCGAATCCTGAGAAGACAATTACCAGAGAATGATTGACTCACTGAGTGACGGTGAGATACTGAGGGACACTTCAGTACCAAGCCCACCTTTTTCTCTCTCTATATTTGATAGATGCTCAAACAAAGACATCTGATCATGATGCTGAACAGCCCGGGGTTAACGGGTTTGTTCAGAGGGGGGTGGGATTTGATCTCATAACCTTTTTTGGAATGATAACTGCTGTCTTTCTGTGTCTTCCACATTGCTGACAGTCTGGAGGTAATTACTCCATCGCATCAGGCAGCTCCGTTCTTCAGCGCTCGGCTCGATGACATGTTTATGGCAGTCTCTTATTCTCAAAATGACCAAGTATCGGGATCGTGGCTGAGCCCCTCAAGCAGTGTGTACTCTTTTCTCGTTTCCGTGCTCTCCAGAGCTCTCAAGCCAGAAATTCTCTGCAATGGCATTAAAATAGAATTATTTTAATAATTCTTATAGATTTTTTAAAGTTTTATGCCTGTCAAAAGTATGGAATCGCCTAATCTCATTGATTCAGACTTACGGATGTTCCTTTTGCTTATATGCAAGAAACTTTTTTGCAAGGCAAAAACACAAGAATTGGACAGGGAATGTATGGAAGAAAGTTCTGTGGAGTCCAAATTGGACATTTTGAGCTCTTACAGAAGACTTTCTGTAAGATGGAGAACAGGAGAGAAGATGTTAGCAGACTGTCTCACCCCCACAGTCAAACATGGAGCTTGATGGTCTAGGGTTGTTTTCGAAGCAGGAAAGGTTGGAGACTTATTTCGGGTGAAAGGAATCAACATGGCAACCGTTCTTCAACTCAAACCATCCACCGACTTCACCATACAACACAATAAGCTGAAAGGTACTTTCAAGCTCATAAGTGTTATCTATCATAGAATGGCCTGCCCAGTCACCGCACCTAAATCCTTGAACTACTCTGGGATGAACTGAATCACAAAAAAAGAAATCACCAACTAGTGAAAAAGAAAGTAGTGAAAACCAAAATCTATCAGTACAAAAAAAAAACAAATCAACCTTCTTACTAAATACATCACACACAAGGCTTCCTGGACACGCATACATTATCACACACCAGATTTCCTACTGCTTTTGTTGGAGAGTGTAACTGTTCAGGGTGACGTTGAGTTCAGGCCCGCGGTGTTCGCACAATCGGCTTAGAGGAATCCTGAATCTGAAAATGCGGAAAAAATGTTTATAGCATGTTCTTCATTTGAAATTAATATATAAGGAATTTTTTTTTTTATCAATTTGTCATGTTGGAAAAAGCCTGCAATGTGCTTTGGTAGAAAGAGGTAAAAATGGAAAGTTAAAAATCTTGTATAAATCAGACAGATTGCTAGCTAAATAGTTAGAAAGACATGCTAACACACGAGGATCCACACGTAGTCAAAACACATTACGCAGGAAGAAAATAGCTTGTAAAATAATAGCCTGTTTAACATCCCTTAGGAAATTATTTTAAATAGCGGCCATTTTTCAACCATGATTATCATTTTTTCATCCCCTTCTCAGTATTATTACACAGCCATCAAAATGATCTGCAGTTTTAATTCTCTCAGCCAAAATCTAGCTTATGCCGCTAGTTTTGTGTAGCTAGTTATATGCATCTGCCTATTGTAACTGTTATGCTTGCTAAATGTAATGTTAGCTAACTATTCTAATGTTACATTTAGAGAGCTAGCTATACACTGTTAGTTGAGTTTTTTACAATAATAAAGACACAATAAATACATGACAATTTCTCTGACAGAAAGCAAAAACTCAGAGTCAAGACAGGACACGGGACTTTCAAGCGGTAAAATCGAGACGAGCGCATAATGTAATAAAATAAAACATTACTAATGTGAGATGACTGAGCTTCCAATATGATCTCCTCGACTTGAGTGAGACACTCCAGGTGTTTTCCTTTGTATATTTATACCTTCGGCGTCTATGTATGGTCCATTATTTATCACTACTATCTACTGTTATACATATATCATTCAATACAGCTACCCACTAAACACACACACACACACACACACACAGAGTTGGTAATATCTGATCCTACACTTCACATACAGTTAAATACAAACGCATGAACTGCTTAATGCCTGTATAACAGCACTCACACACACACACACACACACACACACACACACACACACACACACACACACACACACACACAAGTGACTAAGGTCAGTAATTCAGTTGCCACAGATCACATTCCATCAAATCATAGTTAATTCCTTTAAGACAAAAAGACAGTCTCTGTTCTATAGAAGGTTTAAGCTTTTCAACAGGGCTTTGCGAAAATAAATCCACTTCAAGATGATGCAAAGATTTACATTCTAACACAAGATGCATGGTGTACAGTGTGTGTGTGTGTGTGTGTGTGTGTGTGTGTGTGTGTGTGTGTGTGTGTGTGTGTGTGTGTGTGTGTGTGTGCAAGGAAAAAATGTATAAATGCTAACCCTGTTTGGTGCTAAAAAATACTGTAGCTTTTTATACATTTGCAATAATTTTGAAAAGTCAGAACAGTCGGTTGCCAACTTGATAGCAAGATGCAGAGAGAGTTAGAGAGGACAAAATGGCTACTATCTGACAAAATACTTGTGTAAATATTGAGAATTTTCAGGGTTTTAGGACTACTGGAAATCCCATAGCCCCATGTTTTTGCTACAATGCTAGTTTTTTTCGCTACAAAACTAGTTTCTCTTGATACAATGTTAGTCAGCGGATTTGTCTTATTTTAATGCTAACCATTGGGTTAGCCTGTTTACTACCTTACATATATTGTCTTTACTACAACTACAACATATATTGTTTACTGTAAAAAATTATTTTAGCCAGCAAAAGTTCAGTTTGGTGTCCTTAAGCTTTAAACACCATAATTACTTTGCATAAAGCCTCCATATTTGTCCATGCCCATTTTAATTAGAGTATTACAAACTCAAAAAGTATTCATTTAAGGTACGTTTAGAACAGATATAAATGTGCGATTAAGTTGCAATTAACTGAGTTCACTCATGACAATCATGCGATTAATCACAATTGAATATATGAATTGAATGACAGCCTTAAAGTTTAACTTAGTGTACATATAATCATAATATAAAATTTTGTGTAATTATAATGATGGGACATGTTCGACTGGCAAAACACGTCTGTAGCTCTGCACACATGGCAAAACACTTCTGTAGCTCTGCACACATTATTACATCAGAGTTAGACTTTTTTTATCCCTACGGAGGAAAAGAAATTGATTTGGTCTCGGACATACTTAAAAATCCATTTTCAAGAAAAGCTGGACATTGTGAGGAGAGGTCATAGGTTTTTATTGACTTCTTGTAGGTCTGTGTGTGCTAAACCCACCAGGTTTTTATCAAGAAGCTTGAGATAGTCCTCCTTTTTCATGATACCATCTATTTTAACAAGGTTACCTGGTACCACTGGTCGTGAAGCATCCCCATAGCATGATGTGACCACCACCATGCTTTACGGTTTGAATGGTATACTTAGGATTGAAAGCTTCTTCTTTCTTACATCAAACATATGCAACATCCATATTTCTAAAGAGCTTCAGTTTAGTCTCATCTGACCAGAGGATGGATGAAGTTCGAAAAGCTATCTAGGTCACCCCTTGTAAAAAGGTCATCTCTGGTATCTCTGGGTAAAAAGGGATGTCTTTCTGGTTTAATGTCCATAAAGACCACCCCGATGCAAAATTCACTGAACGATGGATCTTGAGACTTGTCTTCCCTGACTGGGTGATAAGGGTGTCTATTAGAGATTTGGTGGTGAAACAATAGGGATTGTTGTTTGCATCTTGGCAGATCTTTCAAGCGACTCCAGAGGACACTTTGTGCTTCCTGCCAGGCCCATCCACGTTTTTGACAGTGTTGAACATCTTGAACTTCTTGATGATACTCTGTACAGTTGATACAAGGACATCCAGTTCTTTCGAAATGGCCTTTTAGCCTTTGCCTCCACTATGGGCACTGACAACACTCGTACGAAGATCATGACTGAGTTCTTTCTTCCTGGCCATGGTGATAGTGACTGAAAATAAATTAAGCTTTGCCCCTTAATTATACTTTACAGAGCAGGTGTTGCCATTTAACATAATTAGGCATTAATTGATTTGACCTCAATTGATTATAGTCACTGGAGTGTAAAACCATGAGCACATGCACCAAAGAAAGAATTTGTTCTGATATTGGGAATAGAGTATGATTATGAGTATGATTTTGAACAGGCTCAAAAGAATTAGTTTCTTTTCTATAACGCCTTTATTAAATTCTCTGCATCTCTCTCTCTCTCTCTCTCTATAGAATCGCCTGATATGTCTGATGTAAGGTCAGGAAGCTCTGCAGGAGTTCATCAGACACTCATTGCCTCGTGTTGCTTTTTATTTTATTTTATTTTTGCGAATTTGAAAATAATTTGTCAGTTTACATGGTTCAGATATAGAACGGCCGGTATTTTTGTGCCAGCGTGCAGAAGGCTGAAATTGATCCCAGGAGCTTCTGTTCTATTTAACCTACTTAAGCATGAGCTGTACAGAAGCCCCGGGGATTTAACATTTCCAAGTGTCAAAATGAATTAAGCATCACAAATACTACTTAAATCTCCTTGAGTCTCTCTCTCTCTCTCTCTCTCTCTCTCTCTCTCTCTCTCTCTCTCTCTCTCTCTCTCACACACACACACACACTAATACAAGTTTGTATTTCAATAAATTGAAAAGCTCAGTTTGGTGTAACAATAAGAAAATAAAAAAAACCTTGGGAAACCCTTCATATATTAAATATTTTACTTAAATGAGAACAAAAGGCGAAAAAGAAAATAGTTTTTTGGGTTTTTTTATAAAAGATTTTGTTGTATCACTTGTATTCTAGTGTCTATACTTCACTTTCAGCCCAAGTTCTCTCCTATCAGATCAACCGAGGGAATCTCTGGCATTTCAGCAGTATCAATGGTTGCCTAGGGGACAGCGAATGGATGAACACCAATCGTTGAGCACTCGGTCAGAGACAGCACAGTTGAGGTCAGATTCATTCTCCTGCTTGGTCAGTGAACACTAACATGTCAAGCCTGTCACCTACGACTCTTTCGAGAGTATCACAGTGCTGCTGTCACTTAATTGATCCCTGATTCTTTCTCCTGAAACCTAAAGGCCCAGGATTTTCAAAGAAGTATTAAAATTAACCAGGACGCTCAACTGGAAGTAGTGAGGATGCTGCAGGTTTTGAAGAGTCAGAGTCACACCATCTCAACAATGCTGCACAAATAGTCCCTCACAAACGGAATTCCAGCTTTTGCTTTTTGTAAAAATGGTTTCAAAGCGCTCATCACTGCTTTATTCCTATTGTGGCCTCGCACTTTCAATTATTTCTTGCGAAATCATAGCTGCTAGAATTCTCGTCTGAAAGCAACCAAAAATAAAAGAACGTACACACCAATTACATAACGCAATTGAGGAAGTCCTAGGAAAGCCTTACATTTTCCATGTATTTAGAATAAGAGCATGTTCTAGAGGCAGCATCATCATTACAGCATCATGAACTATAACCATAACCAATAGTGGCACCGTTATGGCGAGAAAATTAAGTCGTGACAACGAGGAAAACAACTCATGTCGAGATCACGTGAAAATTTAGTTGTTATCACGAGAAAACAAGCAAGAAAAACATATTATTATGCATGTCCTCTTAGGCAGTTAAAACGTAAACACGACACTTCCTTTTTCCGAGTGGATGAAATAAGTGTTACATTTTTCAAACTGAGTTATAGTTTAGTCCATGACACGTACACATCCGAAACAAATGAACAAAAAAAAACAAGTACAAGATGAGCATTTAGCCTTGTATTGTTCTTGCCTTGAGCTGTGAGAAGGGCACAGATATGAAGTTGCAATAAGCAGATATTACACAGATCATAGAGTTAGATGACGGACTGAATAGACTTTCAGTGATGTTCATATCTTCATATCTTTGTACTGCATGGATGAAGGAAAGGGTCTTTCTACAATACAAGAAATAGACATCGTGAGGGTGAGGACGGTGGGTCTGAGTGCAGACCAGGTTACAAGTCAGCCACAATTACATGTAACAAATTACCACATGAGCACTTCCATTCTGCGAGCACTGAGCACTTAAACTTGATTGATTAATACATAGTGTAGGTCCTTTTTTTAGTACAAAAATCAGTGCCATTGCATCCCTAATTGAAAACTTTAGAAAAGTTGCAGTTTCTTGCCAAGTTTTAGCAAGTACAAATTCTGAACTCTGACGGAGACCCCGTTGGCTTTGGGATGTTTGTGGGTAGGCGATGGGCATGCACGGCTGAAGAGTCGTCATCGTCGTCAGTATGACCTCAATGAAACGCTGAGTCGATCAGCTAACTGCTGCGCCCGAGTGAGCAGCAAAACACTTTAGACTAATGGCAGGCCAAAAAACGCAATGCCTAATGCAGGATCAAGCATGAAGCAAACAGAAAAAGCGGGCACTTACAGCCGTTCACTCAAACCTGTCACAGTCCAGCCAATCGTCTGTAATTTATTTGTGTCGGTATCCACTCTCGGCCATGTTCTGATGATGGTTTTGCGGTTCGTGTCCGCTGACACACTGGCCACTTTGTATTCAGCATGGGAGCTGCTGCCGTTAATTAGCCTCTGTCTGTCGCTAAGCAGAACCAGCATAAATCAAGCTTGCTCTTGCCAGGCCTCATTAGGGCGCTGTGATTGATGCTGAGACGGCACGAGGCCAGACGTTTAAGTCAGAGCACACCCAGCGCTGTTTTTACAGCTCACTTCAGAGCAGTGGAGGGATGGAGCGGAACACAGTGGAGGGGAGTCTAAATGGACTTTTTGGCAAATGGTTTAGCCCCAAAAAAAAATAAAATCAAGCACTTGATTTCAGTCCAAAACTAGCCAGATAGCAGATGGAATATGGTTGGGGTTAGGCACAATTATAAGCTCAGTCACAGCAATGGCAAGTGTACAATCCGATCTAAATGAGTAATGGTTATTCATGATGTTAAATGTAAGGGCATTTGTGGCATTAAGCAGACAATCCGAATCAGAGTGAATTACAGTACAATTATAACTGAGCAGTTAAGGGGTTAAGGGCCTTGCTCTAGGGCCCAGCAATTAGCTTGGTTGTGCTGGGATTTTAGCTCATGACCTTCTGGTCCTACAGTCTAATGCCAGTGAACTACTCCTTCCTATTAAGTTTTGCAAAAGCTTACCAAGTAAACTATTTTTCATTGATGGCAAATGTAATCATTAAAAAAAATGTTCAGGTCTGTCACACCTCGTAGGGGTTCATGCCATGTTTTAATTGAGGAAGAATTATGAGAAAGATGGAATTTAACTGGAGCAAAAAATATATGATCTTCCTGCCTGCACAAGTGGTGGAGAGCATTGATCCCAAATTTAACCCAAGAGCAATTGAAATCTGATTACATTAAAAGCAAAAATCACTACTGACCTTTCGCACCCTGGACACAACATCTTTCAGCTGCTTTCTTCTGGCAGGCGCTACAGAACTTTGTTCACCAAAACTGACACACACAGGAACAGTTTATTTCCCCAGGAAATCACCCTCATTAATAACTCACCTTAATTATATTTCACACACTTTGTGTACATCACTGATCTATCATATAATCTGTATCTCTATTTAATACTCATACTGTCTATATTGTCTCATATTGTCTTGTATTGTCTTGTATATTCTGTTTTTGTCTTGTTTGTCTGGTTTAAATAAAAAAAAAAATATATAAAAATCAAATAGAATAAATCAAATGAATGCAAGACACTAATTTATTATATTTATTAAATTGAGTAATCAATTAAATTTGCATACATTTTATTGCATTTTGGAATAAAACTTTTTTTAAATATATTTTACATTTGTTAGACCCCATTTGGGTAATACAGATGTGTATATACATGTGTGTGTGTATATACATGTGTGTTTGTATGTTGTACAAATATACATTTTTCTAAAGATACAGTATGTTCTGCGTAACTGTTCTACTTATTTCAGCATACTTTAACAAAATGTCTTCATTCCTTCCATCCTTCATTCATTCACTCCCTCGAAATGTGGAATTGTGAGGATTTTCTCCTTTTAAGAGAAATTTTTAAAAGCTTTAAACGTAGAAGAATTCGTAGCTCTAGACCGTCGTAAAAACGTTGGCGGTGACAGGAAGTGACTGCGATTTCGTGCATGAAAACAAAATCGTGTTTCCGGGTATGGACCGAGTAGCCACATTGATACTGCGCTCAAGGTGTGAGGCGGAGACTAAACAAACTCGGGTCTGCCATTTAATATGTTCCTGAGGAAACTCAGATTTTAAAGTTCTGAGGTAAAAAGGATTGCATTCGGTACACATGTGCACCGAACCGAAGCCGTTAACCAAAACATGTGTACCGTTACACCCCTAATATACAAAAGATTTACTTCATTTTTCTTCCTTATTAAACCAATAAATCAGTGTGCCCCTGGGATTAAGGGTGGGGTCACTCTGCAAGAGACCACTACCATCAGGATTAAAAATTAAGGGTTTAAGTGTAATAAATCAGTGCAGTTCACAACAAAACTGTGCCACAAGGCTGTTTTTTCCTTAAATTTGTCACTTATTTGTATTGTGTAATCAATAAATATGCAAAGAATGCTAAGGTTTAGTCACTAACTAACATGAAAACAGATTTGATTCCTAATTCCCCCCTTTTTTTTTTCACTTTTCTTTGTTCCAGTCATTCAGTCATGTCATCTGGAGTCTCCGAACTACCAAACATGACATTCAACCAAACCAATGTTTCTGTGGCAACCAAAAAAAAAGCATGAGTCATGTGGGGAATGAGGTGGGCCACTAAACCTGAGCTCTACATCTCACGGGCTAGATGTTACCTCAGATATCAAATAACGCTCATCAAAAGCGATCCTGAAATGTCACTGCTCAAGATAAGAGCAGTGTCCTTAAACCACCTCTACCTAAATCACTTGTGCTATGAAGTATTTTATTAAGAGGTTCAGATAGTCAATTACTATTAATCTTTACCCCAACATGAAACAAGTGAACACTTTTTTTGGTTTCCAGATTAAATATTTAAATCTGCTTATCCTTCTGACCTGACAAGGAGAAGAAAAACTGTTTAAATTATTTAGGTTTTTCAATCGACAACAAAAGAAAATGGATTATAGATTATATGGATTATAGGTGCTATATATTTTTATTATTCACATTGATTTGATTTGATTCTTTTAAGCAGGGGAATGTTGGCAGTTCACATACATTTGCCCTTTCATCCATCCATCCATCCATCCATCCATTCATGGATCCATCCATCCATCCATCCATCCATGCATCCATCCATCCATCCATCCATATATTCATCCATCCATCCATCCATTCATCCATCCATCCATCCATCCATCCATCCATCCATCCATCCATATATTTATCCATCCATCCATCCATATATTCATCCATCCATCCATTCATCCATCCATCCATTCATTAATTCATCCATTCATCCATATATTTATCCATCCATCCATCCATCCATCCATCCATCCATCCATCCACTAATGCTTCTATTTAAACTCTAAATGTACAACTTTTAAACATCTGTGATTTTTCTTTTGATGAACAGTGAGTTTTGTGTGTAGTTTGTATGGTGATAAGTTACCAGAATAAATGGAGATAAATCTGTTCAATGAAGCCCAGATGCAGGAGCAAAACATTCTTTTTAACTTCAATTGAAAGTAATGTATTTTTAATAAGCACAACACAGAGTAAGACATGCTACCATACTTAGTCAACTTTTGAGAGTCGAAAAGAACTCCTGAGCTGAGTCAAATGAAATGACTCACTAAAATAAGCCGTAAAATCGTTTGCATGTAAACACACCTGCTATCAGGATCTGTGTATTAAAAGGCCTTTTTTGGGGTTTGGGTTCTATAATTATACAGTGCTACACAATTGCTGTTACATTTACAGCATTTGGCCCTTATCTAGATCAACTTACAGTTATTTTAGTTATACAGCTGAGCATGCTCAAGGGCCCAGAAGTGGCAGCTTAGTGGTACTGGGATTTGAACCCATGACATTCCAATCAGAAGTTAAATATCTTATCCACTGAGGTACCACTTCCCACTTCTCTAAAGATGCTGTATTGACAGCAAGACTGATGTATGTCATGTAATAGACGTAATACTGCTTTGAAAGTGACCTTTTTTGCGAAGTAGCAAACATAAAATTAGATGTAACGAAGTAGAAAACGAGGTATCGGCTCAACACGGATATTATAAAAAGCCTCCACTGATTTATTAAGACGGTATTCTGGCAGCTCGATTTCTGTCGGCTTGCGTTCAGGAATCTCAAATACGACCCATTTTTTTTAATTCCATCCTCCAGCTTCTACTTGCACTGTACTTTTGCCCAGAAATGAGTGTTAGGCAAAGAGAGCGACCGCTAACCTATAATCTGTCACACACACACACACACGTACAAACTGGCGAGTGACCAACCACTCCTCAAAGCTAGACGCAAATGCGTGTTTATTCTGCACGCTCAGACACTACCTCACTGGCTGTTTGTTCAAAAGCCTACCGTCCTGAACACGGTCATTTATTCCACTAATATCTGTGGCAGCCCAGCGGGTAAATAAACACCAACTGAGCCTAAGGAGAGGCGTGCTTTGTTTTCCCAGGAATAACAGCTGAGAGCTTCTTTATTCCTCTTCAGGTCAAAGCGTATCCATGTGCGGCTTCAAAAGAACCGAAAGACAATGACTCGTCCAAACGGTTGCTTCAACGCTGTAGGTTAAAAAATTGTTGATTTCGGATTTAACAAACTTCATTGTGACGTTTTTTATTGCATATACATATGAAAAATGGTATAAAAGTTAAGGCTAGATTTCTTAAGTGGAGTTTGTGTTTCTATGTTTTCTTGTAGCTTTTATGTGGATGAACAAAATATTAACCATTAATATGACATTAATTATAAAAAATTTTTAAAATAAGAATCTTAAGAAGCAACAAAATTCTATTTAGGTTTGTACAAACAGATGCAGTTAAAATTTGTTCCACATCGTATAAGTGAAATGATTCGGAAAAGTTTAAAAAGGGTTAAGGTTCTAATTGATGGGCGGAGTTAACAACTTTGCAAGACCTTGTGACTGATTTCACTCAAATAAATCTAAACAAAATGTATGAAATATACATACAAAAAGGTGTACCCATCTAAGCCAATCAGAATAAGTTATATTTTGTGGCTGGAGTTAGTGTTTTTATGCGTTTTTATTGATCATTTGGTACGATTTGGTATGAAAATTGAACAGAATTTGTACAAAAATGAAAAGATAAGAATTGACAAAAATGACAAAGGTTAAAGTTTTTGAGTGTGAATTTTTATGAAAATAAAGCAAAATGTGTTCCCTATCATACAAACAAAATAAAAAAATTTTTAATAAAAACTGACAAATGTTAAGGTTAGAGTTTATGGCCGCAATTTTGGTGCTTTCCTACAATTAATTTCATTCACAAGATTATTGAACAACTTTTCAAATTTGTACGCCAAATTTTCTCATTCTGATTGGCTACGATTTTTAAAATGCAGCTACTCACTTCACAAAATTGCTATTTTAAGTTGCATTGTTGACATACTTTAAAAATGTATGAAGTTTTATGATAATTGGTTCTGTTTACTAAACTTACTGACATTCAGCTTAGAGTTATGGCTTGAAATGAAACTTTTAGCTTTATGCCTTATTAAAATACACTTGCAAGAATTTCTTGGGTTCTTAAGAAGCGGAAACCGAGAAGTTATTTTGAATTACCAGTAATTAATTAATGAGTTTGTTCTGTCACATCGACATACGAACCAGGTATCCTTTAATGATTTTTCCACTTCTAATGCGTATGCCTCTTGAATATCAGCTATAAACACAACCTAAAATAAAAATAAAATAAAAAACTCCACGGATCTCACAGAGCCCAAGACGAGCTAAAAACACATTCGCTGAACTAAATGAATAGACCGAAAGTACAGTAGCTAATGGGCTCTTACAATACAATAGCCTTGCTTGCAACACTAAACTATCTTCCATTGGCTGCTCCTTGGCAATATCATTAAATAGAATATCCCTGCTGGTAATAAATAGCAGCCCAACTGAAGTGTTAAAAGCCAGAATGCTTTTCATCATGGCAAGAAACTTTTTTTTTTTCTTCCTACCACTCCAAGGTGGCCGTCATTAAAGCATTCAATCCCGGAGCTAATGGACATGCGCGAATGAATGGAGAGCGCGGAAACAAGGTGGCTGTTTGTTACGTTCTATATTATACATTAAATGAAACTCTTCTGCCATCAGAGAATAAATAGCCTGGAATATTATTCCGGAAATGGAAAAGAAGTCGATACGTTGTCACGTTGCAAATTTTTAATCCATAAGGCGGGGCTCGGCGCTCGACTTCTATCTTTCATCTCGTGAAACTGGATTTTATTTCACACTTATTTCTCACCACAACTTCATCATAGTCATGAACAGAGCAAATGGTTTTTTTTTTTTGCAAAACGGGGTAGTGAAAGACTTTCTCATTCCTGACTGACAAAACTATAAAACACACGGATTATATTCTGAAGGTGTGTTCACATACGCAGGATTTAGTCCGGTTTGAATAGGGTGGTGTTGTTTTTTTAAACTATGGTGTGGAGCATTCAGACTGAGGTGTGGACCAAACCAACCGGTGTTTCAGCAAGGCGGGGTCGGTCCATTTCCGAGAGAACCGAATGAGAAAGCGATTCGACGTGAAGTGAATTCAACATGCTGAGTTTTTTGTGTAGATTTTTTTTTATGGAGAATATAAATTCAAGATCAGATATTTGTAGATTGTCTTATTCCCAAAAGAAAATAAGCACCATACAAGGCCTGGACAAAATGTACAAACTCGTTCTTAGCATAATCATTCATCATCATCATCATCATCATTCTGCTCCAGGTCTGATTTGTGATTTCCATCACCATATTGCGGACACACGAAGTCTATTGAGGATGTTTGAACATTTTTTGTATAGTTTACCCTCTGAAACTTAACCAAATCAAACAGTAAACGTACCTCGAGTATCAATTTCACTTTGATTCATTCAGATTTTGCGATTTGAAGCAACAGGTGTGAGAGCAGTCCGAATAATCTTTTTTTTTCTTTTTTTTAAGATAATTTTCACCTCGTGTTTCAATACATAAGTGGAGATCACAAACCTTGTTTTCTCACCAGTTCAGTGTGTGGATCACATCAGTGATTTTGGCCTTAAAAGAATCCTGTCCTATTGGTGTGTGAAAAGCCTGAGGTGAGCCCTGAAACGACTCGTGACCTTGAAGGAAACAGTATGATAGAGGAGAAATCTAAGGATCATTTATAATGTGTATGAGTGTGTATGTGTGGGTTTTGGGTCATATGAAGTAATAATATCCTGCAGCGAATCACCTTTCGTGAGGTTAACTCATGCAGACGGGTGAGATCTAGCCTGCGTGATGGTCAGAGAGGCAGTGTTATTGCTTTGGGCATTGACACTGTCCTCGACCCTGTCAGCACAGAACGCTCTCTCCGCAACGCCGGAACCTTCACTGTGTCAAAAGCAGCGTCTCAAAACACCTTCACCTCTTCAACTGACATATTACCAATGAAAACTGGCTTGCGAACAACATTGCTCTATTAAAGCTATAAAACTTCTACAGTGCAGGAAAAATAAAAAAATTAAACTTGCAAAAAACTCGCACTGAACTCTGAAATCTTCAAAATTGTCGATTTGATTTGTTAAAATATAATGATTTATTATTTATATTTTTTTTCTTTAAATGCATGGAATTTATTTCCAAAACAAACTCAGTTTTTTTTTTTTTTTTTTTGTCAAATATATGAGCCAAAAGAATCATAGTTATAATCATAATAAAAAAAAAAAAAGACGACAACGGCGAAGAAGAAAAAGAAGATAAGCCAAGTCCAAGAAGAACAGAAACAAAGAAAACTAATAAACGACTGTCAATACTGATATTATTTTTTCATTATTGTCAGGTAATTTTTGATTGGTTTTTTTGTGTTTGTTCGCTTGTTGATTTGTTTATATGATCATATTTATTGTAAGCTTTTCTGTAAACCAACATCTCATTTATGTTTTCGGAAGGAGTCTCCAGTGTTAGAGCTTTGTAAGTAAAGTTTTCTGGCAGATAAAAAAAAAATAATAATTATATTTATATATATATATATTCCCGTGGGCTCACCACCTGCAGGAGGGACCGTAAGGGACGGTGCTGTGAGGATTGGGCAGCAGTCGAAGGCGGGGGCCTGCTTAGACTGCTGCCCCCGCGACCCGAATTACGGATAAGCGGGAGAAAATGAATGTATGAATGAATATATATATATATATATATATATATATATATATATATATATATATATATATATATATATATATATGACTGTTTACTGTTTATAGCTGCCATAACATAAGTGATAACTGGTCTTGCGAACGTTCCCCGACATCAAATGTAACTATCAATCGATAAAAAGACTGATTTCAATCTAATTCTATATGCATTGCACTTTTAACAATGGATATTTTCACAAAACAGATTTACAGATATAATTAGACTATAAACGCAAAATCATAAATGTATGTATGTTTGCAGCATACTTGCAAAGACATTTAACAAGTTGGCTTGTCCAAAAATATACAAACACATTATGTTCATAATATTCATAATAATCATAATCATAATAACAATATTAATACATTTTATTTAAATGTTTATTTAAATGCGACTTTCAAAACACTTGAGGACACCCAGTAGAGTGAAATTATAAAATAAAACAACAACAAACAGCTAATTAACTGTTAACATTAATCAGAAAACGTTAATCTGAAAAGATTTAAGAGTTTTGAAGCATGATTAAAAAAAAGTGGTCATTTAATTGAATTCAATTTAATGCTGATCATTTAAATTCAAAATGACATGTTTAACAGTTACAACTTGAGGGTTATTAAAGATCATTTCCACCTGTTTTTTGAGAATCTAGGAACCAGAAGGTAGCAATTCAGAAGTGTAAGATAAAGGATGCGTCTTATCATCACTTTCCGCAGATGAGTGAACCAGGGACACTGGTGACGAGAGAAAAAACTCCCTGAGATGACATGAGGAAGAAACCTTGAGATGAACCAGACTCAAAAAGGAACCCTGTCCTCTGGATGGCATCTGGACATTCCTTATTTCTGGATCCATCATTGTTTAGTTTGATCAGCGTTTCACTGATGGATGCTTAAGTGCAAAACTATTTAAATTACTTACAGTCCAAAGGTATCTTTGTCCTCAGCAGCAGCAGATGGAAACCCCTTTTCTAATGACACATTTTGAAGAAGCTATGGGGTGATGGTAGATTTCTCATGCAATCAGTGGCACATTGTTGTGCTGTAAGACCAATACTACACATTAGCATAAATAAACCTTCTGGTTCTAATACTAACTCAGCAACAGGATGCATCAATGATGATGTTCCTATTACAGCAGTTGGCCTGTTTAATTCCTTTTTTGTGGTATTCTGTACTCCAGTGCTGCGTCAGTCATTAGTTTTTTCTGTATGTGATGTGAACAATCTGCTAGAGTATGAAAATGCACCATACAAGAGCTCCTGACTGCTGAAGAAAATCTACTATCACCTCTGTCCTCCTTCAAAATGTGTCATCAGAAAGGGGTTTCCCCGGCACTCGAACACGGAAAGCTTATCTAGAGACCACTGTATCACCGTAACACATGAGTAAGCAGAATTACAATAGATGTGTAAGGTGTTAATGTTTTTTTCATTTGAATGGTTCAAAAAAAGTAATACTACTTGCTAAAGATCTACTATGTGAAACTTTTTTGATTTTAATATATCTGTTTTGGTACACTGCATTAAATTGGGGGTTTAACACATGATTTAATGGTGTTTTTAAACCAAAGAGACGAAACAAAAGTTTTATCCTCTCTTCACTAAGACATTCAAGAGGCCTTAAATTTTGTTACAAAAATCTGATTTGATCTGATCATCTGATCTGATATCTGACCTAGGAAAAGAACTTAAGTCCAATTGCACTCTCATCGCTGCTTGTCACACTTGTAGAGGTTCATTTATATGTTGGCTACGAACTGCAATTTGCATTTAAGTGCCTATCAAACATTTCGCCAAAACCTCAACAATGATAGAACTACTGTATAAGGAATTGCCACCCAAATGAGGATGGTTCCCTTTTAAGTCTGGTTCCTCTCAAGGTTTCTTTCTCATGATATCTCAGGGTTTTTCCTTGACATGCTCATTAGAAAGAAACTTTGAAGGAACAAACTTATAAACACTAAATGTATACATTCCTACTTTAGAACCTCTTTATCTCTGTAAAGCTGCTTTGAGACAATGTTATAAACCATTATCAGAGATGGGAAGTAATGAAGTAGAAATACTTTGTTACTGTACCTTAGTAGGTACAGTAACGGTATCAGTACTTCTTATTTACTACTCATTTCTTTTTACTTTCACTCATTACATTTTAACACAAATATGTGTACTTTCTACTTCTTACATTTTCAAAACAGGCTCGTTACTTTAGTTGTAATCTATTTGGTGAAATGTGAATATTTTGCCATCTTCAGCCCGTCAACCTGTTTCTTGTCATTGTGCTGCTTTTTCAATCTACCATTGGTGTATCATTTCCTGGCTCTCACACACCTCAGATGTAGACTAGTTCACAAAGCTAACAATGAGCAAAGTAGAAGGCAACGAGAAGTTTGGGGTTAACGTAGATGAGACGGAGGGAGTCAGTGATGTAAACATGCCTGAGAACAGAGACATCACTTGATCATCATCTTTTCTCTGCTTGTGTTTTATATCGTGGATGTTCAGTAATGTCTACTTTTTACTTCAGTACATGTCCAAACTTCTTTACTCTAACTTGAGAGAAAATGTTTAGTCAGTACTTTTACCAGAGACTATTAAAACACAAGTATCTG
This sequence comes from Silurus aristotelis, assembly GCF_946808225.1. Lineage (NCBI taxonomy): Eukaryota > Metazoa > Chordata > Actinopteri > Siluriformes > Siluridae > Silurus > Silurus aristotelis. Next base: position 3,495,953 of record NC_139599.1, read on the forward strand.
TACTTTTCCTTGAGTGAAGGATGTGTGTGTGTGTGTGTATAATATATATATATATATATATATATATATATATATATATATATATATATATATATATATATATATATATATATATAGCATTTCCTTTAGCACAGAAAATAAGCACAAGTTATTGCTTACAATCTTCCCGTGGTAATGACAAATAAGTGACAGTACAATCACTTTCCCAGAACTACATACTATTAGAATGATGTGTTGACAACAAAATCCCCTGAGCTTACAGCAGAATGAAGACCCACAGCTGGACATGGAAATGTAGATTCCACAACAAAAAAAGATTTGATTTAACACTATGGGCGTTTAAAACACACGTTCGGTGTGTTAACTCGTACACCTTTGCTCTCTGTAGGAACACAACGGCAAAGATTAACGTGCAGTTCGATTAGATCAAAGGCTTCTTACGAGATTTTGATAGCATGAAACTTCTAAGGAAGTGAATCTGTCCATAAAAACTTGTTCATGGTGAAGCGACTTACAAACAAATATAAATGAAACAAATATTTCTGAAGTATTTGTTCGGTTGTTTTGTCGCCGTAAAAATGTTTTGGTCTTTCATTTAGCGTATATATACAGACCAGATTAAAGCGATGCAATGAAATAAAACTATCCGTCCATTAGGATGAAGAGCTTCCCCCGGGCTGGAGTGAGTTGTAGCATGAAGCTGATGTGTAGGTGATCTGACCTCCAGGGTACGACGTAGAGAGCTGGTTGGGGTTATATCTGCTCAAGTTGGTGTAGATTGGCATGTCTGCATTCGCCATGAGGTTCCTAAATGGAGGATGACGGAAGTATGGTTGCCCTCGACCAACTGATTCTCTTTTGCAGATCTGCCAAGGCTTTGACGAAACCATCCACAAAGCCTTTCTGCTCCTTGGTGGCCTGGTTCCTAAATATGAAAGCATTCGAGAGAGAACTAGGTGCCGGGCTTGTCATGACCAGCCCCTGGTTAGACTGGATGATCAACTGCTCCAGGTCGGGATAGGACAGTTGCAAGAAGATTTTACATAAAAAAATTTAATCTGAATTAGAATCAGGTTTATTGGCCAATTGTGTTGACACACACAATGAATTTGGTTCCAGCTGTTGGTGACTTAAAATTACAGACGTAAATAACAACACTATACATTTTGCTTATACACTACAGACTATACAAGTCTATCCAGACAATGCAGTCTGAAAAATCTAATACGTTGTATTACTTTTTATTTTTTTTACACCGTATAGCAATACACAACATTTTAGGAATCAAATGAGCGAGTCGATTCGCTTAAACTAAAAGAACCGAGTCACTAGAAAGTAGCCGAAACGCCCATCTGGTAACCATAGTAACGGTTAAGCCTTTTCATCCCCTCCCTCCTCCTCGCCGCGTCCTCAGCCCTAAGAGCCAATCCGTGAGCGATTCGAACGCAGGAGGGGCGGAGTCAGGAGCGCGCGGGACACGGCCATCCGGAAGTGGATCGGAGCAGTAGAAGGGCGTGTGAGTTTTAACCGAGCAGCCGAGTGGAGAAGTCCCGCAGTCGCGCGGAGGCAGTGTAAGCGAGAGTCGCACGCGCTCGCACCCAGACCACGGAGGGGGAGACGTGAAATACGCGACGCGAGATATAAATATATATATAAATATATAAATATTCAGAGAGAAAGATTTGGATATAGAAATATATTCCTTCGACATTTGAAATCTGATTGTGGTTCAAATCGGATCTCGTCGCCCGTTGCGCATTTTTTTGGATTACATGGCCGCGGCGCTGTCGGACGCGGAGCGCGCGGATCTCGGGCGCTGAGCGGAGGGAAGCGCGCGGTCGGGTGGACGGATCCTCCGCCTGCACACACGGTATTTAATGCTTGATTATACTGACTAATAGCGAACGCGCACACACGGCACGCGCTCGCGCGCACACGCACAATCACTTGCGCACTCACTTTTGAGTCACCGGGATGCGCGTTATGGGAAGGTGGTTTCTCTGAGTCGGTCTTGTGGGTTTTCCGGTCACCTACACAGACAGTAAGAGACGCGCAAGATTTACTGTAATCATTATTCATCACCTGATTCGGACCGGTGGCTTCTGATTTATTTATTTTGAAAGAAATGATTTTACAGCCCACACACACACACACACACACACACACGTCAATATGTGTCTAGGATTCATCCTTAGAATAAAAAAATCATCCCAGTGTAAACTGGTGTTTGAGTATGAGTGCATGTTTAAATCTTTATTTCTCTGCTGTGATGATTTGAGAAGTTAAAGTCCGTGTGTCTGTGTTCCAGGTTGTCCTCCAGAGACTCCCACAAGGACCCCCTTCTCTGGCATGAACTATGTTGAATGTGAAAAGCTTGTTCTGATAATCAGATTATGAAGATTTCGCACTCCTGCGTCAATGACAGGTAAGATGGAAACACCCTTTTACCACGATGATACCGGTGTGCCAAACTTCGGCCAGCTTCCAGACTACGATCGCTATCAAAGCCATAAGATGATGAGTAAGAAGAACATGGCCGTGCACAATTTCCCCGGAGCGATGGGAGGCACGCCAGGCCTGAAGCTGTTGCACAGCCAGGCGGGGAGCAGCGTCAACCCGAGCCTGGGGATGAGCAGCAACCCGAACAGCACGCTGATGGTCTCGTCCGACATGAACCTCTTGAAACTGTCTAATCCCGAGCTGGAGCACTTGATCATCCAGTCTAACCAGGGGCTGGTCACGACAAGCCCGGCACCTAGCTCTTCCTTAAATACTTTTCAATACAGGAACCAGGCCACCAACGAGCAAGAAGGCTTCGCGGATGGTTTCGTCAAAGCCTTGGCAGATCTGCACAAACAGAACCAGTTGGTCGGGGCGCCCATATCTCCCTCTTCCTCCATTCAGGGTCCGTATCAGAGGAACCTCATGGCAAACGCGGACATGCCGACCTACACCAACTTGAGCAATTATAGCCACAACCAGCTCTCGACGTCGTACTCTGGAGGTCAGATCCCCTACGCATCAGCTCACGCTGCAGCTCACTCCAGCCAGGGCCAAGCTCATCACCCTCATGGACGAAGTCTCGATGCCCCCCAGACCGTTCCAGAGGTTTCTCACCCACCTGGAGGAGATCCGACCGGCTCTCCGCCTTCCCTCTCACCGATCGATCTGGAGACGCAGGAGAGAATCAAGGCGGAGAGGAAGAAGCTGCGGAATCGCATCGCGGCTTCCAAGTGCCGCAAGAGGAAACTGGAGCGCATCTCGCGCCTGGAGGAGAAGGTGAAGGTGCTGAAGACGCAGAACTCGGACCTGGCGTCGACCGCCAGCATCTTGCGCGAGCAGGTCGCGCAGCTTAAACAGAAAGTCATGAACCACGTGACCAACGGCTGTCAGATCGCGGTCGGGTCGGCCGGCATGGCCAAGAGCGGCGAGAGTGCCAGCTGCTGAAGGAGCTTTTATATGTTTTTTTTTCTTTCCGCCGCTCTGTGCTCTCGAATTCCCTCCTGCGGCTTCACACCGCTGTGAAAGACGAACAGCGAATACCGGAGGAGGGCAGAAAGAGAACGGAAACCTCGTCCTGACTGACAGGCAGAGAGAGGGTGCTGCCAAAAGCAAACAAACTTGTCCCTGATCTCTGGCCACCGAGAGACGAATAGAGACTGCGATCCGAAAAGGGAAATTCGCCTCGGCGTACCTACGAGCGTTTTCTCGTTCTTTTGCACTTTCTACTCGAACTCGAACAGAGCGGCTCACAGCAATACTAACCCGAACCCGAGAGACGGAAACGACTAAAAACGTCCGCAGGACACGAGCGCTGACTCGCTGCCTCACTGACTCACTGACTCGCACACACGGGATTCTTTCAACAACAAGAAAAATAAATCCCCCCCGAGGATGAGTAATGACAAAGCGATTTTACACTTCACTAGGACGGGAGTTACGTTTTGTGTTGTTTTTTTGTTTTTTTTTGCAGGGTAATTTCTGGAGAAAAAAAAAGTGTAATTTATTATATAATTTTTTTTTTTTTTTACAATACGCCCCCCTGCGCCCCCTCCCCCTCCGTACTTTGCAAAAAATTTTCTACATTACAACAGATCTCCAGTGAGCGAGGGAAAGATTTCTGCTCCATGATATTTTAAAAAATGGAGGAAAAACATAAACAAAGGCCGTTCGTACGTCGATACGAAATCCGTCCGCGTCGTTGTATTTTGAGCAGAGACTTCACGAGACTCGGTCGCTGTCCGTCCTCATGATTCACATCGACGCCTGTTTGTACAATCGTCCGTTTGTTCGATATCGTGCAATTTGTGAATACAGGATACACATTTTTTTTTTTTGGTGTTTTTTTTTTTTTTTTTTTTTTTTTTTAAACAACTTAAAAAAAAAAAAAAAAAAGAAAACGTATTAACTTTGTGCATATCAACATATGAACAAGATCACGTTTGGTCCCGTGCAGCAACGGACGATTCAAAAACAACAACAACATTCCTGAACATTCCGATACCCTTTGCATCGTATTCAGTGGTGTGTGTGTGTGTGTGTGTGTGTTTGTTAACGCCGTGTGGCTGCTCGTTTTTTTTTATTTTATTTAATCCGCCGAGGCTTTGAGGAAGAAAAAAAAAGGGACGAGGTGTTGTTTTTTTCCATTCGAGGGCTTTGAGCCAGAAAAGGGCTTTCGATCAAAAGTATTTTACATTTTTTTTTTTTTACATTTATAAAAACAATTTATTTATGCAAAAACTTTATCTATTATGATATTTATGTTGTTTGTGTAAAAGGACTGTACAGGTTTGAATACCAGTGTCGTCTTGGCACTTTTTTTTTTTTTCGTTGTTGTTGTTTTGGGAACTACATCGTTGCACATAAAAATCGAAACAGTAAAATGATATCTAATATTTATCCTCTGTGTACATGAATATTTTGACTCTGTTTCTTTGTGGGGAAAACAAAAAAAAGAACATAATAAAATGTTAAGATTTTTGGATTGTTTGGTGCGACGACGAAGAATCGGTCCAAACTCGTTTACTTTATATTACCTTTATAAACTATATTGCTTGAGAAATCATGAGAAATGCAGTGGGGAAGGAATTTCCAGGACGCGTTTGCTCCGGTTTTTGATTTGCTCATTTGTTGAGACCAGGCGTGTTCTCGTTGACCTGTAGAATTGTCGTGAAAAATTCGTTTAGGTCGTGCGAGCTCCCAACCGAAACGTTTATTAAAGCATTTCTGCTGAGGGTGTTGTGCGTAAGTATTGGCACTGATGGCGATTTGAAAACAATGAGCGATTCGATAAGCTCTCGACGTCTTTTACAGCCGTTCACGTGACGACGTTTGAATTCGTCGTACGTGACGGTAACGTGTACGTTCTATAAGTATTGGCACCTGCCTTTTCACGACTGCTTGCTCTAAACACCCGCCCCCTCGGGTGATTGAGGCCAGACCGAGAACTTCTTTATCGTATTGTGGTGCACTGACTTTCTGTCCAACTGCCTTTCCTACTAAACAAACACAAACTCTTATATATATATATATATATATATGTATATATATATATATATATATATATATATATATATATATATATATATATATATATATATATACATATATATATATATATATATATATATATACACATACACACACAAGTATATATACACGTCTATATTCGTATCAGTCATTTAAGGGTTTGATTCAATCTGTCGATGATCCTTTTTTCCACTCGACAAAAGGGAAATATTTATTTTTGAAACTTGAATACATTGTTCTTGGGATTTTTTTTTTGTTGTTGTTTGATTTTTTTCGATGTCACAAACCTCTATTTTTGTATTAAAACAAATGAACGCTGTTTTAATGAAGAGTGAGAACAGTAAATGTGCATACTGTACTTTGTACTTTGTAGATCTTTCCTTATTCCAGAAATACTTTATTTATTGAGCTGGTATTAAATATTTTTAAGCGCTTTGAGCATTTCTGCCTCTTGTGAAGTGAAAGTTCGAGGAGAAAAAAAAACAAAAAATGGTGACGTTTACCGGCAAGAAATCCTGAAGGTTTACGCTCAACGAAGGACTTTATAAAAAACAAAAATGGTAAAAAAAAAAAAACTGGTTCCTTTGGTCTGAGGAGGCAACTTTCATATTCGTGATGTGCACTTGAGGCCTTGTAGGACTTTCCAGCTGTCGATATCGAAATGGTGGCATTTTTGTACTTTTGATTAAACCGTACGAATAACAGGAGACACTTTTTTGTTCATTTTCTGCGCTAAAGCTGTGAGGTCGTTCACAAGGTCGAGGTAATTGTCCTGATGGAATGATGATGTTTGCGGTTATTTTCACGCTCGTAACGAGCGCTCAAAACCCGTCACGCCTTCTAGCCAAAGATATCAAGACTTTCGTAACACAGTATTAGCTTAATCTTATAAACAAAAAAGGAGTGAAAAGTTCATTACAAATTTATAATACAATAAAAATCATTGTCCACTCATAATGATTGATAAAAAAAAATTTTTTTTTTTACCCATCAGCTTGTGCGCTTTTCCCTCTTTCTCTCTCGGCCTGATGGAAACTGGAGTCTCCGTGCAAGACCACATGACTAAGGGGCGACTTGCCTTGGTTTCAATTCATGGTTGTTGATGATGTTGTTGTTGTTGTTCTTGCTGTTTCTTTGTTTTGTTTTGTTTTTTAAACAAATTCTGGATATTGTTCCCTGTTTTCATGTTTTTGAAATCAATAAATGTCGGTTTCTGAAAAAAAAAGAAGACGGAAAAAAGCGGTTTGCTTTGTCTCGGGTTTGATTACAGAGTAGGATTGGGGGGGCAAAAGTATGCGGACAGAAAACATCGTTCGTTGTTTCGTGTGCGAGGCGTCATAGATGGGTATGAGTAACAAAATTAAATACTGTAAATAAAGAAATACTTTTCCGAATCTGAATGTTCTTGCCTGATGCTTCGACGCAGCATTGAACCGCATTTGTTCGCTGTAAAATGGGATAAAAAAAAATAAATAAAAAAAAAAAACAGTAAAATGTGATAAGAATATATCAGTTCCTCAGGACTGAAAAGGGTGGGATGAAGGGGGGTGCACTAAATTTTGCACTTCACTCAACTCTACATATGTGTCCTTTGTTTTTTTAATGGATTAGATTGATGGTGAATATACGGCATGTCTGATGAAATGCACCTTCCTCGGAAGTTATAAATAGTCTGAATTCCTGCCAGGGGGGTTGGTGCTCGTGTTTATGGCTTCGCTCTGAGGAATCCTTGACATTCTGCAGTTTCGCTTTTCGTCAGTCTCTTCGCGATATCGCGTTTCAGCCGGACGACTAGGATATGACTTTCTAATTATCTTATTATACTTTTATTACGTATCGTTAAAGCATAATAAATGACTCAACGCACAGAGATCTTGGTTTGTTTTACAAGACAAGTGTGTGATGATGCCAAACAGAAAAAAAAATCGAGCGAAAGCGGGTCAAACCCAAAGAACAATGCTATTGCCCAAAACAATACAATATATTAAGGCGTACATTCTTCCTTAAAACCTCAGTTTGGAAACCTGTTTTTCTTTTCTGGCTAAACAAGAAACTATGTATTTACGCAGGACAATAAACAGCCCTGACAAGATTTCACACCGAGGCCTTTAGTGGTGTTCTACCTGAATTAATCCATCTCTTAATACCATCATTATTACACCATGGTTACAGAAACCATCAATATTATAGAGAAATACAGACAGGAATCTCATCCAGTGAGAATGAATGGCATCACTAAAGCAAGAAACCCAATAAACATAATTCAACAAGTCTCCTTTCACTGGAGCCACAACTGCACCTTCCACATCTAGTTTTATTATAGTTCTAATTCTACAAAGAAAAGTATAAATGGTTCTTGAAAAAGCTGTTTGGAACTGTTTTGGCTGACCTTTTCCCTCACGATATTCCGATTTTAATGAAAAGTCAGTTTTATAAATGTCGTAAGTGTATCTACGACCAAATCGAATTCTCCTGTCAGCCATTGTGAAATAAAAAAACAAAAACAAAACAGCTGTTAAATCCACACGAATATATTTGAGTTTGCTACAGATGTGAAAATACCAATGTTATTGCTGGCCATTTGAAGTCGCCAATTCCAAATCTGATTGGTTAAAGCAAGAGCCTTCGAGCAACATGTGCTTTATGCTACAGGCACCTGCACTGTTAACTCTGAAGGTTGCAGAGGACATTTCTTTTACCCTGGCAACACGTGATGTGACAGCAGGAATTTGATTGGATAGAAACTCTAACACAAACCAAGAGAAAAGCTATGAAATGAAGAGAATAGACTATTGGGAAAAATTTTGTTGTCCTGAAAAAGTTGTCCCATATCCAGGAGAGTTCAGTGGACCATGTTTGTGGACACCTGAGCATGATAATCAAATGTGCACGAATTTGAACATCTCATTCCACATTTAGCTGTTATAATAACATCCACTCTTCTGGAAAGATGTTCTAGGTTCTGGAGTGTGTTTGTGGAGATTCATTCAGCCACAAGGGTGTTAGTAAAGTCAGGTACTGATGTAGATGGGGTGAGGAGGCCTGGGGTGCAGTCAACGTTTACATTCATCCCAAAGGTATGGAAGATCTTAAGACCCAGTTGAGGTCAGAGCTCTACAGCAGGAGATCTTCCATTCCAAACCATGCTGACCAGATGTTCATGGAGCTGGCTTTGTGCGCAGGGGTATTGTCATGCTGGAACAGCTTTTGGTCTCCTAGTTCAAGGGAAGGGAACATTTTATGATTCTGCATCCAAAGGCATCCAATACAAGTTTGTATCTCCACGTTTGTGCTGTTTGCGAAAGAACCTAAAAATTACTTTTTTTTTCTTTTTTCGACTCATCAGAATTATATATACCCCCAATTTTGCTGTGTGTTGCGTTTTATTTTGAAAGTTTCCACACCCACAGCTAATTATAGATGTTTTCTAATATGTGGACAATCTCAGAGCTGTAAGTTTGCAAAAAAAAAAGTCCAAAAGAGCACAACAGTAAAATAAAAAGATGGTAGTAGGGAGAGGTTCTCAAAGCAAAGCCGATCGTCACGTGTTTGTGATTGATTGGTTGCTATAGTAACCAGAACTTTGCTACATCCGCATTGATTTCAGCTAGAAGTGAAAACTGGGGGATAACGGAACTGCGAAGCAGCAAAGCGGCGAAGACTTGCAGTCGTTGCTCCGTCTAACCTGAGACCAAATCGTTTGCGTCCATGTGATGTCACATGATTCAAATTATAATTAATAAAAATGGCTCTGAATGGCTCACACAACGACTTAAAAAACTATGTTTACGTATATATCCAGTGGAAAGAGCGTTTCGGAGAACTTTTACCTCACGAAAATGGCATCTCGATAGGGACAGAGTACAATTTCATTGAGAAAATGATCCACAAAGTGTCCACAAATCTGGCTTGATGTGGGCGTGGCCTGTGAGCTGCTGTTATACTTTACGACCAATCGGATTTTAGTATGTAATTTGCTTATGTGTTACAGCCGTTTATATTTTACAGGTTGTGTGTACGTGTGAGGGTGTGTGTGAGGGTGTGTGTGAGTGTGAGTGTTTGCCAAGGGGCACTCCCTGGCAATAGGCAGCACGGACCTACCCATAAATCATAGGTGTAACTGATAGCTCTTGCGTGTAAGTGTGTGTGATGTGTGATGTGTGTGTGTGTGTGTGTGTGTTGCACATTTCTCTGTATTTGGTGATTGTTTCAGAAACCCAAAGAGGAAGTTCCGAAGCGGGGAGATGCCCCAGCTACACAATCAAAACACAATTTTTTGACAGCATCACCAGCAACCTGAAAGCTGTTCACCATGGAAGGTTTCCCCCAGTGCACAAACTTCAGTCAAGTGATTTATAGTGTGTGTGTGTGTGTGTGTGTGTGTGTGTGTGTGTGTGTGTGTGTGTGTGTGTGTGTTCGACACACATGTCGTTCGATACCACACGTAGTGTCAGGGAGCACAGTCATAGTCAGCACCACCACCCGCCCTCTGTGTGTGTGTGAAGCCTTTCCCATAAGCCCAAGGTTTCCAGTAAAGAACATGGAATAAGCGCATGGGTCATTGTGAAAGTAAAAGTCGCAGCTGAAGAGTGAAGACGCACCGAATGACAAATGAATGAAATGCCCCAGTGTTACAAAACATGATGTTTTGTTTTGACTTCCTGCTGACCTACTGACTGCACTCGGTCTCACACACACACACACACACACACACACACACACACAAACACACAAACACACACACCCCCCAAGCTTTCTCTCAGTCTGGTTTTTTTATCTCTATTTTTCTATTGGGCCTTCTACATTTTCCTCTCAATCATTCTTTCTTCCCATCTCTATTTTCTCATTTTCTCTTTCTCTCTGTCTGTTTTTTTCTCTATGGTCCTCTCTGTTTCTGTTACTCTCCCTGTCTGCCTCTCCCTCTGTCACTGTCTCTTTCTATCTCTCGCTGTCCCCCCCCCCCCTCTTTCTCTCTGTTTCTCACTCTTTCTCTCTGTCTTTTTCTCTCTCTTTATTTGTGTCTGTCTGTGTCTCTCTCTCTCTCTCTCTCTCTCTCTCTCTCTCTCTCTCTCTCTCTCTCTCGTGGGCGTTTTCTATACGAGACAGGCTCTTGTGACGGCGAATAGAAACTCAAGATTTAAATAGTACCTTTCTATCCATCTTGTGTTGTGATTTTTTTTTCCTTTTTACAGCAGGGACATCAGTGTGAAATGCCACACGCACACTCACTCTGAGAATAATTTTGAAACAAGAAAAGAAAAAAAAAAACAGAAACGAAAATACAGTGCGTGAGTAGCTCCGAACGCAAAACTCACAAACATGACAATTTTCTACCTTCACGCCATTATTTTCACGTTAAACGAACAACGATGTGAGGAAATCATACACTCTTTGTATGTGCTGGTGATTTATTTATCAGTTTCCTTTTTCACCAAGCTTGCCAATTCCCATCAGCTACCAGCTTTGCATCATCCAAAAGCTACCAGGTGGGCTGGGGTGGGGTGCGGTGGGGTGGGGTGACACACACTTCCTACGAGACAGATGAAGACAAATATGGCCGTCGCTTCTGCTTTATCACTCATTTTGCTGTGCAATCTGCCCCCTTCTGCATACATAAACTAACCAATTCCTATGATTTACTAATATCACTGTTACTGACACAAACAAAAAACAATTTTACCTGCGTTTCTCCGTTTTTTTGTTTTGATTTAATTTATTTCTCATTATTTTTACCATTTTTAAACACCAGGTTTGATTTTATTTCTAAAATACAAATGATGTCAAATAAATAAATAGAAAAAAATGTCGTATAAAATTTATGTTAAAGTAATACATGTATAATAATTTTAATATATTATTTATTATATAATAATATAATTTAGAATTTAATAGAATAATTGTAATTAAAAATAAAACAATAGAAAAATAATTATTAATAATAATAATAATAAAATATATATATAAAATACAATATATAAATACATAATACAAATATTTGGATTATTATTCTTTATTAAAAATGTCTTATTTCAATTAACATAGTGTATAATTTAACAAATATTTTATATGTTTAAAAATCAACTGTATAGTGCAATATAAGGTGCGTTTTATTCATTTATTATCATTATTTTATATTATTAATAATATTAATATCCAGGTCTGACATGTTTACCCTCCAAGCACACCTGCATTTTTTTTTTATAAAGCATAAGTTACACTTTCTCATTGGGATCTGAAAGCAGATGAATCATATAAAAAAAACGAAGTACGCGTTGTGTAACACCTGACATGTCATTGCGTACCTTCTTGTTTTGTGTCTTTGTTTCCTAAAGCTGAAACTCGTAAGAAGAACGCGTTTGACCTTCGCGATGTCAGTTTTAGATTCCTGATTGGTCAGACGGCGTCGACTCATTTTTTTTATGTATAATACAATAGCACGGGAATTTCACGGGCCGAATTTGAAAGAAGTTGATTTTATGTTTCGGGTTGGAAGGAGTCTCCAGTGTCCGTGCTTCCTAGGGGCTTTGTAACGTGCTGTAATCGTAATTTGAAAGTAAACTGAATTAAAATGAATGATCTATAAAATGTAAGACACTAAAACTGAAAAAAAAAAACTAATGTGGTGTGAGAGGAATAATCCTGTATTATACAGTAGGTCAGTTCCTGCTATCCAGTTATTTTTATAGAATACTTTATTGATCCCACAGGGAAATTGTTATTTCATTGCATATCCTAGTGATGTAGAGGGGGCTGGGGTCAGGATGCGAGGACAGCCATATTGTGGTGCCTCTGGAGTGCAGGAGGTTGGGGGCCTTGCTTAGGGGCCCCAGGGGTGGCAGCTTGGCCATGCTGGGGCTCAAAACCCTGACCTTTTGGTCAGTAACACAGAACCTTAACCACTGACCTTCCACCTCCTTCTTGCTTCGTGGAGATGAATAAAAAAAAAAGTTTGTGTTTTGGATGGACGGAGTCTCCAGCATCAATGCTTCATAATTGCTGTGTAACATGCTGTAAACGGATAAAAATAAACGTACGTCATTTTGTATTAAATAAATACAATTTTAAAAACCACTGTGATGTGAGAGGAATATTACAATACAATACAGAATAATACTGTAACACAGTACAGTATTATACAGTATTTGTGTGTGTGTGTGTGTGTGTGTGTGTGTGTGTGTGTGTGTGTGTGTCCATTTAAAGGTCCTTGTCTTCCCCTAAGCCACACACTCATTCCAGAATAACTAACTGTCCACTTCCTCCCAGCTTTACCACCCACCAACCCACACAGGAAGTTACATCCATTTTTCATCGAGGTCTTTTTCAACTTCCTTTTCTTTGCAATCCTTGTAGAAACACGTCCACAGCGAGGCTCGGAGCAACCCTGCCTTTGTTTAACGTTCTGGAACAAGCCTAACCGATATCATGACCTCGCTAATTGTTCACTTTTTTTTTGTTTTAAAACAATTATCCTAAGTAGGTGGCGGTTTCTCATCCGCCCTGCCCACAGGTGAGGAAGGGAAAAAGGACACCCTATTTTCAAAGCGGGCACATGGTGTACTTAATTTGGGAGGTAGAAAAGCAGGAAGGAGGAAACGTGTGCATTGAGGAGTGTCTTGGTACCAAGAAGCTGACGAGTACCGAAGAGTGAAATGAAACGTGTCAAATGAAGTCGTTGCCTGTTAATGATATGTGAAGAGAAATGAGGAAGAGACGGTGTATATTTTGTGATGTGTATGTGAGAGTAGGGCAGGTGAAGGAGGGATTTTCGTCACTGAAATGTTTGTCTTGGGAGGGTTTGGGTGTGTAACAACATTGCAACACAGGAGTGGGAAGAGGTGCACACCCGCTCCTTGTGTGTGTGTGTGTGTGTATGTGTGTGTGTGTGTATGTGTGTGTGTGTGTGTGTGTGTGTGTGTGTGTGAACGACGCCGGCCCGAACACGAGTGCTTCAATAAAAGATGAGTGGAATGAGGCGCGTGCGGGCACAAGTGCTCGGCGCATGCAGCTATTTCAGGTGAACATTTCCTACATCGCCTTGGCAACTATTGTTGCCTTGACGTGCTCTGTGGTATTTTTTATGTGTGCGCGCATGTGTGTGTGTTTTCTACAGGCTGCGGCGAGGATCTAATGAAGCGTGGCCCTGAGGAGAAAGGAAACAAACTCATTCAGACATTCAAATGAACTAGAAGAGGCAGAAAGAACAAGAGAAAAGAAAGGGATCTCCTCGATGGCGCGTTCCTGTAATTCAAGATAGAATGAAATCATGCTCCGAGAAAAGTCTTAGCGTCCCCAGGCATTTCCCCGCCCGTGTTAAATGCTCGTGATGTGACGGACGCTGAGTGTTACAGACTCATGAGTGTGAAAGTACCAAATACATTTGACAAAAAAAAAAAAGCACTCAACGGTGTAGTGACGTTTTTTCGCCCTAACGTTAAAACCATACGTGCCGCACGCAGAGCCACGATGCTCTCATCGCTTTTATTATAGAACACACACCACCCATGGCAGATATGAGTCCAGGCTGATTTCCAAGAAAGACTGAATGCTCTGAGATTACAGGGGTGTTCCACAAGGCCAGGGCCTCACTCCCTTTTTTTTCTTTTCTATTATTGTTTACAGAGCTTATCATCATCTCTTTGTGGCATGTGAAAGTTTCTTCACATGCCCAGAAAGTGCCTAATAGAGAGAGAGAGAGAGAGAGAGAGAGAGAGAGAGAGAGAGAGAGAGAGAGAGAGAGAGAGAGGAGAGAGAGAGAGAGAGAGAGAGTACACACCACTGGGCTATAATTCTGCTCCTAATAAATAATTTTAGTGTCTGAAGTATTAGTATGTAATATTATTTTATGGAAGGAAATGAGGAATAAAACATGACTCAGTGTGCTGGTTGTGGGAGAACGTAGTCTTTATGAAACAGCGTGACCTGACCTGTTTTATACTTCATTTACAATATTACAGCGTGTAATCATCAGGGGAAACGCTGATCGATCTATTGATCGATCGATCTATCTATCTATCTATCTATCTATCTATCTATCTATCTATCTATCTATCTGACTATCTATCTATCTATCTATCTATCTATCTGTCTGTCTGTCTGTCTGTCTGTCTGTCTGTCTGTCTGTCTGTCTGTCTGTCTGTCTGTCTGTCTGTCTGTCTGTCTATCTGCCTGCCTGCCTGCCTGCCTGCCTCTCTATATGTTTCTCTGTCTGTCTGTCTGTCTGTCTGTCTGTCTGTTTGTTTTGTCTGTCTGTCTGTGCTTCCAAAGTGCTGACGCTGGAGACTCCTTTCCATAATTATGGAAATGTAATATTAAATCTTTATGTAAATGGAAACACAATACAACAAGCATACTGAATATAATCCTGTGATTCACAGCCGGTGTTACTGGCAGATTTATCGAGCCAATCACATTGAACTCGACAGAACTAGACAGCGCTGTGCAAAAAACGCAACGCCTCAGTTCCTGACAGCATGAGATGCCCTATTCTGAAGTTCCAGCGCTGGTGGGTTCGAGCCTCGTCACCCTGAAGCTGAAATAACAGTAACATTAAAGTGGCAGGCAAAAAACCAGACAACGAAAAAAAGAAAAAGAAGAAGTCGTCGACTCTCAGATCAGGCAAGACAGCACGAGATATCGATCTGAAGAAGTGTTCAGTGTACGGGGTGAGATCGCAGAGCATGACGACCAAATCCAAAAGACAATACACGGCATGCAATGCCGGGCATATCGTAGTTTTTTTCAAAACCAGACCGAATAATTTGAAGAAGTGAAAATCTGCATTGCTTAGATAAACTCCAAAGATAAGGACGAGCGTTTTAACATTTCAGCTCAACAAAGTCTTTTACTAGTTTCCGAAATGCTGTAAAATGCATATATATATATATATATATATATATATATATATATATATATATATATATATATATATATATATATATATATACACACACACACACACACACACACACACACACACAAGGTGGTTTCAAAAAGTTTTAAGACTAGCTCTGTTTACAAGAAAGTTCTTTATTTATTTATTTTTTTATATCAGAAATTTTTCCACTGTGGGATGAATAAAGGTAAATCTTATCGTAAGTGAAATATGGTTTAAGTAGACGGAAATACAAATTTCAGATCTGTATGTGAGTTAAAAGGTCATGTGCAGGTTGTTGACCTTGTCCTTCACGGCCCTGATTAGCCGTGTGTGTTTCCCATTAGCGGTGCGAATTCGCCACAGCTCAGGTTCCACCCTTTGCTTTCTTTCCTTAAGCTTCTCCATTGATAGAAAAAAAAAGTAATTATTCTGCCTGCGGCTCAAACAATCATTCGTCCCATTGGACTTGGGTTACGAAGACAAACACCTCCCCGATGTTTTGGGCCAGCAGGATTATGGTGAGGGATTTATTTGATGATGATGATGATGATGATGATGATGATGATAATGATTGGAACAAAACCAGGGGTCCATGTTAAACCCAATTACGTTGTGCTCTTAAAGCATGTGTGTGTAAGTCTCAGATCTTCCTGTCTGTAAGACTTCAGTTCACAGTCCTGTTTTAACCAGAGTTTATCAAGCATTTGTGGTTTTCACACTTTTAAAATACAATTCTCTAATTGGGTGTGGTACGAAATTACCAGAACCGAAAGACCTTTAAGTGTGTCTAACACATTGCTCTATATACGACTCATGTAAAAGTTGGTTGTCTACAAAACGCTAAGAAATACATCTGGACCATCGTCGAGTCATTCTCTAAATCTATGACACTATTCTCCGCTTGTTAGCTCCAAAAAAAATAAACAAACAAAAAAAACACGTTATAAACAATTCACCGAGATGATCTAACAAGAAACCTCGATTGCACACGAAAAACACTGTCGGATTTTCCTCTGGTTGCATCAGACGATGCTTGTCTGAGGATTACAGGAAATGGATCGGCTCGCCTGTGAAAAGAGGAGCAGAGCGGATGGGTGACAGGACAACCAGGACGTCTGTCTGTCTGTCGGGGCAACAGCTAAACCACTGTAATCTATCTATAATCTGATCCGATTGCTGCTGCTAAAGCACATTAGCCTATCAAAAGCAACCTGAAAGGAAATGCAAGGGTAAATCAAGGTCATCTGCAAGTCTTTGTTTCACTGTAACAAGACTAAAAATTCTGGATCAACATCAGACATTTCTTTCTTTCTTCCAAATCTGAATTAATTAACACACACACACACACACACACACACACACACACCAAATACACTTTATGAAGTCTCTGTTCCCTAGTGTTCCCTTCGTCCCTATTCACTGTTATAATAACCTTCACACTTCTGGGAAGATGTTCCACCAGGTGTTGAAGTGTATTTCTGGAGATTCATCCCAAAGAAGTTCAATAGATTTGAGGTCAGATCTCTAAAGCAGGCCACTCAAGATTTGATCCACTGCAACCCATATAAAGCAGATCTTCATGGAGCTGGAGGTCTCCTAGTTTAAGTGAAGGGAAAATCTCATGCTGCCACATCCAAAGACACCAACTTTGGGGAAGAATTACATATGGCTGTAAAAGTCAGGTGTCCCAATACTTTTGTCTATAAAGTTTATACTACAGCACAAATAAGATCTATAACTGTGCTTGATGATTGATATCAGAATTAGCACAGCGGTACTCATGTTTTCTGGCAAATTAGCATGAAGAAAATGTTCCATAATTTAATTCAGTAACTGAGCATGAAAACTATGTATTTTTTTTGCACTTCCTGTTTATTTGCCTGTTTTAAAAGCTTTCTATGAGCACTGCATACTCCATATCTCCATGCTGCAAATCTGGGTGTTTCCACGCTTCCACTCCTCTACTGTATCGCTGCAATTTTTTAATCATTTAGCTTTGTTTCAATGCAGTTACTGAAAAGTTTAAAAAACAGCTCACACCAGTACTACCAGTTCAACCAGTAAGATTTGATGATGTTGATGATGATGATGATGATGATGATTGGAACAAAACCAGGGGTCCATGTTAAACCCAATTACGTTGTGCTCTTAAAGCATGTGTGTGTAAGTCTCAGATCTTCCTGTCTGTAAGACTTCAGTTCACAGTCCTGTTTTAACCAGAGTTTATAAAGCATTTGTGGTTCAACCAGTAAGATTTTTTTTTGTTCTGTTATATTGGTTGAACTTTTCCTCGTAAATCAGTCTGGAAGGAATTCTGGTGTAAGGTGGTTCGTTTTTGCATACATAAAAAAAAAAAAAAAAGAAAAAAGAAAAGAAAACATAACCAGTCAGAACAAAACAACAAAAACCTGTTTGGCACATTATGCTTATGTTAACTGAATAAAAAATAAACATAATATAATATAATATGGAATGACATGACATGACATAACATATACAATTACATTAAATTAAATAACATTTCATTAAAATTAATTAACAAGCAGCAAAAACCAACATCGTATAAAAATCTTTACTTGTATTTGTTTTAATTAGCATATTCTTATTTAAGTGTAATGTTTTGTTTTGTTTTATTATATAAAATAAATCAATTGATTCTAATAATTTTATTTTGGTATATCATAGAAAGAAAATGGTACAAATAAATAGAAACCTACAACTATCTTAGTTATTATTGTTTTCATTTTCAAATTCTACTTGAGAAAATGGATGGATGGATGGATGGATGGATGGATGGATGGATGGATGGATGGATGGATGGATGGATGGATGGATGGATGGATAGATAGATAGATAGATAGATAGATAGATAGATAGATAGATAGATAGATAGATAGATAGATAGATAGATAAATAGATAGATAGATAGATAGATAGATAGATAGATAGATAGATAGATAGATAGATAGATAGATAGATAGATAGATAGATAGATAGATAGATTCTGACTCTGAAACTGAGACTGGCTCTTATAGTGACACTGATTTTGACTATGACTCTAGTTATGATTGTGCTACTGATTCTAGTTCTTCTACTGACTCTGATTTTAATCCTAATACTGACTCTGGTACTGATTTTGATACTGACTTTGACTTTACTACGGACTCACATTCGGACTCAGTTTCTGACTGACCCTGCTACTGATTTACATTTTAATTTCACATTCTGTTACTGACACTGATTTTAAATCTGACATTGATTTTAAATCTGACATTGATTTTGTTACTGATTCTGACACTCATTCAGACTCCAGTTCTGACTCAAGGATACTGACTTTGATTTTACTACTGACTTTGATTTTGCTACTAACTGCAATTCTATAGTCTATGATCTACAGCATTATTTCAGGTGCTGCAATTCTTTTTGTTGTTTACTTCTGCGTTTCTAATTTTCCTGCAGTTACTGTTTCTGAAGTTACTACTGTCAGACTGACTCGACCGCTAATACTGAAACGTGTTGTATCACACAGCCGTGAGTCGTGGAGCTCTGCTCGAGTTCATTCGATGCAAATGAGATTAATTCGCCTCACTGAACTTTCAGAGCTCTGGATTATCTCAAAGCGTCCACCCATAAGATTGTAAAAAGCCGTTCACTAAGCCAGGACAAATAACGCGGTTTTATCTATTACAACAAATTGTGTCTTTATCGCGAAAGAATTAGTATTCCTTTTATTCGATGCCGAACAGCACGAAAGTTCAAAAATTGCAACAAAACGCACTCTCGACCAAAACAAGCCTCATAAAACACACTCAACCGTCATAGTCGACCTTTTACCACGTCCAGATTTGTGTGTGACTAATCGCACGTTATTGGCCAGTTCCCTGAGAGTTTATCACACTCTCTGACACACAGCTTAAGCGAGACCAGTTCGTGTCCCAGTGGCATTAATAGGACAAAAGGCTTTGAAGCAGCGGCTAAATAAACTCGCTTCAATGGCGAGCGCTTTGTAACACGAGCCCCCTGTGAGCCCGAGACACCCCTCGTCCTCCCGGCTTGTTTTCACAGCATTGATTAAATCAAGTCTCCAGCAATTACTTCACCTTTCTTGTATTTTTTTTTAAGAGGGAGTTTGGCCTTTTAGCAGAGCGTGAAGACCTTTAACGTGAGCCTGAGCCCCGTATTGGGTTCACCCAAATATTTTCTAGGTTTCCAGCGGTAACCGTAACATCACCGGAGCGTACGAGCACCAATTAACGAGGGACCGGACGCAACATAGCATGGCACGTACGGACAGACAGGGTTTAATCGGAGAGAATTAACAGCCGGAGACACGTCAGCTGTCGAGCTTTATACTCGAGCTGAGTCACGTATAAACCTCGGCGATACCGATGTTTACGATACCAGACGTTAAATTCGCCAGCAAGAAAGCGTACATTTGTTGACCTGCTGATGTGGAGTCATGTAATCCTGTAATGTGTGTTTTTTTCTGTGGATAAAGAGGTCTGTCAGAAATTTGTGTGTGTGTGTGTGTGTTTTTTCGTGTGTGTAAAAGACACCCAGAGAATGACACCCTGGCACGAGTGGACGCTGTTTGCCGCTGTCCCTTTCGGAGCCCACACACTCACACGGCGTGACATCACCGGGAGACTATTTGGCGAGCGTACTGATGCCTGGGCGATGTGTAATGGAAGAAGTCGTCGTGGTGTTGGCCGCAGAGCGCACACGCACATCTGAAAGCTGTTATCAGCTCCAATGACATCAGCCCCTCTTGGCTCGGGCCTGTGCTGATCTCATTTGCCCTGTCCATTCACTCGTTTGCAAGTGCGGATAAGCCTCTGTGTGTGTGTGTGTGTGTGTGTGTGTGTGTGTGTGTGTGTGTGTGTGTGTGTGTGTGTGTGTGTGACCGGTGGGAGGGACGCAAAGCCTTAAACACCTTGTCATTAAAGTCATTGTTTGCGGAATAAGCGGTCATTACAGACAATATGCTGTGCTTTTTTAAGTGTTGCGTACTTCCTAAAAACAGCATCTCTATCGTTATTTACCGCTCTCCTCTCACCGACTCTGATGTGTCGAGGATAAGGAAGCGAGGAAAGCCGTTTCTGCCCTGAAAGAGGCATTTGAAAAGAGGAACTCAATGTCGCCTTCATGAGCTTGCCCACAGGCATTATGGCACTTTGACTTCTTTCGAGAGAAAAAAAAAAAAAGTGAAAGGGATTAACAAAGCAGGAATTATGGAGCGAAAATGCAAGGAGGAAACTGGAGATGAGATAATGTGCAAATTCTTCCAGAAATCGAAACTTTTCAATGCGCCGATTAGTCGCAGTGGCACTGAAGGGACGCTGGACGCCAGATTGACAGAGCCACTGACGTTCAACCTGAATAGAGATCATGGAGATGTGCAGGAACAGGCGGAAAAAAAATACAGTGCAAGAAATTAAATATACTGTAGAAGCTGCCAAAATGAGCAAAATGTTTAAATAGGAAAATCTCTGCCAGACAAAGATCATTCGATTTCTGGTGGATTTCGTAGAGGTAGCTGCTATGCTACATGCCACATAGCTGCTCTGCTAGATGAATGAGATACATGTACAGTGTTCCCTCAGAACTTGTGGGGGTTACGTTCTAAGACCCCAAGAGAGTTTTGAAAATCCGCTAATTTTGAACGCACCCCAGCAGCCCCTATTGTACCTTAGTGAATTTATCTAGACATTATGTCCCTTTAATACAATAATGTGTTTTGAAAAATTTAATGGAATTTGTTAGTGAACACAGTTTAAAATGTTATTCCTAACGTTCCTAAACATTCGGTCCCGTTGCGGATTCCCGCGAATTTTGAGATAATCCACAACTTGCTGTTAGTTAGGTTCCAAATGAGAACCCGCAAATTATCGGGGTTCGACTGTACACTAATCAGTCATAACATCATAACCACCTGCCTAATATTGTGTTCATAAACCAAACAGTCCTGAACCCTCTGAGCATTAACAATAATAGCAGTAATTCTTTAGCAATTTAAACTACAACAGCTCCTCTGATAGATATGACCACAAGGGCCAGACAAATTGTCAAACTCGCCCAAATCCTGACGCTTGCCCATTTTTCCTGCTTCTAACACGTCAACTTTGAGGACAAAATGTTCATCGCTGCCTAATAAATCCCACCCACTAACAGGTGCCATGATGAAGAGACAATTATTCACTTCACCGCTCATAATGTTATAATGTCATAATGTTATGCCTGGTAGGTGTAAGTTGCTTGGGATAAGGGTGTCTGCCAAATGCGCTAGATGTAAATAAATTAACCACAGAGATCTCTAAAATCTAAATACATCATTTCGCTTAATAATATTTATCATATTTTTAAAATGCTCAAAAAAAAAAAGAATTTACTTAACAATGAAACTGCAGCTGAGGAACAGTTGACGCAA
This sequence comes from Silurus aristotelis, assembly GCF_946808225.1. Lineage (NCBI taxonomy): Eukaryota > Metazoa > Chordata > Actinopteri > Siluriformes > Siluridae > Silurus > Silurus aristotelis. The sequence continues at coordinate 3,517,783 of NC_139599.1, forward strand.
ACGGTGGCAAAAATAGATTTGTCGTCCAGTCAGCTACTTGTTACTGTAACTCTGGACGCCTGATTCTCAGAACAGCACCTCTTGGAATAATACAAGCACAATAAAACCCTCAGTGCTGTTATAGGAAAGCAATCAATGTTTTTTTTTTTTTATCTCAATTCTCATACAGTGATATATTTAACTCCCACTAAACCACAGCAATGAGTCCTTTTTTATTCAGAAACATGATGACTAACATATTTATCAACATTATAAACATGTACTTTTTATGCATTTATAGTTACACACACTGTAATGCTGCGCAAACCTTTGCTATAAACCCAACTTCTCTTTTTTCCATCTCGGTAAGATAAATAGACAGAAAAAAAATTGACATGATACTGACAAATCCTCCATCCAGAAGACTTTTCTGTTAAGACTTGGAAAGTCCCGAAACTGGAAACTCCTTTCTTAAATTTCTCAACAGAAAAAGATCATGATATTACTATAATGTTTATAATTTTACTATTCATAAACAACGTTTTTTAATTTTTTTAGTATTAGTTGTTACTACGGAAACAATATCGTATTCAGAGAATTCTGAGGTGTTTTGCTAAATGCGATGTTAGCATTAGCATCATACACTATGTGGAAAAAGTTTGTGGAAACCTGACCACAAGATTCGAATGTGTTTTTTCGAACATCCCAATACACATCAAATCCCCGTTTGTTGTTATAATAACCTCCACGTTTCACAAATTTTTGTAGTGTGCTTGTAAGGATTTGTGCTCATTCTGTGAAAAGGGGTGAACTCAGTGTAAGCTAATGCACGCTATACTCGCTAGGGTAAAAAAAAACAAAAAACGATAATGACTGGCTGGCTGTCTTTTTTTCCTGTCCATTCTCTCCTTTTTCTTTGTGGCCCTGACAGACGCCCATCACGCCACAATCCGGCTCGTAATGACAGCGTTCGCATGTTGTGGTTTTGCATGCTCTTGTTTGCTACGACGTCGTGTGTTATCATGTGGCGAAAAATATATGTTGCAATACCTGAAAAGCTGCAATACGGGCAATTTACTGTGCTTCTCAGTCAGAGCAAACAATTCCCAACCTGTTACCTGTGTAATACAGACTAGTGCTGGGCCCAGAGTTGATACACTTTGGGCAAAAGTATTAAGACACCAGACTTTTCCAGCCATATGTGGTTCCTCCCCAAAATGTTAGCATAAAAATGGAGGCACACAATTTTATAGAATGTTTTATAGTATGTCATCCTCCCTTTACTTGAATTAGAAGACCCAAACCTGTTCCAGCATGAGAACGCTTGTGTGCTCAGAACCAGCTCCATGAAGATCTGCTTTATATTGGTTGGAATGGAAGATCTCCCGCTTTGGAGCTATTGAACACCTTGGGGATGAATGTGAACGCCACCCCAGGCCTTTTCACCTCACCTACATCAGTACCTGCCTTTACTAACACCCTTGGGAATGAATCTCCAAAAATCTCCACTCCAAAATCTAGTGGAACATCTTCCTACACGAGTGGAGGTTCCATTTTCTAGATGAAGGAAGAAAAATGTCTGATGTTTATCCAGAATTTGTACAATTATACACAAACTTGATCTTGGTTTATTCTTGCATTTCCTTTGAGGTTGCTTTTGATGGGGTTGGAGTGAAAGATCATGAGTGGCCTGCTCTAGATCTCTGAAAGCCTTTGGATGAATTGAAATGCTGACTTCACCCCAGGTCTCCTCACCTCTCCTACATCAGTGCTTGACTTTACTAACACCCTTGTGGCTAAATGAACACAAATCTACATAAGCACATACTAGAATCTATTGGAACATCTGGAGGTTACCGTAGCAGTGAATGCGGAATAAATGAGGAATTGGATGTTCAAAAAGCAAATACTAATCTTTCGGATTAATGGTGTCCAGAAATGTTTATCCATATAATATATAAAAACAGAGGCTGGTAAAGGAATGATCGTTTGTAGCTACAATATTGTAAGTAAAAACCAGATGTGCAATGTTTTGTGGACGTAAATGGATTAAAAATAAAAGAATGACATGGTATTTTTAAGAGTAAGAGCATTGTTGCAGCATCTATTCAGTCATTTCCTTTAATACAATATAGTAATATTTTCCCAGAATGCCTTGCTGTTCTATGAAATTGAAAAAACCCATTTATGCACCATACCAAAAAGTCAAGCCAAGAAGTGTGTAAAGGAAGTGCTCATTACAGCATTTCAATGCCCACCAACAGCGGTTTTGGAACACAGCCAGTTCGGCATCCGAGTCGCCGCCTGATTCACGCATTTTACAGCGTAATCCATCGCAGACTCCAGTACTCAGATGAATGACGACTGCTTATGCAAATTATATGCACATTATATTGTTAGGAAGACTGTTGCAGCCATTATGCTAAAACACTTACACACATGCAAAACAAAACAGAACGAGTGACAGAGAATTCGCTGAATTTCTGCAGAGTTCAGCTTCACTTGAATACTTATTCACCTTATAGGAAGTGAAAATTTGGGCTCTGTGGGCAAACACTAGTAGCAAGAATTTAGGGGACATGTATTTGCGTTTTCATTTTACGTTTACTCATCTGGTAAACGAACACTTGTTATCCTCGCTTTGAGGGGTTTTCCTTTAACTACAGTTACAAGTTTAAAACCTTGAAACCACTAAAACCCTGACCTTACTAACCGGAACATATGTGGATCGGTAAAAACTCTCCTGAGGTTTAAAGTTTTGTGTATTTCCACGATCCTATAACTATATCAACATTCCTATTATATATCATTATGATTACTGTCGATATTACTAGTATTTTTTATACATCATTACTACTATTACTTTTATACCCCAATGTTGCTACTATAGGTCATTATAGGTCATTATTGCTAGTATTATTAATGCCATTATTGCGGTAACTTTTGCAATTATATCCAATTATATTCTTATAACAACTTTTATTGTAAAGCATTATTATTAGAATTGCTGTTAGGACATTATTACCGACTTTATTATTAGGTGGAATTATTAATATTAATACTATGTCATTATTATTGCTACGACTATGTGATTGTACTATACATATTGATTATATATATACTTATACATCATTATTATGATTACATTATGTCATTAATGTGATTACTATCATATCATCAAAACTTTTATCTATTATATCATAGTGACTAATCCTATTAATAACATTACTGTCATCATTACAATTACTATAACATGTCAGTATGACCATTACCATAAATAGTCCAATATGTCATTAATACTCATTTTATTACACGTCGTTATTACTTTTGTCATTACTGTCATCATTGCAATGACTATACATCATGATCATTACATCTATACAAAGATAATTACAATGTCATTATTGTCATTGTTACAATTAATAGTCATTATAACTTTTCCAATTATGTCATTACTACTAAAGCTACGTTATTACTATGACTACGAGAGTACAATTACTGTTATTTTTGTTATTATATTAGAACTCCTAGTATTGGGTTATGATTATGACTATTCATATATTATCATATTATAATTGTCATTATGATGTGTCACTAATGCTTTTAACTTTATTCCATATATATATATATATATATATATATATATATATATATATATATATATATATATATATATATATATACAGTACAGATCAAAAGTTTGGACACACCTTCTCATTTAAAGAGTTTTCTTTATTTTCATGACTATGAAAATTGTAGAGTCAATTTGTAGACTGAAGGCATCAAGGGCTATTTGACCAAGAAGGAGAGTGATGGGGTGCTGCGCCAGATGACCTGGCCTCCACAGTCACCGGACCTGAACCCAATCGAGATGGTTTAGGGGTGAGCTGGACCACAGAGTGAAGGCAAAAGGGCCAACAAGTGCCAAGCATCTCTCGGGGAACTCCTTCAAGTCTGTTGTAAGACCATTTCAGGTGACTACCTCTTGAAGCTCATCAAGAGAATGCCAAGAGTGTGCAAAGCAGTAATCAAAGCAAAAGGTGGCTACTTTGAACTTTCTGCACTTTCTGCACTTTGTTCATTTGCTGAACTGCATTTTATTAGTGTGGTAGTCTATATACTTTACACCCAAAAGGCTCAGGATAAAAATTGTTACTGAAGAGAAATGAATAAATGTTAAAAAATTACCATAGGTGCAAAAGGATGAACAAGTTTTAGATTAGAATTGCCTTTTCTGGATGTAAATAAATTGCGGAAAAAACAAACAAACACAGGTACGTTCCCCTTTTTCCCCCAAAAGAGATGAAAACTGCTGCAAATAATAAAACTACATTCTAGGTTGCCTTCAAGGTAGCATGATTGGAACTTGATAAAAGTTGCGAAAAGGTCATCATGATAGCAGAAAAAAAAAAAAAAAAAAAGTCTCGTGTGCTCGACATAACCTCATAAAACCCACAACCGCTTGTATGCCTTTCACTACACCCTTCATGCGCGCTACTGTAAATGTAAAAGAGTGAAAACCCTCAGCAATACCGTCTGATAAGGCGACTTCACGGCACCTCTTTTTTTTTTTCACCTTCTTACACCCTCGTACCATCTTTTCTGAGAACCGGCTCGAAAGTTTGAGAGCTGCGTGTGCGCCTCCACACCAACACTGCTAATTATCAGCCTTTCCCTGTGACAGTAACAGCGTCTGTTTGATGGCGTTATCGGCGGTAATTCCTGGTGTAGGTGGGTATTACTGTAATTAGGTGTCAATAGAGACATGCAAATTAATATGTGATAAACCGAAATAGCGCTGGCAAGCAGCTAATCTTCTCCGTTTTCACCCAGTCGCTTCCAATCGCACGGATTTAGAGATTTCTTTTTTTTTTCCGACATTTTTAGTTCGTATGGGAACAAACGATTGCGGAGGATTTTGAGAATCTCGCAGTGAAATAGGTCACACAGGAAGGAGCATTTCGCGCTCTCTCGCTCTTTCTGCCCTTCTCGTTCGTTTTTTTCTGGACAAACTCATGTCAGCCTACTTTCGCATCATCTGTTCCTGCGTTGTGCTGAAGAAACATCAATTAGGGTTTCACAACTGTTGTTTCAGCTGAGTCACCTGGACTGCACTGCGTCATTTCCTCTGGGTTTTTTTTTCCCTCTTCATTTATTTATTTATAATTTTTTTTTTTTTAACCAAAGAACAATAAACTAGACGAAACACAATCTTCAAGCCATGGATTCCTATTTATTTTCAAGCATCCATACACCTGGTGAAGACTGTAACTTCTATGCATAATGAGAAAGTACATTCATTCCTCATATCTTAGATCTGTTCAAACATATCAAGTTCCCCACGTGTTCCTCTCCATCATCATCTTGCTGACTATAGTGATTTATACAGAGTGCAAACTTTTACTTTTTCAGTTTTTGGATGATCTGTTTCTTGAATTGATTTTATCGAGAGCTCTGAGTAACATGTTATTTAAAGGTTACCTACAGAGAATCATTCATAATACTTTATTTAGAAGATAGCTGAACTTTGTTTGAAAGTTTTCCTACACTGGAGCTTCCTAGGACATTCATTAGACTATATTTAAAAACTTACCCACAATGAGGCTTTATAACACATTCAAAACACTTTATTTATAGGGTGCCTACATTGGGCCTTCATAACACATTCATAACACTTCATTTAAAGGGTGCCTGCATTGGGACTTCATATTTAAAGAGTACCTACATTGGGCCTTCATTACACATTCATAACATTTTATTTAAAGGGTACCTACATTGGGCATTCATGACCCATTCATAATACTTTATTTGAAGGGTGCCTACATTTGGCCTTCATTATTTATTTACATGGTACCTACATTGGGTTTTATTAACACTTTATTTAAAGGTCTCCTGCATTGGGCCTTCATAAGACATTCATAAAATGCAAAATAAAAAAATTTCTAAAAGGTGCCTAGTGTGAGCCTATAACAACTTCTTTTCCTGGGAAAATAATAATAATAAATAATAATAAAAAAAAAAAGGCTCTAAAAGATAAATGTAGTGCTGTAAGATTTATGTCGCGCGCCTAAACCCAGCGTGAGTGTCTTTATTGTGTTATACCGCCACCTGGTGGTGTAAAACCGAAGTGTTTTTTGTGATCTGAAAAGGTTTTCCAGTTCATTCTATTTTACTTGTCATTTCAACTATGAAAGATGCAGCTGACAACATCAATTTGAGACACCCCCCCCCCCCCCCCCACACACACACACACACACACACACCAAAAAAAAAAAAAAAAAGAAACAGTAAAAATGCAATGATGAGTCACAGAGCGAAGAAAGAATGAGTACAGCTTAAAGGAAAAGTCCCTCGTGCCCATTTGAACCTTTTTTTGCAGCAGGTGTTTACTAATGCTGGCTTCCCCTACTTCAATGAAAATGCAAATCTTTAAAATTACATAGCATCATCTTCTGTGTGGTGTTTTATTACTATCATCCACGTATCACTGTGCCACCACATGCACTGTCATATACACTTTCATGTTATGACTTCTCACCTACGCTCTCATTCATTGAGCATTCATGCATTCTGAAACCATATGCCAATAAAGAATAAAACCGAAACATTATTTATATATATACACGAATGCATGAATGCACATGGTTTAAGCAGACATCTACAATAATAAGCATGCATCATGTTTAGTGACAGGAAACAGGACACAGGCCTACCTGTCTTGCATTTCAGTTCATCACAGGTACACCAGGTATTTCCATAAAATACACCCTAATTATTCAAACTGCACTGGATTTCTTTCCCTTAGCATGCACCGAAACCTGCTTTATTTGCAGTTATGTTGCACTGTTTACACCTGTCAATAAACACACTACCATCTGGTTGTCACATGTAGATCTAGTACACTACATTTCCTGTTTAGTTCTGTAGCATATCTTCCTGTTTACACCACAATCACAAACCCACCAGCCAGACTCGAAGCCACAGGGGCTCATGCAGAGGCGACAATAAATTGTCTAGGAATTTGTTTGTTTGATATACAATCCTCTTTTTTTAAAATGCACAGCATATGCAAATGTTGATCACAGGTACATTGAGGATGATGATGATGAAATGTGGAAAAGATCATGCATGTGGAAAGACCTGCAACACACACACACACACACACACGCACACACAATGTTTACATTTTGCACACTTCGTTTTATAGATGAAACATTTTTAATTGGTTTAGTTTGATATGAATTATTGTTTTATGATTTATTCGATTTGTGTGATTAACACGTTAAACTTAAACTGATTCATTAATGATGATAAAATCGAAGATTATATTATTATTTATTATATTTAATATATTCTTTTTTATATATATATATATATATATATAAATAATCATGTCTGGAGGGGGGGAATTTGAGAGCTGCTGTCACGTGACTAAACCCTGCTGGAGGTGGAAGGTGCGCGTGCGCGAGGTTTTGGCGCATGCGCACTAAAGAAAAGGTACAGCGAGAAACAGTTCTGTTATGACAGCGAGCGATAAAAACAGGCTTATTTATATATATATATATATTCCTTTTTTACACAAGAGAGAAGACGGGTGTAAACACTCGGTAGACAGAGGTAGTATTTTTTTTTTTCGGAAACAATGGTGCAGTCCTGTTCGGCGTACGGATGTAAGAACAGATATCATAAAGATAAGGACATTTCGTTTCACAAGTAAGTAGGAAGTCACGTGCTCACCGTGAACGTGTCCATGCTTCCTGCGTCTCCTCTCAGCAGGCATCCTGGTGCTGGGAACTCCTCATGTACATCTTGTCCTTTCCTTGTGAATGTGTGACGTGTGCCGGCTTACTCATCACTTTCTCATGATTTCTAACTCGGGTTGAAACCCAATTGTTTGCTTGCCAAGTGCACTAGGTGCACCAAGGTGTGGGAGCACTCTCATTCAGTCCTAGTGCACTTCCTGTCTAGGTGGGAGCCATTTAGGATTGAGCCGAGACAGATTCTGAATGTCTGAAGCTTCCACTGATTCACATCATGCCTTGGGGTTTTCTTCCAGTTTTCTTCCAGCACCATTCTTCCAAAAAAACATGACAGACGGTCATTTTGTGGCTCCAAACAGTCCCCTAGGTGACTCCCATCAAGTCTCCAAAGTGTCCCGGTGTATATTAATATATTGACACTTTGTCCACGTTTGAGTATCAGAAAATGTGGTCTCTGTCTCCAGATTATGTCGTACAGCCTAACTGAGATGTCTACCCACTTCTATATTTTTGAGTAGGGAAAGGAACCCGAAGAACTTCCCTCAGAGTTCATATTCGAACCAAAGACACTGGAGGTGTAAGGTGATAACCCGTTCTGCTCGCAGTGGTGGATTTCGTTGCTCCACATAAGTCAATTCTTTCATGTATCTGAACTTCATCTGAGAATTTGTATTTCAGGAAACGTTTCCTTCCGCTACACGTGAATGTGTAATATCTTACTTTTTCATCCACTACATTTCAGAAGAACGTGTCGTTCCTCAATAGTGAAAGCACGAATGAGGTGAGAAGCTGTTGCAAGAGCTTGAGCGTAACCCCAGGGTTTTGGTGGGAGTGTGTGTGTGGATTAAGGGTTTATCTCACAGTGTGTGTGTGTGTGTGTGTGTGTGTGTGTAATAAACAGCATATGTGTCAGTAATTCACCTTTAGCGGCCGCTCTCGTATTGTATAATGCAACCCGGAAAAACTATTGGTATGCCTCATGATCTTTTTTTTTTCTCGCTCAAATAGGTTCCCTCTGACCAGACCCGACCTCTGTGGGAAATGGATGGCCGCCATGAAGAGGTGCAACTTCCAGCCGACGAAATACAGCAACATCTGCTCGCAGCACTTCACCAAAGACTGCTTCAAACAGGAATGCAACAACCGCGTGCTGAAGGAAAACGCAGTGCCTTCTCTGTTTAATAACAATAAGTTACAAATGAAGGTACTTTTATGAAGGTTATTTTTCTAACTCTATCTGATTCACAGAGAAGAGGGAGTCCTGAAAAATTTCCTGAATGATACACATCGATCACCCAGGAGGTGTCCATTCATTTTCTGTAACAGGTTGTCGTTTCCATAGTAACAGTGAAATCAGCGGGGCTTTGATTTCAGGCAATGTACGAACGGCAGTGGGGTAAAAAAAGAAAGAGGCCGATTATATAGTGAGTTTTAACCGCTACATAACATTAAATGTAACTGAAAACTGATAAAAAAAAAAAGACATAATTTTTTTACAAATAAGCACTAAAAGCATGTCCCTTCGTATGCCATTTATGCAAAGTAGATTCATCTATGTACATATTTGCATAAAGTTGCATCAGTTTGCATACCTTTAAGACTTTAAGCATGTTAAATGTGGGGGTAAAAACTTTAATTGAATATGCAGTCAGTAAATTGCACACGATATAAAAAGTGATGTATCTCTTGTTGACCTCTCTTAATCTGGCTCTGCTGATCAATCAGCACCGATCATTGACAAAAATCGGCAAAAATCCATACCGATAGTTTTTCCAGGTAGCAACCCTAGCTGGAGCGGGTAAGAGGGTCGAGAGCAGCCTGTAGCAAAACTCTGACACCACACGCTATTTTTTATTTAATTTTTTACACGCGAGACTGCGTGTTGCACGGGGAGCATCATATATTTATTATTTATAATTTATGATTTATATAATCATATTTATTAATCAATATATTTAGATTTATTATCCTCAAGCACATTTTCATGATTTAGTACTGTGTTTTTTATTCTTTTATTTTTGTAATAAAGTTCTTAATGGAGTGTTTGTTTTCTTAAAAAATTGGTTGATTAATCGGTTATCGGCAAGTACAATCCAACCTTGTGTATCGCTAAAATTTACAGTCCTCTAATCTGTGTGTCCTTCTGCAGTCTGAAACACCAGAGGAAGCCGTCTGTCCAGATCAGAGCCTTTCCCCTCCTTCACCCAGCACACACATTCCGGAAAACGACGTCCTTCAAACCTCACGGTCCCGAGCCTCCTTCCCCCTACCGACCTCCACCCTTGTTCCTCTTCCGTCCCTGTGTGTTTCTCCGAGAGCAAGCGCCTTTGTCTCCTGCGACCATAACTACACGCTGGACGACATGGTGCAGCAGAAGAAGCGGGTGGAGCAGCTGGTGCTGCAACTCAACAAACTGCGCAGGAAGCTTAAGACGCTGCGGCAGAAGTGCAGGAGGCAGGAGAGGCAGCTTGAGCATTTCAGAGCCATGCAGGAGCTCTCAATAAGCGGCAACGAAACGGGGCTCGGACAGAGTTACGTCATCCTGCCCAGAGAACTCCTCAGCACGCTGAAAGGCATTCACGCCATCGAGGGTCTGTGAGATTTGCAGGTTTCGGTTTCCATCAAGAACAGGTGAACAATCTGGTACAGAAATGCAGATTTCTTTTCCAACTTCGTGACCCGGATTTTTTGTTTAGTTTTGTATTTTGGAAGGTTTATGGTATTGCGATGATGCCATTGCCGTTAATAATTGTCATTATTTGTTTTTGTTTTTTGTTTTTGTCCAATTTTTTGATCAAATCTTTGTCCAGATTTTTGTTACGGGTTATTTCCAAAAAATTTTAAAGAGATCTCATCACATAAAAATGTGCTAAAGAGAAATAAATATATTAATTATATGAATAAATATTGAGAAAAATAAAAGACATGCAATTAAACTATAGCAAAGATATTACTGCAAATAAATAAAAATAGTTGCATCCAAAATGCCTCTAGAGGCCGCTTTAATACTGTTTAACACAACCCGGAAAAACTATCAATATGGATTTTTGCCTACAAAAGATTAATTGGTCGATCTCTAATCTAGTCTCTCATCGCTTTGGGTTAGGGTTAGGGTTATTTTATACCCCAGAAGCTCTGCCCAATTCTCCATACCTCACCGTAGATATCTACATTTAGTACGTACTCTTGTCCAGATTAGGGCAGAGTTTGCTGTTTGTAAAGGTAATCGAAAAATGTTTCACATTATAGTATAGGACCTGGTTTTTGAACATCCCTTTCCATATTTTGCTCTGCTGGAAAGATTTTTTTTTAGTGTGCTTGTGAAGATTCGTGTTCTTTCAGTCATAAGGGTGTTTGTAAATTCAGGTTCTGATGTACTTGAGGTGAAGAGGCCCAGGGTGTCTTCAGGTTGCAATTCATCCCAAGAATGTTCAGAGCTGTAGATCTTTCACTCCAACCCATATTAAGCCACTTTTCATGGAGTTTGCTTAGTGCACAGGTTCATTGTCATGCTGGAACATTTTTGGGTTTCCTAGTTCGTAACTGTATTTAAAGTCCTTCTAAATAACTGTGTGCCTCCAATTTTGTGGTAACATCAAATTGAGAGGAACCACGTGAGGCTGGAAAATGAGGTGTCCCAATACTTTTGTCTGTAGAGTACGCATTGTTTGTAAAATGGTGGACTGTAGTGACATCTGGACCAGAGAATGTTCTGGATTGTTCTGGTTCATATGAACACCTCATTGAGCATAGTGTTTTTAATTTTATATACAACAGATGATCGGAAAGTTTTCGGAAACATCTGTCGATCACTAAACGAACCCGAAACATTACTTTGAGCGTTTATGATCTATTACAGATCATCATTAGTGGACATTGTAAAAAAAAAAAAAGAAAAAGAAAACAATTGTTGAACTGAATGAAAGCCATATAAACACTTACTTGATGTCATTTGAATCCCAGCTGCCTTACAGTCTCTCTGTGTGGACTCGATATGCGAATACATTACGCTTGAGGTTCATTATGTGTGGTTTTTCCTCCTGTTTTTCCCAAGAAATTCTTCTTCTATCGAGACAGACATGTTTGCAGATGTTTTTAGTGGTGCACTGTGATGGACACCTGGCTATATGATGTATATGTGTTTTTTTTTTTTTACATCTCTTTGCACATTGAGTTCCCATTTGCTGTTATAATAACCTCCACTCTTTTGAGATGATGTTCATCTAGATTTTGTGACGTGTCCTTGTGGAGATACAGAGAAAGAATTTTACTGTCTTTCTTTCTTTCTTTCTTTCTTTCTTTCTTTCTTTCTTTCTTCCCTCCCTTCCTTCTTTCCTTCCCTCCCTCCCTTCCTTCCTTCCTTCCTTCCTTCCCTCCTTCTTTCCTTCCTTCCTTCCCTCCCTTCCTTCCTTCCTTCCTTCCTTCCCTCCCTCCCTCCCTTCCTTCCTTCCTTCCTTCCTTCCTTCCTTCCCTCCCTCCCTCCCTCCATTCCTTCCTTCCTTCCCCTCCCTCCCTTCCTTCCTTTCTTCCTTCCTTCCCCTTCCTCCCTCCCTTCCCTCCCTCTCTTCCTTCCCTCCTTCCTTCCTTCCTTCCTTCCTTCCTTCCTTCCCTTCCTCCCTCCCTCCATCCCTTCCTTCCTTCCTTCCTTCCTTCCTTCCTTCCCTCCCTCCCTCCCTTCCTTTCTTCCTTCCTTTCTTCCTTCCCTCCTTCCCTTCCTTCCCTCCCTTTCTTCCTTCCTTTCTTCCTTCCCTCCCTCCCTTTCTTCCTTCCCCTCCCTCCCTCCCTTCCCTATATTTTTCTTCAAGATGGAATCTGTGTGTGTGTGTGTGTGTGTGTGTGTGTGTGTGTGTGTGTGTGTGTGTGTGTGTGTGTGTGTGTGCCTCAGCTGAATGTTTTTTGTCTTCACTGAGCAGAAGTCCGGTTCGTGTTCAGACTGGCCCGGTTACGACTGACATGCCCTTGAATGTGAAGCGTGAGCTCTTTCCCTCACACACGACACATATAGATATTTCACGTGATTTCAAACAGATTGCACATCAATAGAACACTTTTGCATCAGTAATTATGCCGTAGACAATGTCGTCTCGGTCCGATCTAAAGTACGACCTTTCAACACACACCAATACTTCAGAATTGGGTTTTATATATTTTCAGTCTGTTGCTTGTCATGGAGTCATTCTTTCCTCTTCATCACTGTCTCTCTGAGACTCTCTGTCGTTTTCTCTGCTCTTCGTTCCCCGGAGCTCTTCCGTCCTAAACACTTCCGCCATGAATCATTTGTCTACTTCTGTAGGATGTGTCCGGGTTTCTGAATCCTGCTTTCTAGACTCTTCTCTTTAATTTCTCTAAGACTCTTGATGATATGGTCTAGTTTTCCTGGTCTTCCTGAGTCTGGCTGCTGAGTGTTTGGGTGTCATTTTAATAAAAAAATACAAATGTCTGCATCATGATCATTAATTCATCCTGAATTATTTAATCCTAGAAATATGATATGTGTAGAAACTGAAATTAATGAATGCTTTCATTTATATTGGGTTATAATAATAATCATTATCATCATCTTTTCAATAAAATACATTTGTAATGAGAGAAATACAGAAAATATGACCCTGCTGAACATCAACAGCTCCCCCATGGAGATCTCCCAGAGAACGCAAAACTCCTGGATGTTCACATGGCAGAGAAACTCACCTGGTTGATTCCATAACAAGGAATGAAAAAAAAGCTAAAGAAAGACCAAGTTCCTGCTACACATCCTCAACATATATTACAGATGGACCACTGAGAGCAACCTGACCAGCTGATTGGGTGCAAGACCCCACGGGGGAGAGCGAGGAGAAGATCTGAGAAGATCATTAGGGTCTCTCTTTTGTCCATTATGGACATTTACACCACATGATGCATCTGTAAAACCACCAGCATTGTAGCTGATCACACACACCCTTCCCTCACAAAACAGTTGTAGAGATGCACATCCCTAACACACACACATTACTAGTCCCATTACACTACAAATCCATGCACTTATACAAACCTTTTATACTGTACTGGATGCTGCTGCAGTGTCTCTGTGTCTCTCACTGTCTCATGTTGTTGTGCTAAATGTTGCACATGTGCACTTTATGTAATGTCTCAGATTCTTTTAAGTAGTTTTGTGTTTTTTTTATGTTGTCTTGTGCAGCATCATGGTCCTGGGGGAAAGTGGTTTTGTTTTACTGTGTACTCTACAGTATATGGTTGTATGGTTTTATTTGATTTGATTTAGATATCAATAAAATTTTATATTAAAAAAATATTTTATTTAAAAAAAAAAAAATTATAAAGCATGTAATCAATTCTATAAAATAATCAATAATAGTCATAATTTAAAAGAATGTATAAAATCATATTATGATGTAATAATTAAATAAAATGATATAAATAATAATATACAATTTGGGGGATAAAAACTATTTGCATGCACAGTTTGGGTGTGCAATCTCGGAATGTCCACAAGATGGCGCTAAAAAGAAAAAAAAAGAAAAAAACGAGCGCAGATCAACACACGTTTGTTGACCTCCGTAGAGCGCATGCGCAGTGTTGGCTACAACACGCTCCACGGCATGCCATTGGTTCCCATGGCTACATCCATCCATACTTCCGTAATAAATAGTGCGCCACCGCCTGCAGAACTAAGAGCTGCTTTAAGTGTACTACGTAGTAGGCTAGTATGCATGTGGCCCCGCAGCCTGCCTGCACTGAGCGCGGTGGCGCAGAAGCCAGAACGGGATTCAGCAGGAGGGCAAGAGAGAGGGATTATCACTCCGGACTGCACTGAAAGTCCTGGATAAAGTACAATAAAGGTAAATAAAAGCATAAACGCTTTAAAATAGTATTATTATAGCTGCGTGTCTCATATATAGTGCTGATTGGAAGTGTTTATTTGACTGCTGTGTGAACGTGCCTGTCTCGCCTGCCTTAATATATCATATATTTTCCCTAATATTTACACATTTTTACCCTTTCCTCACTTTTGGATCATTTATTTAAAGTTTGACCAAATATTTCTTGTTTTTACTCGGTATTGGGATTACTACGCGATATTACGCAACACGTTGTCATGTTAAAAATGTATTATAATTCTTTTTTTTTGCTGTTTACATCATTATAAAGTGACTCTTACATTTCTTAGTGTTTCAATTGTTTAATTCGCAAATTTCAACACCAAGTAACAAAATCTGTCCGCTCCAATTAATCGTTTATTAATGAATATGGGTTGCATCTGTAATGTTTCAGTACTCCCTACACATGTGCACTACATAGGGGATGATCATATGGGTTATGTGCCCTATTTCTAGGGTACGATATGGACTCTTATTTGAATTCAGGTCCTGTACAGGATATTAATGGAACAGGTAGTTACTTAGTTTGGATAAATACACAGCAGCAAAATGCAGTTTGGCATCTACCAGAAGTGCAAATAGTAGCATTGTGCAGATAAATATGTAAATATATGTACAACAAATCAATATAAAAAAAGGGTGGTGAAAAAATATACACAAGATGTTTGTACACACGCCCCTTTATAACACTTTTCAGCGAGTCGGTTCATTTGTCTCGGCTCACCGATACGAGTCGACTCTTTCAAAGCGACTCATTATTACTATTATCGTTGTTTATTATTTTTTTGCTTGTTTGTTTGTTTTCCAAAACGATTTCTTAGCCAGTGATTCTTGTACTTTTCTGAAGTGAAAACATGTCAGGAAAGAGTTCTTTGAAGCTAATGTGCACTTTCCAAATTTCACTTAAAAGAATCGGTTCGAGTCAACTCGAATAGTCGAACAGAAGATGATGTTTCATAATAGGATAATGTTCGACATCTATCTCCATGTCAAGGGATAAACTTAAAGGCACAAACATATAAATCTATATTTTTATAACATCTGTTTCTGTAAAGCCTCTTCAGGGAAATGTCCATCATTAAAAGCGCTATACACATACAATTTAATTGAATTTAATAAAACCTATGAGATAAAAATATTTTCTGCACCCGGTTGTATTATAGTTCTGGTCGTATTAATAGTTTAGTTTTGTGTTTAAAGAACAAATAGGATTTTAGGGGAAATTCCATTCATAATAGGAATAAAACCACATCAGGACATGCTGTTTTGGAAAAAAAGTCACCTTCAGTATAAATGTAGTAACTTGTTTTATTTTTAAAGCTGGGAAACATGAGTTCTCCCTGTCGCCAATGATTTCCTATAACATCGATCAAATGTTTTTCTGTGCAAAATCCAGTTTGAGTGTAAAAAGAGAGCAAGTCAGTGTCCACCATTTGTGCTTTCATTTATTCATATCCATTTTCAGCCCCTTTGTGTTTTGGCAGCCTTAAAGGGTATTTAGTGACGGCATTAACGTGAGCGAGCAGCTCGCAACGAAACTGAACATGCATCGCCATTGTGAGTGATGGTGAATCAAAAAGGATATAAATCTTCTCACGGTACAATAATCACTGCTTCCTGTGTGCAAGCACCCTGATTCACTAGGCAGGAATTCAGCGATCTTTACAAAGCACGGGCAGGAAACACGAGTTAAACATTGACCGCCCCTGATTGCTGGGGGGGAAGATTTACAGTCGTGAACTGTTGCCTCGAAGCAACCCAGACGGTTCATAAATGTAAAGTCAGACACGGACGGGGTTTTTCTTTTCGAGATTTGCCAATTTTTATTGCTTTTACTCGCAGCAGCTCGGTGTTTTCCTGAACGTCAGCCTGTAAAAACCTGTCGATGTGGAAACGCTGTGGCCTGGCATCACTGCTGCGCTGTACTGTTTATTCACCGGGCATTTATTTCATTCTTTTTTCAGCAGTCTGTTTGAAATCTTATGACAGGGCTTTTTGTTGCTGGGTGCAGCTCTGGAGGGAGGCCAGGGCGTGTGTGTGTGTGTGTGTGTGTGTGTGTGAGAAGCTTTTTATTTACTGAGCACGTTTAATCCATTACAATCCACACAGTCCTGTGATCATTTAATCCGTCTCTCTGTAGCCTGTACCCTGACACGGACACGAGTCCCTTCGGTTTTTGGAGCTCAAGAGCCTTTGGTATTTCCTTTTAAAACAATTAACGGGACAAATCCCTGAAACAACTTTTTAGTTTGCAAAATTCGTAGGCCTTAAAAGTTGTGAATTCGCTGTTCTAGGTCTTGAATAATTGTAATCAGATCTTAATTTTACGATGTCCATGTAACGCTGCCCCTGACGCTCAAAAAAGTGCTCACGCAGCACTTTGAAATGTTTTTGTTTTGTTGTAGTGTTGTAGTTCTTTCTTTTGCTGGTCCAAACAGGCAACAGCCAATCAGCTTTCTGTCTTTGGTACGAATCTCCACAAGCGTAAAACGATTATTTTTTATTTTTCAGCTGTCTGGAAGTGCAAGTTTAGCGATACTTGGCTTAAAAAATCATGAATGTAGGGCTTAGTTAAGCCCAGTTGCTGACAACTCATTTGTCTGTGTGTTTCTGATGTCATGATCTTAAAAGGGTATTAAAAATCTTTGTAAAACCTGCAGAAACTCTCTTTTTTTTTATATTGCGCTGGTATAAGAGAAATAAAACAATTCAGGATGTGTGGCTGTAGGAAACATCACTTCATCCTGTCATCGATTCTTTTTTTTCTTTTTTTCTCTGGGTTGCTGATTGGAAGGTTGGGGGTTTAAGCGCCAGTATGGCCAAGCTGCGACTCTTGGAACCCTTGAGCAAGACACTTAACCCGCAGTGCTCAGTGCTGTATCCTGGCTGACCCTGCACTCTGACCCCAGCTTCTTAACATCGCTGGTTAAGAACCACAGATCCATAGTATAACGGGTACTTTTCCTCTTTATTGCCATTTACTGATAAATCGCTTGTTGTTTTCCTCAACTGTAAGTCGCTTTTGAACAAAAGCGTTGCAGAAGAATAAATCTAAATGCAGAGAATCGTAACGTCTTCAGCTCTTCACCTAGTTTAATAGATATTGTGCGAATGCCCACAGTTTCTCCCCCAGTGCTTCCATAATCAATACTCATTAATAGAATATTTATTTTCAGTCCGTACGCTGAAAGTTACTGCTTTCTTTTAATTAAAAATGAAGGCTTGTAAATGTTGGTTCTAAACTGTTGTAATCAATAAAGTTAAGAAAAATGTATTGCATGTTTGCAGGAAGTTGTAACAGTGACGAGGTAAATTTGCTCATAAATTGCCTCCGATTCAAAAGGCAGGGAAAAGGAAATCAAAGCTTTGTGTTTAAAGGCCCGATCACGAAGTCATTTGGCAAACTGTTCCACAGTCACAAGTTTAAAAAGCACACACACACACACACACACACACACACACACACTGAGAGACACAGCTGATGTTGGATCAAGCGACCCTCTGTGTTGTCCTTATAAAACCCATTGAAGGCCTGAACAGACGCAGCATGCACGTTCAAAGCCCACGCCCCCACAGATTTTGCCCTCCATTTTACAGCATTAACGCTGAGATTATACACGCATAGTGGTATCAAAAAGTTTCGAGACCAGCTCTGTTTACAAGGAAGCACTTTCTTCATCTATGTTTACACAATTCAACATAGTCCCCTAGCACAGCAACACAGCACTCCAGGCGTTCCTGCCACTTCTGGAACGTGTCCCGCAAGTGTTCGTTCTGAAGCGTGTCAAGCATCTTTTGCGATTCTGCGAGACCGGGCTATGCACGTGGTCAGAACAGCACCGGTTGCACATCTCCCGATGTCTTTCGGGACACTGATTTATGAAGGACGTGCTCCCTGTGACTGTGCATGCAGCCCTGTCCTGCCATATGTTGCCGTGTTACAAAACAAGTCACCATGATTCAGGAAGGGTTTCCGAAGCACAGTCTGTGGAAGTTGTAGACGTCAGACTTCGAATCGGGAGGTCACGAGTTCAAATCCCAGCACCACTAATATGCCACTATTCCTTTGCGTGACAAACCTTCTAAAGTCTGGTCAGGTTGGTGGTGTTGGAATGTTTTGGGTGCTATTGGAATTTTCTTGGTCCCTATGTTTTCTCGCATACCTTGTAGAATTGTCCGTCATCGCCATTTCAGCAGCGCGTGAAAAATCATCTGAACGGGCTTTATAGAGACCATCGATCACATAAGAGCACTCTTCATAAGTCTGAAGGAAAAAACTCGAGTAGGATGCTTTATTTCTCTCAATTCTCTCTCAAATTTTTTTTCCTGTCTGTTGTGATGCCTCAAATTTTTTTTTTGCTTGGTTTTGTTTTTTTCTCATGAGCTTAACAAGGTAGAAAAGTAGGAATTGTAACATGTGGAATTCGAAGGGCCACTGCAGGGGTCTGGGCTTTTATCCGTCGGAGGTTTTACAGCTCCTCATCCCACCCAGTCACATTCCTGCCGAGTGATTAAAGAGCAGAAACCCACACGACGACCCGCCGTTATCGTCCCGGGGCAAGTCGAGCAGGTTTTTATTGTCCTTCCTGATTGTATCCGTCGGGGTTGAAGCGTTGTCTTTCCGGGACCATGGAGCAATGCAGGACGGCAATACTTCAGACTTACAAGACTTTCTGCAGCTGATTCAAATGCTTTGCTAATTAGCATGTTATATGGACAAAGGTTTGTGGACAACTCAGCATGAGATGATGTGCTTTTTAAACATCCTATTCCACATTTAGTATCATTTGCTGTAAACTCCACTCTTCTGGGAGGATGTTCCACCAGAGTTTGGAGTGTGCTTGTGGAGATTTGTGCTCATTCAAACACAAGGGTGGTAGTAAAGTCAGGAATTGATGTAGGTGAGGTGTGGAGGCCTGGGGTGCACTCAGTGTTCCAATTCATCCCAATATAGTTGAGGTCAAAGCCCTATAGCAGGAAAACTTTTACTCTGAGGGTTTCTGTGTGGTCTTAAAGTATAAAATCTTAATTTTAGGCTTTTAAAAAAGTCTTTAAGTTTCTGTGGTGCTGTAGTTCGTTTTTTTCCCTGATCCAAATGTAATTCACTGTATTACGACTACAAATGAGACCAACATTCATACCTCAAATCTCTCTTGGATTGTACCACAAACGTATTTTTCAGCTTTGGGAAAGTGCAAGTTAAGCGACACCTGGCTTAAAAAAAAAACTGAATGAAGGCTCGGTTATGGCGAGTTGCTAACATCTTATTTGTGCGTGTGTGTGTTTATGATTTTGTAATATTATGTGGATACATTTCATTGTTATTGGTCTTATAAAGGTCTTAAGAAGTCATAATTCGACTCGGTCAAACCTGTAGAAACCCTGCAACCAATGTACTGTACATTGTACAGCATTTCTTGAGCAACTCAAGAACTTGATGGATTTGGACTGTAATTAATATCAACAGCCAGCTACACTTACTCGCTTAGAACCACAGGTTGCATTTAAGCGCCCATCACTGCACATCTTCACAATGGAACAGTGGAACTAAAAATGAATAGACACTTTGTGAGGATGGGTTCCCTTTCGAGTCCCTCTCAAGGCTTTTTAAAGCAATCTCCGGGAGTTTTTCCTCGCCCCAGTCACCACTGGCTCACTTACATTTAACAAACATATACGTTCTTTTCTAACCAGGTTATCTATTTAAATGTGCATTGAGAAACATCCATTGTTAAAAGCGCTTTACAACTGAAAAAGTATTCAACTGAAATGTTCATGGAACTGGCTTTGTGCTGAGGCATTGTCATCCTGGAACACATTCGGGTCTCCTACTGTACTTTTAGGAGTTTAACAATTGTGTGCCTCTCATTTTGTGTTAACAGTTTGGCAAAATAACTACACATGGTTGGTTCATGTAGTGTAGCTTCACTGTTTACCACTTTAGCTGATGTTTCATGTCCTTGCGCCACAATTAACACATTATCACTTGTATCTGCTTTCTCACGTCCATTACATGGCGATATGTTAACAATCACATGTGACTCAGTAAAAGTGACAGAAACCTGAAAGACGAGCACAAATATGCGACCAGCAAAAGTGCCATTCAATGTCGCAGCTGAGAGCAAACGAACAACATTCCCGTCATTTCTACCTCTGATCTTTAGCTCTTGCCGTCGCAGATATGCATTCGGGCCAGGCAAACTTTTAAATAGGCCTCGATCCGTGTGATGCATAGCCGGAACTCCGTAGCCTAAGGATAGTGTTTTTAGCAAGTAGCCATAATGTGTGGTTTACAAAACCTAAATGAGCTCAGTGTTTCCACGTGAACCGTTTTCACAAATCCAAATGTCACACGTTGTGAGTTACATAAGGATTCACTGATGAACACTAACTGCATTAGGAGCTCTTGTTGAGGTTGCGTGTAATTGATACCGTGCGTGCAATTACACTGAACTAAAACTGCTGTAGTTACGTAATTACGCAGTTAGAACAGCGTTTTCAACCGCTTTCTTTCCTTTAACATACGTGATTACTAAAATCAACACCACAGAGTAATGCTTTTCATCAGCCTGTTATCAATACAGTAATAGTGGTAGTATTTATTTGTTTGTTCGCTACTATTATTAGCAGCATTTTTATTAATAGTAGTATTTTTAGAATTAGTTGTATTTATTTATTTATTTATTTATTTGTTACTATTATTAGTAGTATTTTTATCATTTTTAATAGTAGTAGTAGTATAGTATTAGTATTATTAGACAAGAATAAGCTTTCACTTTGAACACACTGGGTGTGTGTGTGTGTGTGTGTGTGTGTGTGTGTGTGTGTCACAGTGGGCAGTTTGGGGAATTCCACTTCAAGACTGTTTTCACTTTTGCATTTCATCATGATTTAAAGGAAGGTTTATTTTTGGGTTTTTTTTCCTTCTTTTAAATACAACAACAACGAATAAGTCCAATAAGTACCTGAACTGAAACAAAAACAGTCATCACAGTTAATGAGGTTGTTGCAAGATCTGTTCGTGGTTATCGAAAGCGATTCTGACTATGGGAAAGTTGCTGTTTGAATGCTGTGGATTACACGCAAACATGCATTTACCTGTGGTGCATTACTGTTTCTGTAGTCACAGATTACACTAGGACTTCCACTAGGAGGAGGTTTGTGTATGGAGATGTTTGTATAACAGGTGTGGACGGATTCGCCAGTTTCAGCTCTTCGTAACTGAATATTACAGATCCGGAAAGTGTTATACCAGCAATTTCTGAATAACATTGTGTCACTAATCTTATAATACAATTCTCAACCATATTCGAATGTTGTGTGATGGTGTCAGCAAAGTTACAATAGTTGCATCAACAACATTACAATATAAATGTGTCAACGGTGTGTAACAGTATTACAGTCAACATTACAATATTGTTATGTCAACAGCGTTAAAATGAAAATATGAAATGAACGTAACTATATAACTGTCAGCAACATTACAATTAAATTGTCTATAGAATTGCGATATGCTGTCAATGGTGTAACAATATAACTGCCAACATTACAATAATAGTGTCAACAATGTTACAATAAAACTGGCAACAGTGTAACAATATAACTGTCAGCCAAAAAAAAAAAGCATTACAATATACTCGTGTCAACAGCGTAACAATATAATTGTTTCAACAGCGCAATAGATTGACCGTCAACATTACAATATTCTCATGTCAACAGAGTAACAATATACTTGCCCACATTACAATATACTTGTGTCAACACTGTTACTATAAAATTGTCAAAAGCGTTGCAATATACTATTAACAATAAAATTGTCAACAATGTAACAATACCCCTGTCAAGATTACAATATACTCGTGTCAAGAGCGTAACAATATTCCTGTCCACATTACAACACACTCATGTCAACAATGTTACAATAATGTAGTCGACAGTGTAACGATTTAACTGTCAGCAACATTCCAATTAAATTGTCAAGCGTTACAACATACTTGTCAACAGTGTAACAACACTGTAATAACCGTCAACATGACATTAATCTCATAGCAGCGTAATAATCAACAAATAAATAACAATATATCTGTCAAATTTACAATATACTCGTGTCAACAATGTTTCAATCAAATTGTGTCAAGAGCGTAACAATATAACCGTCAGCAACGTTACAATTAAATTGTCAAAAGCGATACAATATTCTCATATCAACAATGAAACATTATTCCTGTCAACATTACAGTATAATTGTCAATGTTTCAATAAAATTGTCTGCAATGTTAACCTAATGTAATTATGTCAACAACATTACAAAAGAAAATGTTTGAATAGTGACTATAACAATGTTACAATCGAACTGCCATCGATATTACAATTAAATGTTTTAAAGCACATTACTGTACAATCCGATTGCACAACATTACGCAAAAAAAATGTTAGTGACTCTGCCAACATCTTTACACTTAAACTGTAATCGTTGGCGAGTTGCCGTGGATTCTGAGAAATAACCCTCTCTCTCATGATGTCATTGGAAAATGATCAACAGCATCTGACCGGATCACACCACCCCCTTCATTCATGATTATTTAATAATTGCATACGGTATGTGGTTTAATCACTTACAACACTTCCAGTGTTTGTGCAAATGTTTATTTCAATAGTAACGTCTCATTTACAGCAGCCTGCACTGACTTTCAAAAAGTTTTGCCAGCCTTTTCCAACACCCCCTTTTTATTTTTCATTACCATGGGCTTGGAAATGAAAAGTAATACCGTGTAGAATTGATGAGCTCAGGTTCAAATTTCTCTGGCTCAATCGGGACAGTTTGTTTCGATGAGGCCCAGCGTGCAGAGACACATCCCTTTCACGCTGATGTGTATCAGCACAAAGACTGCCAGAGTTCTGCCGATCTGTTGTTAAAGACCCCCATTATACCTTTGTTCTGTGTGTGTGTGTGTGTGCGTGCAGGTGAACATCCTGCCTGATCTTGTTTAAAGGGTATAGTTTTAGTAAGAGAACACAGCCGTCGGGCTTAAACCCACCCTGAGTAGCTGAAGTGACTCTGCTGAAACTTGCTTGTGTGCAGTGTGGTTACATCTAAAGCTCCAGGATGCAGATCTGTAAAACACACCTACTCACACACTTGGAACCTCCTGATAACTTTTTTTTTAATGCACTGTACATTTTTCTGTTTCTGGTCACAACCTTCAGGATCTTCTTGTACACATGCTTCTGTTTTGAGAATTTTAGAGAATTTCCCTAATTTTGATAAATATGTATTTAAAAAAAAATGCTTCCTATTGCCTCGAATCGAAGTGTTTGAAGCAATATTGATTTTTTTTTTTTATCTTCTTGTCATTTAAAAGCATTATGAAGTCTGATCGGCCTCATCTTTTTTCTCTCAGGTGGCCATGTTATAAAGCAGAAGTCCACCATCAGCTGAGGAAGCCACCCGTAATCATCATCATCTGTCCACTGAGTCAGCTTCATCCTCTCTTTCTTTGTCTTTCCTCACATCCACCTTTTCTCCACCCGAACCCCTTCCCCCTTTCGGACACCCCACTCCTTCATTTCCTCACCATGTCCATTGCACTCAAGCAAGTCTTCAACAAGGACAAGACGTTTAGGCCCAAGCGTAAGTTTGAGCCCGGTACACAGCGCTTCGAGCTGCACAAGCAGGCTCAGGCATCCCTCAGCTCTGGCGTGGACCTGCGTGCGGCAGTGCAGCCGCCCCCTGGTGAGGACCCCAACGACTGGGTGGCTGTCCACGTGGTGGACTTCTTCAACCGCATCAACCTGATCTACGGCACCGTGTGCGAGTTCTGCACAGAGAAGAGCTGCCCGGTGATGTCGGGCGGCCCACGGTTCGAGTACCGCTGGCAGGACGATCATAAGTACAAGAAGCCCACAGCGCTGCCAGCGCCGCAGTACATGAACCTGCTGATGGACTGGATCGAGGTGCAGATCAACAACGAGGACATCTTTCCCACTAGCATAGGTGAGTGCAGTTATAAAACGATTACTTATATTTTGGATTTTCATCCCGTGCGGTTGCTAAAAAGTCAAAGTGGATGAGTTTAAATCCCAGGGATCAACTATTTAAAGTAATAGAGAATGTGTTAGAGAAGTGAAGAAACCAGTGCGTGCATGGTGGAGTGGGTGGAGAAGAGCGGCAGGAGTGAAAGGGAAAGTTTATCAGACGGCGGTGAGACCTGCTATGTCATATAGTTTATAGACAGTGGCATTGACTATAAGGTAGGACGACAGGAGACTCAGCTGGAGGTGGCAGAGTTGAAGATACTGAGATTATCATTAGGAGGCAGGAGAATGGACTGAATTAGAAACGAGTTTATTAGAGGGACCGCACAGGTAGGACATTTTGAGTCAAGGTGAGAGAGGTGCGATTGAGAAGGTCTGATCATGTGCAGAGTAGAGGTTGATTGATTAATTGCTTTTGCTGATAAATCGGCACAAATAGTTGATTGCTGGAACTATCAGCTATCTGCAGAAATCCATACCGATAGTTTTTCCGGCTTACGGTCTGCTGTCTTTATTAAAGTGGCCTCTAGAGGTAAACCACTGACACTACGTGCTGTACGTTTTTCCACTTAAGAATGCGCGCTGCACAGAGAGTGCCATATTATACTAATTTTTTTTATTAGCACATTTTAATGATGGATCTTGAATTTTTTATTATTATTATTTTTTTATAATAAAGTTCAGTACTATTTTACATGAAGTGTTGTTTGTTTTGTTTTTTTATCCGGAATCCATTTTAATCGGTTGATTAAACGGTTACAGGCAAGTACCAAGCTATCACTGTCAGAAAAATCCACTTTCGGTCAACTTCTAGTGCAGAGTTGGGACAGGGGGTATATCGGTAGAAGAATGCTGGGGATGAAGCCACCAGACAAAAGGGAAAAGAGGAAGGCCGCCAAGGAGGTTTATGGATGTGTAGGGAAGTCATGCAAGTGATTGGAGGACAGAGTGCTATGATGACTGATGATCCGCTGTGGCGACCCCTAACGGGAACAGCCGAAAGAAGAAGTTTGATTCTCATTCCAGCAATGAAACGCTAGGTTTTTGTAGCCAATCCTCAAAGGGCCAGCCTTCCAGCCAATTGGGATCTTTGGGTTTTTTGTTCATGACCAATCTCCTGTCTCTGTTACCCAGAAACGTAACAGACAGCTAAATTTCATGGTTGCTGAAAAAAAAAAAACATAGTGAGGTAGGTAGTCCAGTAGTTTCCAGTAGCTGGTAGATCAGATATGAAATGGTGTCACACAGTGGTGAAGAGTAACAAAGTAAATTTGTTACTGTACTTAAGTAGCATTTTCACATATCTGTACTTCACTTAAATATTTCCATTTGGGAAGACTTCTACTTCAACTTCACTACATTTGAAAGTCAAATATTTTACTTTTTCCTTGACTACATTTTGCAAAATCAGTCGTTCCTTTTTATTTATGAGGATAAAAACTACTAAATCAGCAATCAGGGTCGAGCTCTCGCTTTGTTTTGAACTTATTTTGATTGGCGCTTGGTGTATCTACTTATCACCAACATACAGTGCAGCATCAGTTCAACAGCAAGCAGAACTTTTTTGCGAGAAATAAATGATGAAAGAATTCGCTGACTCAACACGCATGGCCTCGTTTGCATGATTTTTTTTAAGAAGATTTTGGTCTCATGATCATTGTAATAAATATCAGTGTTTGACTCATTAATATCATTCTATTAATAGATCAGTGTGCTGAGAGTAACATCTTTTCTTACATAAACTGGGTTGATTTGATTTGAAGTACTTTTGTCCTTTTATTTAAGTGTAATGCATCTTTACTTTCTCTCTCAGTACATTCAACCCAATAGAAAGTAAGGACGTTATATGGTTTGGATCTTGCGTCAAACTTTATTTTTGTCAGTGTTTTCCTGGATCCGAAAGGTAAACCTGTCATTTCAGCATGCTAATCAAGGTGTGTATCACCCTGAAATGTCTTACATTTAAACATAGCCACCAAATGATTGTTTTTGTTTTGTGAAAGTTGTTTTGGGATTCCCTCATATTTCTTCTTATTTTGGTCAGCTCACACCCATTAGCTTGCTCTCGCCCAAGAGAAATGTGAAGCCAGCAGACCACAGTACCTCAGGGCAGAATGATAGACAGAGGAAAGTGCTATTTTCCCTCTACCACATACATCAGTTTGTAGGTGCACATGCTTGTCTGGTTTTTATCTCCTGATGGGTTTTTTTTCTTGTCTGCCAGGCAACTATATATTTAAACCTACAAGCTCAGCCCCAAACACTGTATTCCCCAAACACCCAGGCTGCCGACTTTCCCACCCTAAGGTCTTTATTATCATCTAAATCACTAAAGTTCCTTAATTTGTTGCTATGATTATAATCCTAAAACCCCTGCACACTCTTCCTCCCCCTCCTCCTTTCTCTCTCCTTGTCCTCACTCACAGCATGTACGTCCTGTATCGCTAAAGTGTAACACAATCACGTGTTGTCTGTTAATTATTCAAAGTTATCAGACCCTCAGAGACGAGACATGCCTCCTTCTGCAACCCTATCCCTCCCGGTCTTTATTACCCGCTACAGTCCGTCACCTGCGGCTTCTCGCTCCCACTCTTCTCTTCGTCCAAGCGTTTTAACCCTCTCAGTACTATCAATTATTCAGTCTGACATGAGCCGGGGCGTAGCCTTCTTCTGTTCGTGTCGGGGAAAAATATGTATTATTTAGAAAGGATGCGAGAAAAGGCCAAGTCCGTGTTGTGGCGCCGTCAAGACACGAGACAAAACTGGGATTTGGAAAGGAGAAGGACATCCAATCACCTGAAGTCTAAATGTGTTTAGTTTGTTTGATTGCTGTTTTTTTTTTTTTTTTTCGGTTAATCAGTAATCAGTCGTATTCGTGTTTTTAAGGGATGTTAAAATTCACAGATTCAAAACGGTGCATCGGCACAAAAGTTAGCGACGTGATTTTTTTAAAGTGTGCACCGGGTACAAGTTGGAATCGCTATGCATCGTTTTTGAACATATTTGCATCTGTAAAAACGGATTTATTTTAATGTAATTATTATAGATGCTCTTTACTTTTATTATTTAGAAAGTGACCAATAATTTGTGACTAATATTTTCTATGTAGATCAATTGCTCGTCTCTAAACCGTGTCTACAGAGACAGAGCCGTGTCCTGAGAGTCACATAGAATACAGATTAACATGGCAGATGTAGAGCTGTAACTTCCTGCTGACAAAGGCGTATTTGTGAAAGGGGCCATGCGTTAGAAGTCGGAAGACACAATAGTAAACTGATGATTTTCTTTCTGTCTGAACCAAAGAAATAAAATCTGTACAATATTGAATTGTAGCGCATCATATATTTTTCCCATTGCATTGCTTTGCATTAAATCGAGTCTCACTGCATCGTAATGGGGTGAATCGTATCACATCGCATCAGTAGCTGCTTCATATGTATCTTTTTAATGTATCGTATCATTGGCTATGCATCGAGAGTTGAATCGCATCGACCTCACTTATGGAGATGCACATCCCTAATATATACCTCAATTCTGATTGGTCGAAAGAAGGTTTATATTGCGTTTAAAAAGATTTCTAATTATTGATATGGGGATTTGTAGCTGCTGTAGCATAAGTGATGTTTGTGTGCGTGATCAGTATTAAGCTCTCCACCGCTTTCTCATACACTTGCTGTTGTCTGACCCACACCAATGTCACACACTCTTTCTGTCTCTGTCTGCCTTTTTTCTCTGTTCATTTCGATCAAAGGACCGTCCTGTCCTGCACGTCTCTGTGTCTCTGCCAGTCTCTCGCTTCCTCTTTGTCTGTCTGTCTTTCCCTCTTATATTTCGATCAAAGGACCAGCCTGTCCTGTCCTGCACGTCTTGCCTCCATGTCTCTTTCTATGTTCTTTGTATGTCTCTGTCTATGGATTTCTTTCTCTCTCTCTTTTTGTCTCTGTCTTTCTTTCTCTCTGATTATCTCAGGACCAGCTTGTCAGACCTGCACGTCGTCCCTCTTGTCATCCAGCTGTGTCTCTGCTCCTCCTTTTTGCTGTCCCTCAGCAAACACACATGGCACACAGGACAGGAAAGACAGGAATCAGACAAGCTGCTGCTCAAACAGCCGTCAGCGTCAGGCGGCCCGAAACTCCAGGAGATAGATACGAGACGCAGTTACACTCGCAACCGCAAAGAGGCTTTAACAAGGATTTACTGAAACTCTCTCTCACACACACACACACACACACACACACACTAATACAAATTTTTACCACAGATCAGTTCAGTGGAAGTGTTTGCCAAGTAAACTTGATTGATTTATTAAGAAATAGGAACAGAAAATATTCTGCTGCTGGATCTTATATAAATGTATACCTTTAGTTTCAGGCGTCTCAAAAGCCATTCAATCCAATAATTTACTGTGATCGTCTCATACACGATATGTCTTTTTAAAATTACAATCCAGTCTACTGAACTCATATCCGATCACAATTTGAGTATTTGGGACTCAGGTCAAAGGTCGCAAGTGGGGAAGCCGGTACACTGCTGAGAGCTCTATCCGTGTAGGATCCCCTCGGAGGAGGGGAAGTTCCTGCAGTCAGGAATTGTCACGACCTCGGGAGGCTGGTGTGACTTCTGACCTCTGAAGCTGTGTAGCTACTGTGCTCAGAGTGGGGAAAAAGCACAAAGCTGGATAAACTCACGATTCAGCTTTCTGTCTGTCTACCTTCCACATATTATCTGTCCATTTTTTTTGCCTGTCTTTATGTCTGGTTCTATAACTTTTTTCTCTGTCTGGATGTTTGACTGTCTGTTTGTCTGTCTCATGGTTTCTCTCTCTCTCTCTCTCTCTCTCTCTCTCTCTCTCTCTCTCTCTCTCTCTCTGTTGCTATCTTTTGTCTGTCTGTCTTCTTCTTCTCTCCTGATCTTCATCTTTCTCTCTTTCAGTTCTCTGTCTCGACTTTTTCACTGTCTTTCATTTC
This sequence comes from Silurus aristotelis, assembly GCF_946808225.1. NCBI lineage: Eukaryota > Metazoa > Chordata > Actinopteri > Siluriformes > Siluridae > Silurus > Silurus aristotelis. Next base: position 3,547,405 of record NC_139599.1, read on the forward strand.
TTTTTCTCTCCTCCTTTGTCTTTCTCTGTCGTTATCTCTTTTTCTCTGTCTATTTCTCTCTCACTCTCTTTCTCTGTTTTTCTTTCTTTATCTCTCTCTATGTCTGTTTGAGCCTGTCATTTTTTTATTTATTTTTTATTTTCTTTCTCTCTCTCAAATGATACACATCTCAGAACACCTCATCTTTCCTTCATGGCCATTCTCGGGACAGTCATTTGTGTCATTGTGACTATAATAATTGTTACAGAAAACACAAATCTTTCTCTTTCTCTCATGACACATGCTTCATAACGACATAACTGTCCACTGTACTGAGTACATTTTGGTAATGTCCCTTTCTCATAGTCAGAAAGGATATATAAAGGTGTGTGTGTGTGTGTGTCTTGCAGCGGTGCTGAGTGTTCGAGTGCACTCTGGTCAGTCTCTCATTACCACGACTGAGTGCTTATTAGCGTCACGATCACATGACCTTCATGCTCACGCCACCTCATACCTGAGAGTCTCTCTTTCTTCCCCTCTTCTTCTCTGTCTTCGCTCTCAGAATGTTCTTCGGCCTCACGCTGAGGAGAATCAGGTCACTTTACTTCATCTCCCTCTCCAGTCTTGTCGTTTGTTAGAGGGGAAGTGTGTTGTCCTGCTCACACATACATTGTGCCAGCTCCTTAAGGCAGGTTGCTGAGAAAAAGAAAGTCGTGCTCTGTTATATTAAGCGCCGACGTCCCTGTTCCCACCCTCACCATGTCCACACACACACACACACACACACACGCTCCATCTGTTTACTGCCAGCCTGCCAAGTCTGTTTGCATCCCTTTTTTTTCCTTTCAGTTCAACCTCAAATCTGTTTATTCTGGTGTTTATTTAAACACTAGCTCATGTGCTGCGTTGTGAGTCATTATGTGTAAAGACAGTTTACAGTCACTGTGTTTTGTACGCACGGTTACCATTCATTTACAGTCTGAGCGAGAGACAGATCCAAAAGAATGCCAGAAATGTACGCATCATAGCATTCACTCACTGTTATTTTATCAATCCAGATTCTCCGTGATCACTCTTTAATAAAGGGGGTCTCCGAACTCCAGGTCGCAAGATGGCACCGGGCCGTGGGTAATTTTTGTAGTGTTGGACGGAATACACAAACCATGCACTTGAGTTAAAGATTCACTCGGTAAAATATGCCTGTAGTATAATATACCTGTAGTCTTTGTGGTGAGCTCAATTACATTATAATAAATAAATCACATTTTTATGAACCACCGTAAAATAAAATAAAAAGTTGCCATTCAGATTAACCAGAACTATGGATCAGCCTCAACTGTTGAACTGTCTGCTAACCTCCTTTACATTATACAGTAGATCACTTTTCCGATACAGAACACCTCACGTCCTCTCAGATTTCCAAACGAATTGGTTTCTGGAGCAGTGTACAGTAGACCTTCACATTTTTTTTTAACAGCTGAATAAGAGGTTATGTAAGAGCTGTTACACAATGCTACAGTAAGATGCTTTATTTATATATATTTTAATGTATTAACATTTTTTTCTTCATTCTCACACTGACCTGGATTCTCTTTTAGTGTGTGTGTACTGTTGTTTCACCTGTGTGGTGTGTGAATGTGAGTGGGTGTGGGTGTGGGTAGTTGGGTGTGTGTGGGTCAACAACTTGAATATCCTGCTCATTATTCTGAACCCAACACACACACACACACACACACACAAACACATATGAGTATGTGTAGTACAGTTTATTGAATGTACAATATCTCGTGTGAAACACTACATTAGGATGATTGTAGATCATTGAAAGTGGAGGTATTATTGAGACTTGATGTTGCAGATTCAGTGGTGTGTGTGTGTGTGTGTGTGTGTGTAAGAAAATCCAGGATGTCATGTTTTATTTGGACCCCAGGCTTTGATGTGTAGCTCCTCTTGTATAAAACGAAGCTCCCCGCTGTAGGGACTCTGAGCATGAGATAAGATAAGACCTTTGTTCATCCCACAGTGGGGAAATTTGATGCGAACGTTTGTCCCGTACAGGCCGCTAGAATCCGTGTTTAATCCGTGTCGCTCCACAGGCAGCGAGAGAGATAAACTCCAGGTTCGAGGATCCATAGAGGAGTGGGAACTGTAGCAGTGCTTTCTGATTGTGTATTTAGAACAGCATGTGCCCTGGTTTTATTGTAATCTTTGAGCCAGTTTGCATCATGGGAGATTATCAGGAGCAGATAAGAGGATAAACGATTTTAGTGCTTAGGGACCCCAGCCAGGGGCCAGTCTTTCTCTATCTTTCTCTCTCTCTCTCTCTCTCTCTCTCTCATTCTTTTTCTTTTATTCCTTTTCTATTGGTCACTATCTTTGACTTTTTTTCACTACCTCTCTTTCTTTCTCACATTTTCAATTGTTCCCTTTCCTTGTCTCTCTTTTGCTTTCTCACTCTTCTTTCTTTCTTTCTTTCTTTCTTTCTTTCTTTCTTTCTTTCTTTCTTTCTTTCTATCACTTTCTTTCTTTCTTTCTTTCTTTCTTTCTATCACTTTCTTTAGCTCTCTCTTGCTTTCTCTCTTTCTTTTTTTTCTTTCTTTCCTCATATATCACTTTCTTCGTCTCTCTCTTGCTCTTTCTTTCTTTCTATATTTATCACTTTCTTTGTCTCTCTCTCTCTTGCTCTTTTTTTCTTCTTTTCCTCATATATTACTTTCTTCGTCTCTCTCTTGCTCTTTTTCTTTCTTTCTTTCTTTTTTTCTTTCTTTCTTTCTTTTTCTGTTTGTTGTTCTATTTTCCTTTTAATTCCCGTTAATTCTGATATATTCTTTTTAATTCACTTATTTTCCATTTAATTCCAATGCAAAGTTTCCAGTCTTGAAAACTGTTTTTGCAACTCGATACAGGATTTGAGTAACAGAAAACTAGTGTTTTTTGTCTGCTAACATTTGCCCAGGCTGAGTGTATCCCGGTTTCGAACACAGAGCCTGTTTTACACGTGCTATGAGAGCTTTTGTTCAGATACAATGCACGCTAATTCATCGCCTACACACAAACATACATTTGCTGCCACTTCCCATGGAAATAAGCCTCCTCGTTAAGCCCCCATGCCGGGATCAGGAGCCCTCGCAGTCACAGTGCCCCAGTGTTGCCGGAGGAACATCAGGAATCTCTGGAACACACTACACATTCTTCATGAGCGCTCTGAACCCACACTCGTACATACACCATGCGTGCACTAATCTCTGCCTCAAAAGCTCCGCCCAGAGTCTACAGAGCATCTGATACCTTTTACACACAGAGATAAGCCCAAGGTTAGAGTTTTGAAGGCTGCAATTCGATTGGTTGTTTATCTTCCAAGGTGCATGCTGGTTTCTTTGGAAATTTGATCACCAGGACACTTTTTTTGGAACAGGATATAGTGCAGTCCTATGGTTTTTACAATAATGGACATAATATATATTTGTATACGTCATGTATGACGTATCATTATTTTGCTGAGGGAGAAAAAGGGTGATACGAAGCAAAAATTCACTTTGCTCAGGGTAGCAAAAAAAAAGTATAACGATGATTTTTTTTTTTTTTACAAAAGTGTCTTTTTTTTGATAATTATATCATGACAATATTATTTTCATAGAGTCAAATCTCCACTCCATAGTCGCCGGATTAAAAAGCAAAAATTTAGGGAAGGATAAAAAAAAGGATCTTTTCAGTTTAGCTTTTGGTTCTTATCCATGTTTTCATCAGTAAAAGTACCTGATTCTCCAGTAATAGTTAAACATCTCGCTTTGGAAACTTAATACATTGTTTTTGCTCAAACCCCTCCTCCTAACAGCATTAAACTATGTGTATTTATACTGATTTATGAGCAAATTTCAATTTTGCATAGCAAATCTGTTAAAGAGAACACTTCCTTCGATTTCCACTGAGGAGTTTTTTTTCTGCACTGCCACGCTTAATTTTATCCCTTTTTCAGGACACCAGAACGTTTCCTGTTGGCAGGGTATAGTTGGGGGAAGAGTATCCTGAAATATCCTGTTCGGCTGTTTGCTAGTGCGGCACCACTTTCAGCCTCGGCTCCTGAAATGAAGCTTAAAAAGTCCTGAGAATTCATGTTGTTTTAGAGGAGGCTGATCATAGCTGTCTATCAATCAGGAGTGGTGGAGATGAAAATACTAATGGATGAACACTGAGAGTGCACATGTTATTGATCATTAAATATTCATGTAAAAAAAAATCTGTGTGCCTGTCAGTATGAGTGGAGGAGGTGTGGCCTCTGTGTGCCTGTCAGTCTGAGTGGAGGAGGTGTGGCCTCTGTGTGCCTGTCAGTCTGAGTGGAGGAGGTGTGGCCTCTGTGTGCCTGTCAGTCTGAGTGGAGGAGGTGTGGCCTCTGTGTGCCTGTCAGTCTGAGTGAAGGAGGTGTGGCCTCTGTGTGCCTGTCAGTCTGAGTGGAGGAGGTGTGGCCTCTGTGTGCCTGTCAGTCTGAGTGGAGGAGGTGTGGCCTCTGTGTGCCTGTCAGTCTGAGTGAAGGATGGGTGCCTTCCAGTGTTCATGAAGGCTGTGTGGTTGGTCAGCCTTAGTGAGATAGGTGTGGTCAGTGTACCTGAAGGAGGTGTGGCCTATGTACTTCAATCTTAGTGAAGTAGATGATGTATGATTGTAAAAGATATGGGCTCTGTTGTCAATCTCAGGAAAGGAGGTGTTGCCTTAATTTCCTTAAGATTACGTTTTCTTAACTTTAGCTGAACTTTTTAAACAACATTGTGTCTTATAACATTGAATATACCCTAAATAATGTTTTATTACACTGAAATGAGTGAAATATTAAGTTTTTGTCTTATGAGTTGAATCACTTTGGAAAAGAAATACACATTTGCTTTATATAAAGGTTTATATTAGATTCTTTTCTCAGATGGTTAAGATGCTTATCTAATCAATTCTTTATAGTAGATAAATATGTATGGATAATATCTTCCACTGAGATAATCCTGTTTCATCAAGCATCACTGTTCATCACAAACCCGTAGAAAAGTTTCGATCTTTTTTTTGTTTCCCTCAGGAATTCCATTCCCCAAGAACTTCGTTCAGATCTGTAAGAAAATCCTGTGCCGGCTCTTCCGAGTCTTCGTGCACGTCTACATCCACCACTTCGACCGAATCATCCTGATGGGAGCCGAGGCCCACGTGAACACCTGCTACAAACACTTTTACTACTTCTGCACCGAGCTCAACCTCATCGACCGCAAGGAGCTGGAACCACTGGTGAGTAAATACAGGGGCAACCATATGGGTAGTAAACAACACTTAGAAGAAAGTGCGGTCTAAAAATGCACACTGACTCAGAGTAGATCGAATAGGAATGAATTTCTCCTGGTTTAAGACTCACTACTGCACTCTACTGTTTATTATTCTGTATTACACCAGTGACAGAATGGCTCTCAACACCGACACCAGTTAAAACAAACTGCTCCGAACTTCTCATAATCACAGTATACATGATTATAGCCATTACAACCCCACAGCACTCGTTATAACACACGTCTCAGCTCAGAGCCCCTGACGTGTGTAATTCCAGCCTGTTGCACTCCTGCACACTGCTTACATCATGCATCCGGCTCGGCCTTGTTTCCCTGCAGCACTCGCATATCAGACATACAGTGGGTACGGAAAGTATTCAGACCCCCTTAAATTTTTCACTCTTTGTTATGTTGCAGCCATTTGCTAAAATCATTTAAGTTCATTCTTCTTCCTCATGAATGTACACATAGCTCCCCATACTGACAGAAAAACACAGAATTGTTGACATTGTTGCAGATCTATTAAAAAAGAAAAACTGAAATATCACATGGTCCTAAGTATTCAGACCCTTTGCTGTGACACTCATATATTTAACTCAGGTGCTTTCCATTTCTTCGATTCATCCTTGAGATGGTTCTACACCTTCATTTGAGTCCAGCTGTGTTTGATTATAATGATTGGATTTGATTAGGAAAGCCACACACCTGTCTATATAAGACCTTCCAGATCACAATGCATGTCAGAGCAAATGAGAATCATCAGGTCAAAGGAACTGCCTGAAGAGCTCAGAGACAGAATTGTGGCAAGGCACAGATCTGGCCAAGGTTACAAAAAGATTTCTGCTGCACTTAAGGTTCCTAAGAGAACAGTGGCCTCCATAATCCTCAAATGGAAGACGTTTGGGACGACCAGAACCCTTCCTAGAGCTGGCCGTCCGGCCAAACTGAGCTATCGGGGGAGAAGAGCCTTGGTGAGAGAGGTAAAGAAGAACCCAAAGATCACTGTGGCTGAGCTCCAGAGATGCAGTCAGGAGATGGGAGAAAGTTGTAGAAAGTCAACCATCACTGCAGCCCTCCACCAGTCGGGGCTTTATGGCAGAGTGGACCGACGGAAGCCTCTCCTCAGTGTAAGACACATGAAAGCCTGCATGGAGTTTGCTAAAAAACACCTGAAGGACTCCAAGATGGTGAGAAATAAGATTCTCTGGTCTGATGAGACCAAAATATAACTTTTTGGCATTAATTCTAAGCGGTATGTGTGGAGAAAACCAGGCACTGCTCATCACCTGTCCAATACAGTCCCAACAGTGAAGCATGGTGGTGGCAGCATCATGCTGTGGGGGTGTTTTTCAGCTGCAGGGACAGGACGACTGGTTGCAATCGAGGGAAAGATGAATGCGGCCAAGTACAGGGATATCCTAGACACAAAACCCTTCTCCAGAGTGCTCTGGACCTCAGACTGGGCCGAAGGTTTACCTTCCAACAAGACAATGACCCTAAGCACACAGCTAAAATAACGAAGGAGTGGCTTCACAACAACTCCGTGACTGTTCTTGAATGGCCCAGCCAGAGCCCTGACTTAAACCCAATTGAGCATCTCTGGAGAGACCTAAAAATGGCTGTCCACCAACGTTTACCATCCAACCTGACAGAACTGGAGAGGACCTGCAAGGAGGAATGGCAGAGGATCCCCAAATCCAGGTGTGAAAGACTTGTTGCATCTTTCCCAAAAAGACTCCTGGCTGTATTAGATCAAAAGGGGGCTTCTACTAAATACTGAGCAAAGGGTCTGAATACTTAGGACCATGTGATATTTCAGTTTTTCTTTTTTAATAAATCTGCAACAATGTCAACAATTCTGTGTTTTTCTGTCAGTATGGGGTGCTATGTGTACATTCATGAGGAAGAAGAATGAACCTAAATGATTTTAGCAAATGGCTGCAATATAACAAAGAGTGAAAAATTTAAGGGGGTCTGAATACTTTCCGTACCCACTGTATCTAATGAGCGCTGGAGGCGGTGATCCAGAGCAACAGCAAACAACGTTCACTTCATCATATGCTCCGCTTTTGAGAGAGCTGGAAGAGAGGACGCAAGAAGCTTGCGCTGAAACATGTAAAACTCTGATGCACATTGTAGGAGGATATAGTGTGGTGCAGTGTAGTGTAGTGTAGTACAGTATAGCACAGTGCTTTGTAGTGTAGTGTAGTACAGTGTAGTGCAGTGTAGTAGTGTAATGTAGTGTAGTGCAGTGTAGTACAGTACACTATAGTGTAGTGCAGTGCTTTGTAGTGCAGTGTAGTACAGTATAGTGCAGTGCTTAGTAGTGTAGTGCGGTGCAGTGTAATGTAGTGTAGTACAGTATAGTGTAGTGCTTTGTAGTGCAGTGTAGTACAGTGCAGTGCTTTGTAGTGCAGTGTAGTACAGTGCAGTGCTTAGTAGTGTAGTGCGGTGCAGTGTAATATAGTGTAGTACAGTATAGTGTAGTGCTTTGTAGTGCAGTGTAGTACAGTGCAGTGCTTTGTAGTGCAGTGTAGTACAGTATAGTGCAGTGCTTTGCAGTGTAATTTAGTGTAGTGTAGTGCAGTGCTTTGCTTTGCAGTAAAGTGCAGTGTAGTGTAGTGCTTTGTAGTGTAATGCAGTGTACTGTAGTGTTGTGTACTAAAATATACTGTAGTGTCGTAGATAGTAGTGGACCATAGTATTGTGTAATGTTTGTGTAGTGTACCCTAATAAAGTAGACTGTAGTGTAGACTAGTGTACTGTAGTATTATGTAGTGTGCTGTAGTATAGTGCAGAGTAATGTTGTGTACTATAGTGTTGTGTAGTGTAGTGAACTGTAGTATTGTGTTGTGAAGTGGATTGTAGCGTAGTGTAAGGAACTGTAGTATTAGGTTGTGCAGTGTAGTGCAGAGTAATGTAGTGTATTATAGTGTTGTGTAGTGTACCCTAGTATAGTGTAGTGTGGATTTCTGTACCGGAATATTGTGTTGGATCGTGGTATAAGTATAGGGATATGTGTGTAAAGTAGTGTAGAGTAATGGACCATAGTATTGTTTCGTGTAATGTCATGTAGTGTACAGTAGTGGTGTGTAGTGTTGTGTACCGTTGTGTTGTGTAGAGTAGTCTGCTGTAGTATTGTATAGTGTAGTGTACTGTAATGTGGAGTAGTGGACTGTATTATTGTGAAGTGTACCATAGTGTTGTGTAGTGATGTAGTGTAGTACCTCATGGTGTAGTGGACTGTAGTATAGTGAACTGTAGCGTAATATTGTGTAGTGTAATAAAGCATACTATAACAGTGTAGTGTAGGCAGAAAGGAGGTTCAAGCGCTATCACAGTGCACTTAGTAGGAAGGTCTGCTGTGTCATGTCTAAACACACAGCAATAAAATAACAATTAAGACATCTCACAATGCATTATGGGTTAAAAGTGGGAGGATTTAAATGGTCCTTGATTGTTGGGAATAGGAAAAAGGGCACTATTTTGCAAAGAGGGTTTGTGCCTATTAGATGGCATTTAGTGTTTGTAGGTGTGGTGAGAATGTGTGGTCTAATCCCGTGTGTGTGTGTGTGTGTGTGTGTGTGTGTGTGTGTGTGTGTGTGTGTGTGTGTGTGTGTGTGTGTGTGTGTGTGTGTGTGTGTGTGTGTAGGTGTGTCAGTTGTGACATCATCATAATGCATTGTCATCTTCTTTTGGGCCTGCAGAAAGAGATGACGTCACGTATGTGTCTTTAAAGGCCCCTCAGGGACCTCATGGATCCGGAAACTCTCAGTTTCGTGTCAACCAGAGGACGTTCACAGACAGACAGATGAACTCGGACAATGTGGCGCTGATAAAGTGTGATGTAACCAGGAAAAGCGAGAACGAAGCACAGAAGCACCCTCACGTTCGCTCAGAGCAACAGCACCACCCGCGGGTGAGAAGTAGCGCGCACACACGTACAGCGCTCATCCTCCAGGTGGCGCTCTAATGCAGTAATTGGATTATGCACTACTTGAGAACTGTATCTATGCAGTGTGGGAGGAGATTGAGGAGCTCGATCTAGTTTGGATGAGAATACTAGTGTAAAGCTACTCACTTTTTAATGACTGCAGGGAATTAGTGAATTGAACCCCCTGGAGAACACTAATGGTGTGTGTGTGTGTGTGTGTGTGTGTGTGTGTGTGTGTGTGTGTGTGTGTGTGTGTGTTTGGTTTATTTCTCTTGAGGTGTAAGTGCTAAATGGGATAATTTCAATTATATGTAATTTTTTAGATGATTATGATGATGGTGATGGTGATAATGGTGATGGCTCTCACACACATTTCAGATGATGCTCCTTCACGATGTTTGAGTAATACAAGGTGTTTCAGCTATGCAGAACTATTTCACGGACAATTTTGGACTTTAAATGCAATAATTGTGGAAGATTGTGAGCGTGAGAGAGATTGCTGTGTGTGTGTGTGTGTGTGTGTTTGGACCGCTTTACATTCCTATTGTCCAATAAGGACCACTAAACAGTCTAAATCCAACAGCTCATTTTGTTTGTTTGTTTGTTTTTTGTGGTGTTTTTTTTTCTGAGGATCTTCACAGATAATTTTAGTATTTGTTTTCTAACAGCTGCTCTCGATTTATGAGGTTTCACCTAAAGAAAAAAAATTATAAACACAATATCAAGTAAAGAAAAAAGAATCTTACGTGTTTATCGTTACAGAAGTTTACCTTCAGGTTGCATCTCTTTCTTTCTCGCTCACTCTCTCTCTCTCACTTTCTCTCAATCACCTTTTTTTCCCTCTTGCTCCATCTCTTTGTCTCACTCTTTCGCTATCTCTCATTTCTCTCTCTCGTTTTTTTCTCGTGCTCTATCTCTTTCACGCTCTCGATCTCTCTTTCTCTCTCTCTCTTTCGATCCTTTTCTTCCTTCTACTCCTGCTCTCTTTCTTTCTTGCTCTTTCCTCTCACTCGCTTTTTCTCTTTCTCTCTCACTTCCTCTCTATTTATTTCTCTTTGACACTCTCTCTCTTCTGATATTTCTCACTCATTCTTTTTCTCTCTCTCTCTTGCTCTTCTCTCTCTCGCGCTTTCTCTCCTCATTGATATTTCTCACTTGTTCACATACGGAGACTAGTGTTTTGTTACAGTTGAGTGCAAAAGTTTGCACAAGCCCAACTCCAACATTTAAGAACCTGCAGATGAGTTTACAGGAACATTTCAGGATGTCGCTTAATTTTAAACAAACAACACAGCGCGTCAGTTTTCTTTTTTTATTTATTTATTTATTTTCCAAGTTTAAGCACTTGGTATTTGGTACCCAAATGTACACGATATGAAAAAGTGCTAATGATGAACTCCTCAGTTTTATGCTGAAGATGCCATTGTGTTTAGTATATATTTTATATATATATATATATATATATATATATATATATATATATATATATATATATATATATATATATATATATATATATATATATATATATAATATAATATATAAAATAGCAAGGACAGTAGGGTTGAGCACGTAGGGTCATCAGAATGAGTCGAAGGTGCCATGAATCGCTTTGGGGAGAAAAGTGTAGAAGCAGGAAAACGAGGGGAAGGGAAGCATAAAGCATAAGGGAAGCATAAATGTGTCTCAGTGTATGTGTCTCAAGGTTTTAATGAAGCACAGTTTCAGTCTTTGCTTTCAATTCAGTTTGCGTATGAGATTCCTGATGGCAGTACGAGTATCGCTGCATCTCTCACATAACCGTATATTAAATAAACGCTAAAAGTGAATAAGCGGGTTTTCCGAGTGTGATTATAAATGTGAATTTTTTTTTTTGCTGTTAGTGAATCTCTGCCAGTTTTCTTTTTCTTTATGTATTGGTGTATGTACACTATTTTTTCTAAAAGTATTGGGACACCTGACCTTTCCCTCTACATGTGGTTCTTTTTCCGAACTGTAACCACAAAGCTGAAGGGACTCAATTGTACAGGACGTCTTTAGATGGCACTATAATAACAATTTGCATTCACTTGAACTTTGAAACACAAAACCTGTTCCAGCATGGCGTTGCATCTGTGCACCTTAAAGATCTGGTTTACATGCTTTGGAGAGGAAGATCTTGCTGCTATAGAGCTCTGATCTCATCTCTACTGAACACCTTTGGGATGAATATGAACGCTGACTGCACCCCAGATCTCCTCACCTACATCAGTACCTGCCTTCCAAAATCTAGTGGAACATCTTCCCAGGAGAGTGGAGGGAATTCGAAGAGCAAATTGGAACTAAATGTGGAATGAGATGCTCAAAAATCACATACCAAACTTATGACCAGGTGAACCGATACTTTTGGCAATGTAGAGTATTTCCTTCATGTATGATTATAGTAGCAAAATTTTGCTGGAAACTGGGAATTTTGCTGGGAATTTAGTCAAATTGCAGGATAGCCTATAACGGGGAACTTAAATGTAATTGGGCGGGAAAAAAAACAATCATGACCCTGTACATTCATCAGTCACGTGCACACAGCACACTTACTGCAGGGCGACTGAGGCCACGCCCCCTACATGCCCTGCGCATTCCTCCATCACATCATCTATCGAATCCTGCACACAAATACATTTCGAAAAATGTCCATCTTGGCGAAATTCCACGTAATTATTACATGAATATTACCTACATTTGTTTAAAACGTCTTTGTGCTGTGTGTTGAAATTCTGCTAACAATTAAATTATAATAAAAATGCTTTTTTTTTATCTATTAATTTGCATGCAAATAAGCAAACAAAATGTTTATATCTATGGTTGTATATAATACTGTTTATTTTCCACAGATTTCTAATGAATTCCCATAAATTCCTGGGAAGTTTCCAACTTAACATATTTCCAAATTTCCCCAAATTTGATGTTTCTGGAAATTTTCCGCCTCTTTACAACCTAGGTATGACTGCTTTTATATTGTGTAGCTGCTTTTTCTCCTGATTTGTGGTCAATCCGTAAATCTTTTAAATAACATTCTGATCGCACGATTCTCCGATTTTGGACTGCTGAAGAGTTTGAGGGAGTTTGAATTCTTCATGCCTTATTAATAAGACCTACTGACATCAAGAGATTGTGTTTGAATTCACTACTGAGGTACATTTCAATACATACACTGTATGTACTTTTTGAACATCTCACTCAACATTTAGTCTCCATTCACTGTTATAAGAACCTCCACTCTTCTGGAAAGATGTTCCGTTAGTTTTTAGTGTGTACTTTACTAACACCCATGTAGCTAAATAAATCTAAAGTACTGATGTAGGTGAGGTGAGGAGGCCTGGGGTGTAGTCAGCGTTCACATTCATTCCAATAGTGTTGAAGGTCTAAGCTCTATAGCAGGGGATCCTACAGTATGTTTACACACTATAATACACACTTTCAAAATAGTCCCCTTGCACAGCAATACAGCGCCCCCAGATTTTCCTGCCACTTCTGTCCTGGTAGCCTTCTTTTTAAAGCGTGTCAAACACCTTCTGCGTTGCGTGCTGGATCTCTGCAGTGGTGTCTAGACGTCGATCTTTGAGCTGGATCTTCAGATCTCAAGAGGGCGAAGTCCGCAGGAGCAAAATCTGGTGAGTATTGGGGGTGCAGGAGTGAGATTGTGTTGTTTCTGGCAAAAGGTGATGCAGTTCGGTGCTTCCTGTGAAAGAAAATTCCTGTGCGTGCAGCCTTGTGCTGCTGTCTGTTTACTGTGTTACAAAACCAGCTTTGAAACTTTTTGATGCCACCTGTCTACACAGTATCTACACAGTGGTTGAGTCACCTATTTGGCACGTGTATGTAATTAAATGGCTTGTGTGGGTCTTCCAGCAGCTAAACATGCAAGGCACCTTTTTTTTATAATCTTTACTAGCTTGCTATATGTTATTAAATGATGCTAGCCACCACTTTTTCACTCAGATATTAGCTCTAGCTTATGTATCGTCTGTCTTTATTAAACAATTTGCACTCCACATGGTTTATCTTCTCTCCTGGCACTCGGGCAAACTTTTCAGTGGCGCCACAAGAACAGAAACAAGGAGCCAGCATTTCTAGCTGGCGGCTTCAAATCTCCAACTCGTCTTCTGTAAGCTCTTTAGAAAACACACTCTCGCTGATTGCCTCTTTGCTCCCGATAGTGTGTACAGTATATCTGCACGGCTAATCCAGGCTAGGACACTTCAGATGATCCTGTTACACTTTGAGAGGAAGATTAGCACTCAAGTTTACCTTCAGCTGGTTTTCATGACAGATTTGGGTTTTTTTTTTTGTAAGCTGAAGTGTATATAAGTGTTGCGTGGCGAAGCAACCAGACATGACGGGGATTCTCTATGCGTGAGGAAGGACGCTCACGGTCTTCATGAAGTGAAGTGTGGCGATGCTCTGTAGAACACGTCTCTCTGTACAGCTGTGAGCTTCGGGACATCTGTGAGTCAGCCATGGGGGAGAAATCGGAAGCCTCCGGGCCACCGCTGTGCGTCCAGATCCTTTCCACAGTGGCCCTGGTGTGTTTCGGGCTCTACTGCATCGCCAAGGGCGTCTCCTTCGGTTTCTTCAACTGGTGGTACATCCTCGGAGCCGCCACCCTCGTGGCCACCGGATTTGCCACGTTCCGGGTCTACGAGGTGTTCACGATCATGGCGCAGAGGGAAAAAGCTGAAGCTGACTCCTGCAGAAGAATGCCCTAAGATCATTTTCAAGGACTTCAGATTTGAGCTCATTTCCCATAACCTGCTGCTTGTATACTGTACAAATGGTAACTGAATACACTTTGGTTAAGGCAGAAAATGCTGAAATGCTGATTGATAATAGGATTAAAAACATAAATCCCATCTAAATTTTGTATCTTATTATGTCGTTTTTTTTGTTGTATTTAATATGCTGAACAGAGAGACAGTACTTCAAAGCTCATCTTTTGAAACCCATGGCTATATGAGATAGTTAGAGATCCATTAACCTGATTTCAGCTCAGTTTTATTACTTGATGATCAGCATTCAGAGCCTATTACTTCTAACCGATTCAAAAAAAGAGGTCGCCAAGTTACAATGGTTCGACTTACGATCTTTCGATCCTACAATGAAGATTGCGATACTGTAAAAATTCACATTTTCATGCTGCATTCTAATATTTGTACAATACGTTGGGACTCGTTGTACACGTCTCCTGCCTTGCGAGAAGCCTTACTTTCGCCAGCGGTCTCGTAATTTTCTCTGTTTTTTGCTTCAAAGCCTAATTTTAGCTTTTGTCTTTCTCCTTTTTAAAACAGATCACATTCATACTGTAAAGTTTATACATTACTGTTGTGTAAATTTCTGTTTTTCAAAATTATATACTGTAACTTGTTAAATTATGAACAAATAACAGTTTACTACCCCATAATAATCACCATTCTATAAGACTTCTGAGTAGGAAAGTCTATGATATTTTTAAGTTATGTTGGTTGGGTTATTGTAACTCCATCGTAATCAGAAAATTGTCAATAAATTGGTGGAAGCTCAGTGGTTAAGGCATTGAACTCTGGATGTTTTCTCATTCGAATCCCAGCATCACCAAGCTGCAACTGTTGGGCTTTTGAGCAAGGCTCTTAATCCTCAATTTCTCAGTTCTAAGTTGCTCTGGATAAGGGCATCTGCCAAAATATTGTGAATATAACTAATCACGTTGTTCCTTTCCTAATTGTCCTGCAGGGTTCTACAAGCAAATGCTGTGATCAACGTTTCTATCACAAAGTTCAAGTAACAATGCTCTCATTTTCTTGAAATTGTTTTTTAACCTGTCATTTTAAAAATACACTCAAGGCTCCTGAGTCACTGCTTGGCTTCAGAAGTAGTTTCCCTTCACACTTGGTGTCATAAAGTGAACTTTCTGGTCAACAAAAGTTTCACAACATCTTTGGAGTTCATCGATCTAAGTCTTAATAACATTGTAAAAGAAATAACTGGCCCTGATCTGGCTATTTTATCAGAAAGACTCCCACTAATCACAGATGTCACTTAGGTCATGTATAAGAAATAAGGCAGTTAATGCTCTCCTCTGAGCGTGTTGAACTTTTCCTCTGAGCATTGAAAGTCGAACAGTAGCTCTCCGCCAATCCTCGGGTTTGAACTTACAACCTTCCGGTTCTACAAATCATCTGAACTGCTGAGTAACTGCTGAGCAAGCAGCACTAATCGTATGGGATTTGTCCTAAAGTGCCTAATCAGCTCAATACTCCATAAATAAGGAGGCCCATCTCAGCGCAAAAACATCTGAGTGTGGACGACAATAACAGGAAAGCGTGAAGTGATCCACTGCTACATTTTGGATTCTTCCCTCGTGATTTGGGGGTTGATTAATAAAGGAAGCAGGGGGTGATTTAATATGGTTGTGTTGCAGTATTTCACAATGCTCTTACCCAAGTAATAGCATTTCACAAGAAGTTTATTGGTCCTTTAAAAGCCACTGAAAGTTATCCAATATTTTGCACAATGCCCAACATACAGCAGCCAAAACTTTCAAAATGGCCGCCATGTCCAGCTTAGGATTTTTAACACACATCTACAGCTTGGGCAGTTTACATACTGCAGAACAGCTTCCTCTCACACTCACTCACAAACACACACTTATTTACTCTCGCTCACACACTTGCATTCATTCACTCACTCATTCACGCCACCATTCATTCACTCACACACGCTCATTCATGCAATCACATTCTATCATTTATGCTCACTCTTTCCCTCACACACACACACATTTACTGGCACACACTCACTCACTCCTTCGTTCACCTACTTACACTCTCTCAATTACCCACTCATTCACTCCCTCATTTACCCACCCACTCATTCATTCATACACTCACTCATTCACTCACAAACTTTACTTACCCACCCACTCATTCACTTACACACTCATTCACTCTCTCACTCATTCACTCACACTCTCTCACTTACCCACTCACTCATTTACTCGCATACTCACTTATTCAGTCTCACACACACACACACACACACACACACACACAATCGCTCAGCATCACAAAGCAACACAAATGAGAATACACAGATGTATGATTCGATACTTTATCATAGTAATAAGAAAAGACACAATGTGTGCAAAAAAAATCTCTAGTCCGTGAATCCTGATCACAGGATTGCATAAACTTTATGATACATGTCCACTGCGCACTGGGAGGTAAAATCAGCCGGCCTCTTCAGCAGAGCAGTCGATTCCCGCATAGGTGAATTTTTCATACAGCGTCGTGTTCACATATGTCTGAGAGAGAGAGCGAGAAAAACAGAAAAGGTTCATGGGAAATGTTCGCTTTAATAACTGGCCATTGGATGAACACTGGGAGCAGAATCAAGAATCATTTTCACGTCACATTCAAGAGTTTCGTTTTTTTTATTACAATCACACTTAAACCCATTTAAACTCCTGCTCTGGCTTCTCAACATGACATAATGAAAGGTCAGGCTCTTTTTCACTGTATATCCAAAACTGAAACCAGAACTGGTTCACGTAGAAACCAACGTGACCTACCTTTCTCTCCTCCAGCATACGGTTGAGCGACACCAGGATCTGAGCGAACGATGGTCTCTCGTAAGGCTTCTCTCTCCAACACTGCCTCATGAGCTCATAGCTAAAAGAACCAGCATGAAAACACACTTATTAATATGTTCATTGAGTGACAATGAGATAGGAATAATGTCTAACAGCACACACACTTACACTTCATCGTCACAGTTGAGTGGTTTCTCCAGGCGATAACCCTGAGGCAGTTTCTCGTAAAGCTCAGCGCAGGTCATGCCACAGTAGGGCGTCCCACCTGCAAGCAAAAAAAAAAACACTTATGAAAAATACTTATAGAGAGTCTGTCCTGTTCAAATGTCTGTTATACACTGTATATACGTTTGTGAAACACCGAAACATCACACTCCTACATATGAGGTTCTTCCACAAACTGTAACCACAAAGTATGTGCTTCTTGTTGAACATCCCATTCCATATTCAGTCCCCATTTCCTGTTATAGGAACCTCCACTCTTCTGGGAAGACATTCCACTAGATTTTGGATTGTGCTTGTGGAGATTTGTGCTCATTCAGCCACAAAGGAACAATAAGAACCTTAATTTTCAAAAAAGCTCTTCAAGAAACTTACAAAAACCAACTTTTTTCCAAATCACTGCAAACTATATATTGATATGTTTGTAGACGCTCAACCATAAGATTAGTATGTGCTATTTAAACATCCTATTCCATATTCAATCCACATTTCCAGTTATTAGAACCTCCACTTCTCTGGGAAGATGTTCCACTACATTTTGGAGTGTGCTTGTGGAGATTTATGCTCAAGGTTGTTAGTATAATCATGTACTGATGTAGGTGAGGTGAGGAGGTCTGGGGTGCAGACAGCATTCACATTCACCCCAACAGGGTTCAGTAGGGTTGGAGCTCTATAGCAGAAGATCTTCCACTCCAACCCATGTATAGTATATAACATGGAGCTGGCTTTGTGCAGAGGAACATCGTCATGCTGGAACAGGTTTAGGTCTTGTAGTTCAAATTAGGAGAACATTTCATGCTAGATTTAATGTCATTCTATACAATTGTGTGGTAACACTTTTTGTGTTAGAACATTAAGCGGTCCACAATTCGGCAAAAAAGTGTCCCCTATAGTGTATATAATATCAAAAACACACAACAGGACATGCAGGAAAACCTTTAATGTTCGAGGTGCTGAGTCTTACTGAGAATAAATCCCTTTCTGACCAATCAGATTCGAGAATTAGGGTAGCTGATTGGTTAAGGCATTGGACTTTGGACCTGAAAGCTTGCGAGTTCAAATTCCAGTCACACTGAGCTGACACCTCTGGGCCCCTAAGCAAGGCCCCTAATCCCATAGCTGCTCTGTTGTATGAATAAGATAAATAAAGCACCTCAAAATGTCTCCTTATGGCAAAATATTGTACAGTGGAACCTCGATACTCGCGACCTTCGATAGTTCGCAACTTTTCATTTGGAACCGGACTGAGAGTAACTCTGGAAAAACCTGATAGTTTGTAGTAATAAATTACATAAAAATGTTTTTAAAAAACTATTTTATTATTCTATTATTTATTTCAAGTAGTAAATAAAACATTTATGACAAGTAATTCACAATTTCTGTTGTTTTTTTGATTCACAATTCCCTTGGAAAAAGGGACCATCAAAAGGAAAGTCAAATTTTTTGTTACTCTAAGGGGTCATAGAACGTAACCCCCGCGAGTATCGAGGTTACACTGTATATAAATATTGATAATTTTCCCATAACAGCACACGCTGGAGTGTTTTATTGCATATCTATATGTCAGTTTTTGTCTGTGAATAAGTCTTTCGTTTCCTCAGTATCACTGACAGCACCATTTTCCAGATGGACTTTTCATCTAAACTCTTCTCTCATACAGTTTGGAATTATGTTATGCAACAGTTTTGGTTTAATATGTGAAAATTAGATCTGATCTTATAAACACACCTAAACTCACCACCTCCCAGAGAAGCACTCCATATGACCACCTAGAAAAGTAAAAGAGAAGAAACAATTACTTCACTAATCTCTACTTTACATGTATTAAAGGTCTGAATTATTCATCATTCATCTTCCTGAGCCAGTCGAATGTGGAGTATCTTACACATCACTGTTGGTTGTGTACACACTGTAGTTGAGGGACTCTATGGCCATCCATCGCACAGGTAATCGGCCCTGGACACATAAAACACAGACGATTTCCTCGATTCATTAAGCTCTATAGTGCTGATATGATTACAGATTTCAAATATTATCTAACAAGAGATGAGATTACCATGGTCTTCTTCACGTACACCTCTTGTCCTCGCGAAAGCCCGAAATCGGCAATCTTTGCCACGTAGTTTTCACCCACTAGGATGTTTCTGGCTGCCAAGTCTCTGTGAATAAACTACAAGAAGCAGGAAATTATTTGAATTAAGGAAATACAAATCATAGTTGCATATTAAAAAAACATTATATGGACAAAAGTTTCTGGACTCCTAACTTTTCCCGCCATATTTAGTTCTTCACCAAACTGTTACCACAAACTTGTTTGAAGCACACTATTGTATAGAATGTCTTAGGATGCTGCCTCATATCTGCTTTACATGTGTTAGAATTGAAGATCTCCTGCTATAGAGCTCTGTCCTCAACCCTACTGAACACCTTTGGATTGAATGTGAACGCTGACTGCACCCCTCACATCACCTACTGTACATCGGTACCTGGCTTTACTAACACTCTCGTGGCTGAAATAATCTCCATCATTACACTTCAAAATCTGGTGGAAGATCTTCCCAGAAGAGTGGAGGTTATTGTAACAGCAAATTGGGATTCATTGTGGATTTGTATGCTCCAAAAAACACTGAAATCTTCTGCTCACAAACTTTATTCCATATAAGGGTTTTTGTTTTTGTAGGTAGGAGTGTGGTTTTGAAAAAGAGAAAGAAGAAGCTGATAAAGCACAATGTTCTTCATATATCTCAGTTAGGAAGTTGGGGTCAGAGTGCAGGGTCAGCCATGATACAAAACTCCTGACATGATATTGGACCAACAGCAATCTCTTCTTGTCAGTTACCCAGAACCTTTTCCACTGAGCCATTACTGCCCCAATTATCTCCACATGAACATCGTAAAACATTCTGGAAACCACCAGAATGAACCAGAAATTTACATTTACATCATCTCTTTCTCAGATTTATGTTGTTCAAATGACACAGTTGTAGTTAAACTGTATTTAGAGTAAAATTGTTTTCATTGGGTCTCTTCAACTTTCCTCAGTACAAAATGAGATGTGTGGAAAGTATTATTTCAGATTATTTCAAAATAATGATTATAATAATAATAAAAGTCATCACAGATACATCACAAAAAAAAAACAACAACTATCGCCTGAAAGCTATCCTGGAAAAATACATTTTAAGAGCAGATTTAAAAAAAGACAAAGCCTTGATTTGTCTAATCTCAATGGGGTGCACTAAACTAAAAGAAGAGAAGCAGAGATTACACCTTGGAGTTTGGACAGTTAAAACATGAGACAAGTTATGAGGTGCTATACCATTCCTAATAGGTCAGTATACGAATTTGTAAATCAATCCAGAATCTACCAGAAGAATCTACCACAAGATTTTCAGCACCCGAAAAAGATAAAATGGCGTGCAATCTTTCTGAGGGAAAAAAAAACGCAGTCTTTAACTCTATTCAGAATATGAAAGTGGAATGTGTCGATGTTTTCATAGGATCTGAGAATTTCTGCGCATTATGGAGAAACAGACCTGTTTCTGGCTCAGGTAGTCCATGCCTCGAGCGACGTCTGCGGCGAAGTGTAGGAGCTGCTGGGAGGTGAGCGTGGAGGCCGTGCTGTTAGCAATAGCAAAGGCCGGGTCTGTTTCCAGCACGCGGCTTTTCCGCAGGAAATCCAGCAGGTTGCCGTGAGGAGCGTATTCGATTGCCAGGTACAAATAACCTGAGAGAGAGATGCAGAGTTCGGCTGTGAGGTGAGCAACGGCAGCACAGCAAAAAATATATAAAAAAGCAGTAACTGCTCATGAAACATCAAGGAAAATGTTAATTATGAAAATGAGCTTCGATCCAGAAAAGCGACATATTACACACCTCGGTGCTCGCAGGCTCCCAGCAGGTTGATGATGTTGGGGTGATGACCTAGTTTACACAGCACCTCCAACTCACCCGCGAAGTCCCTGTGATCATCTTTGGAAGCGTATTCTGAGAAACACACGAATTCGGGGTAAGTATGCAATCATTTTTCCTCCAGATTTTTGTCTCACAAGTCTCCTAAAGGACAGAGAATAAAAAAAAAAATCTTTCACCCAGAGAGCATGAACAGATTTGGGTTTTTTGGGGGGGTTTTTTTTTTTGGAATCCTGGCCACGGATGCCTTTGGCATCATCAGGAATTTATCTTGCAACACAGTTTTAATTCTTCTTTGGGTTTCAATATTTTTCTTAACGCTCTAATGAAGGGGAATGAAGACACACACACCCTGAGTGGCTTCAAATAATATTGTCTTCCTATACATCCTGCATTTCCACCAACCAAGTCAGGATGGAGTGATGACCATTCAGTCACTGTGATCTGGAACATCAAATCATCACTACTGCTGATTTATTGGTAAAAATGTTTTAGTTTTTATCTCATCAAAATGATTCCTAAAAATATATCAAGATAAAACATAATTTCTTCTCATAATAGGCAAAACGTCCTCCTGGCGTATTTTCGGTTACATGCTGCCGAAGGTTAATGCTTTTACTGGTGCTTTCTATGCTTCAAAGTGGACAAAGATTTCAAGTCTATTACAAATAAAAGCAGAACATTTAGAGATTTATTCCATTCTAAAAACTGGACACTAAACCAGTATGATAACCTACTACACTCCTCACCTTTCATCCGCTTGATGGCAGCATCCATCCTCAGGCCGTCTTTCTTAATCCGAGCCTTGAGCACCTGGCCGAAATTTCCTTCTCCGATCACATCCTGGAACTTGATGTCACTCCACTCCAGCATGGGGTAGGACACGGCCTGTGTCGAGCTCGTCGCTTTCTTCTGAACGTTTAAAGACCCGGAGCTAAACTGGACCACAGGTTCCTCTCTCTGAGAGATGAGAGACATCACTGTTAGAGACAAAACGCATGCGTGATCCTGCAACAGCTGAGTTTATGCAGAATCCTAAGAGGTTGGAAAGGAAGTGTAAGCGTGCAGTGGTTTGCATGCTCTTTACACTCTGAAGTACTTGTAAAAAGTAAAACTTGAAACAAGATCATTTCAAGATTTCTATGGCTTTTCATCAAAAATGAAAATAAATAAATAATGTAAATAAATAAAAAAAAGAATTCAAAAATAAATAAGTCAAAATGTATATATATTATATATTATATATGTATACTTGTATGTACTTTTATACCTTAATAAATCAATAAGTAAAATAATTGAAAAATAAATACATTTTACAATTTATATGTATTATATATTTATAATTGTATGTACTTTTATACCTCAATAAATAATTAGTATAAATAAATATATTAATAAAAAAATAAATACATTTCACAATTTATATATATTATATATTTATACTTGTATATTTATTTATTTATTTATTTTTTATTATAAAATGTATTTTGGAAATGTTAGTATTTTTCATTTTATAATAATATTAATAATAATAATAAAAGTCAAAAAATATATAGCTACTATGTCATCCTTAAAGGTTGGACCAGCCAAATATCTCCATAATGTCTAAGTCAGATATTGTCAAATATTCCTATGCTTTTGGGAACACTTGGTGCCCAGTAAGGAAAAAAAAAACCTCTCCCAATAAACACACACACACACACCATGCGGCTCTGTAAGGAGGCTCTCTTGAGCTGGAGAACGATGCAGAAAGCCAGCAGGATGGTGAGACAGGT
Organism: Silurus aristotelis; assembly: GCF_946808225.1. Classification (NCBI taxonomy): domain Eukaryota; kingdom Metazoa; phylum Chordata; class Actinopteri; order Siluriformes; family Siluridae; genus Silurus; species Silurus aristotelis. The sequence goes on from NC_139599.1 coordinate 3,570,127, forward strand.
CATTCCAGCAGATCCCAGAATGGCATAAAACAGCATGTTTCCATCAGCTCTGAACCCATGCAAACCTAAAACACAGAATATACACAGCTGTTTAATAGAAACCTTTTACAAGTATACATCCTGTTTGTGTGTGTGTGTGTGTGTGTGTGTGCGCACGCGCACGTGTGTCCTCACGTAAGCTCTCCTGTAGTGTGAGTGTCCTCAGAAACACCTCTTCCTTCTTCTTGCTCTCCCCCATGTTATTAATAGTCCAGAGATGCAGTTGATATTCAGTGTTTGTCCTCAGACCTCTCAGCATGAAGTGCATGGAATTCTGGAACGGCTGCACTTCCAGATCCACCTGCTGGCTGTACACCGCCTCCACCTTCTCCTGGTAACGAATGATCACCTTGGAGATGGAGTGGCCCTCAGCGATGGACCAGGTGAGGATGGCTGAGGAATCGGTGATGTTCGAGGTGGAGACATCAGATGGAGCAGGAGGAGGTTCTGCATAAATAAATAAAAAATGGGGATGTGAGAATTGAGCTTCTGAGTAAATGACTGATCATATTTCAAGATCATTTCTACCATTATGTCTAAAGCAACATGCTCTTATTGATTTAAAGCTTTGAGGGTCCTTCAGTTGTCTTTTGAGGGAAAAGAAATAAAAGAACGAAAACTAATATATATAAGGGACAGTGTTATGCTGGAACAGCTAAATGTTATGCTACTGCATCCACAGACATCCTAAACAATTGTGTGGTAACAGTTTGGGGAAGAACCACATACGGTTGGAAAAGTCAGGAGTCCCAATGCTTTTGTCCATATAGTGTCTAAATACAAAAATAGATTCTTGAAGAGTTCTTTAAGGAAACGGGAAAATAATTACGGGTGTTTGGAGTTGCTTGTGATTTTTGGAAATATTTTTGGTTCCACCTTGCTCTCTGATCGTCTGTTTGATCACTGCCCAAGTTCCTGTTTCTCAATCTCGTGTATCGTCTGATGGTCTGCAATCTGCTAGTCTTTTTAATCAAACAGCATTTCCTGCTTCTGTCACTATCTCTGCTGCCTGACTGCTGACATTTGGATCCAAACCAATACAGACGGCAAAAATGTATCTTTTTTTATCTGATTTTGTTGGATTAATTAGTTAATTAAGGGTTTATTTATTAACCAAAACATTTCATTTCTTTTTTTTTATTAATATGAATTATTAGAAAATATATAATTAATTTAAAAAAAGTTTTAATTAAACTTCAAATGGTGAATCATTATTTTGTTAGTACAAATTTTACTGTTGAAATATTTCATTCCTTTTAGTATCTGATTTTGTTGAATTAATCAATTCAGTGAGGGTTTAAAAAATTAATTACTGTAATTGCTGCTTTTATTTATATGAATATGAACGAATTAATAAGAAAAAAAAGTATTATTAATTAATTAATTTAACGGTTTAATTGCATTTTTTTAATCATATGAATTAGTAACTATATAACTGATTAGAAACTTTTAAATCAACTTTAAATGTGAGCAATTCTTTATTTAATTTCCTAATAAAACTTTTTTTAAATTAATGTACTAAAATGGATAAAAAAAAAAATCTTCTATTTATTTGCTTTTATCTAGCATATATTACATTTACATGTAGTTGTTCCTGAAAAGTTCACTAATGGTGGTAGAACAGTCTCACATTTAGCTCTTATTTGTAGTAGTTTAGCTCCAGTTCTGTCCCACCTCATGAAGATTATAGACCTTCAAAGAAATAGATGCCGACCCCGCAAACATCCCGAACCATTAAGAGACGTATCAGCGCCATTTGGATTCCACTTCATGTGGAGTTTGGACATTGGACCTCTTTGAGTGTTTAAAGGCTCTGGCATGGAGAAGCTGGTGTTGGAGCTATGATCTCAGATGTCAAATTATTTTATGGGTTGCTTAGTAGCTCCTGGTTCCATAACCTCAAACGACTGTATAAAACAGTAGAAAGGACCTTACTCATAATCTAACACTCTGGTGCTCATGTTAGTTCTCACTTTCCAGTGTTTTGTATTGTTTTTAAAATTTATAATCACACTCTTGATATCACCCAAATGAGGATGGGTTCCCTTTTGAGTCTGGTTCCTCTTAAGATTTCTTCCTTGCCACAGTCGCCCTCAGGCTGCTCATCAGGGATTAATACACTTCTTCTTCTTCTTTTGGCTTCTCCCATTAAGGGTCGCCACAGCGGATCATCCGTCTCCATACCCCCCTGTCCTCTACATCTGTCTCTTTCAAACCAACTACCTGCATGTCTTCCCTCACCACATCCATAAACCTCCTCTTTTCCTCCCTTCTGGTGGCTCCATCCTCAGTCCCATATCCCTCCTCTGCACATGTCCAAACCATCTCAATCTCGCCTCCCTCACCTTGTCTCCAAAACATTATTTAATTCTGTAAAACTGCTTTGATACAATGCCCAATGTGAAAAGGCTACAGAAATTAACTTGAACTTGAACTTTAACGTGTATCGCAATTATACAACTAAGCAGTTGAGGTTTAATCCCCAGCAGGTTTATAAGGCTGCGATTTGAACTCACAACCTTCCAAGCAAAAGCATTTCCCATATTATTATTAAGTCTATTATTTCTGCACAGCTTCTGGGAAATGTCGAAACTGACAGAGATAAAACAGAAGCTATTAATACCTACGAGTATATATATAAATTACCGTTAATGGCAAGTAAGTAGAAGCATCAAAAAACATTACCATGAACCCATAAGAACCAGTGACTCCTAATAATCCTGGTATCAGTATTCGTAACAGTATCAGTTTCAGTACCAGTATATGTATAAAATTTCTTATGAAAATTGATTTCAAACCTTGAATGGAGATGTGTAAAAGTTAAAGAATAGTTCTAATTGAAAGTTTCTAAACTTCATATATCACCTGGTCCTATAACAAAATCAAAACATTTCCAAAACAATCTCCCAACATTAGACTGAGCCCCTAATTTACCATTGCTGAAGGTCCAGGCGCTGACCGTGGGGCAGAAGTGACCTGCTGCTTTGCTGTTCAGACTGACCCTGCACTTGTACTTGTGTCTGGGTCTCAGATTGTTTAGCTGGATGCCGGTGGAGTTTAGAGGCAGCTGGAACCTCTGTGGCATGTCGGAGTCCTCCACCTGTTCACACTCCACATCGTAACACCAGTCATCTTTAGCCAGATCTGTGGATGGAGCAGAATCCCAGGACAGGGACAGAGACGTCTGATTCACCGGGGTCAGTTTCAGTCCTGTAGGGAGAGTCACATCTGCAGGAGAGAGAGAGAGGAACACATTTTACTCTCTTAATAAATGTAGGAATGCAGAAATATGGTTTATTACGAATGTATGGCTGAAGATTAAAAAAAACCTTCTTTAGTTAAAATGTCAGAAAAACTATTTACAGTGTAAATGTGCAGCACAAAATCATATTTAATACAGTTTTATACCTGAAATCTACATTTTTTTATTATTATTTGTAATAATTATGCTAAATATATATCTTGTTTAATATTCAGAATACTATGGTGGAAATGTGTGCCAAAAAAGTTCACATGCACCTCTTATCATATACTACATTCTGTATTATTTTTATTTTATTTTTTTCCTGTGATTATTTTATTATTTTATTTCATCCTGATTCTGTAACTACAATTTTTTTAAAATGTATATTTAATTTCATGATTTTTTTCTTAGTTTTTAACTAACCTTCTTTTCTAAAAACAGGATTGTGTGTGTGTGTGTGTGTGTGTGTGTATTACCAAGTTTCTGTGTATAGAAAGTAGCATTAGGTCCTATTTTTCCTGCGCCTCCGGGTCCTTCCCGACTTAATCTCACACCTATGATGTACTGAGTCATTGGGGAGAGATTCTCCAGCTTCACCTGCAATCCAATCACTTTATACACACAGACACACACACACACACACACACACAAATATACAGGTTTCATTACCACATTGTGATCACACAACTATACACAAGTACACTAAACTTTCTTTTCGGCTTCTCCCGTTAGGGGTCGCCACAGCGGATCCTCCACACGTTTGATTTGGCACATGTTTTACGCTGGATGCCCTTCCTAACGCAACCCTCCCCAATTTATCCGGGCTTGGGACCGGCACTGAGAGTGGCTGGGGATGGTTCCCTGACCGGGAATCGAACCCGGGTCGCAGCGGTGGGAGCGCTGCATCTTAACCACTAGACCACCAGGGGACCTAACTATACACAAGTACACTACACAACCCAAAAGTGCATGTACATGTAGTCAATCACAGACATATTGCTTGTTGTACATCCCTTTCCTGATTAAGTTCCCCTCTGGCTGTGATAATCAGATTCACTCTTCTAGAAAGGCTTTCCACTAAATTTTGGAGCAAAATTAGGTTGTATTGGTATAAAGGGTTTGATCTGGTTTGACATTTGGCAGCAGTAGAATCACCCTAAATTGACTTTTTTTTTAGTCTGAAATTTGATGGCAGTTCAAAATGTCTAAAAAATAAAAGAATATATATTGTATATATTTTATATATATTTTAGTATATAGTTTATTTGATACTATTGTTCAGGTTCTAAAAATATTAGTGCATTGAATCTGTTCTTGATTAGATCAGACCTGTTTCGGTTCTAATGCATTTTGTTATGTACCAGGTTGTTGTAGCTGTTATGTTTTAGGTAAAATAACACATAGTACTATGTGAAAGATGCATCATGCAGTTGTTGTACATTCTGTATAAATTCTGGACAATTATATATGTATATAATTGTGTATTTATTGTATATCCTAGATTGTCTTCATATCTATATATCATCTGTATTATGTATATATATATATTTATTTATTTATTTATCTGCAGTTTGCACAATTGCTACTATTTGCACTGGTAAATGCCAAACTGCATTTTGATACTGTGTACTATGCAATATCAATACATTTCTTTATTGTAAAAAGTATTTTTATAAAAAGTGTCTTTATTAATGTGTCTATCTATCTAACTGAGTGGTCTAATCCCTGATTGACGCTACTACTTTTAAAACATTTCAAACAGATCTGTGGTTCAAACTCTAGTAAAGAGACTAGTTCTGAGGGAATTCAATACTGTGAAGGTGTAAAATTATGAACAGTATTTAAGGGTTAAACTCTTTGATTAATGTAAAATGAAATATGTTACGTAAGGAGAGAATGCTGCTACCTTCCACCGTGTTCCACCGTGACGAATTGGCCTGCTTGTAGGTCACGTTGACTGAGGTGACAGGTCCATCCCCAGTGTATAGATCCTTATTGACCTGCACTACAAGATGGTACGGCCCACTGCTGTTTAGGGTAGGAGGGTACTGCGGCTGTGGAGGAACTGAAACACACACTAACGTCAAGTTTTTGACCTCCGAACTCGCATTAGGTATCGAGTCACGTTAAGCAACACTTCATTAGAAGAGATAACATCTGAGATTCGTCTGTCATCCAGCGGCTTAGTCTGGAACCTCTCGGTTTAAAATGCAGAAGAATTTCGGACAAGATGATAATCTGAGCTAGGAGAAGACGTTTTGTGTTTGTTAAAGATTATCAGTGGGACAGAGTGAAAAGTTCACTGAGAAGGTTTCGGTCAAATTGTAAGTTAAATCCATTTGAATTACAAATACTAAGTAGTAAATAGGTCTAAACCACTGAGAAATCACCCTCTTACAAATTAAACAATTTCTTTCGTTAATATATATATATATATATATATATATATATATATATATATATATATATATATATATATATATATATACTATACAATACGATACGATACGATACGATACATTAAAGATATATATGACACAGCTTCTGATGCGATTCAATGCAATGCAATGGATTCTGATGCTTTTTTTTTAATGTTCTCACCTTTAACATTGACAAGGAACACTTTCTCCACTGCACTGCTGGTGGTCTTCACCTGACAGACCCAACGTCCACTGTCAGTCTCCGTTATCCTGTCCACCCTAAACACGGATGTACTTTGGTCACCCACGGTCTCTGTGTCCACGGCCTTGTCCAACAACACAGAAAGACAGGAAAAATGAAAGAAAGTACACAATCATGTGACCTGTCCGTTCCTTTATGCTTTGTTTTAATGAGTCTTATTGATGCTGTATGTTGATGTTGAGAACACAGGAGCTACAATGGATGTATAACCACTCGATGCTAACAAAAAAAAAAAAGGATGGCATGCTAACATGAGCTTATGCTGGTGAGATACATAAAACCAATGATTTCTAACCTTCAATTTCACTGTACCCAGTTGAAGGTTTCTGACTTCTGAATTACTTTCATGTAACTAAATGAACAAATGAGGTAGGATCACTGAATCTTACATGTACAATGCTCTTGTCTGGTTTGAGCAGGATGATTTCTCCATGTAGAGGTGCTGGTTGGCCCTGGACAGAGCAATTCACAGTGTATGCTGCTCCATAGTTCAGGTTTGTATCACTCAGGCTGCTAGCGATGACTGGATCTTTGTCTGATATCAACCAAACAACAAATGAGGTATTTCATTTTTGCACAAATATTTTCTTGACAATACGATAAAGAATACAGCAATTTTTTTTTATGTTTTGCTCTTGCCTTCTTTCTCACACCGGGCGCCATGTCTCCTAGGACACACACACCCTTTAAAACGGTCGCATCCCACGCCCTTGTCACACGCACACTGCAGTTTGCATCCGGCGCCGTAGTACCCCGGAGCACACGCTGCAGACATGAACAGCATGAATTTTCCACATATATAGTATCGAAATAAACATCTGATCAGGAGAAAAAAATACATCACTCGTACCCTCGCTGCAGTTCAGACCCTTCCACCCAGAGGCGCACGAGCAGCCGTATGGATCTCTCAGGCAGAACACCAGCGAGCGACACTTGCCGCCTAAACAGCGTTCCTTACACGTCTTCCCGAAGCGGCCCTCACCGCACACTGCATACACACATCAATTTCATGACATTGCAACATTTCCTAATATCTTGAATATCATCAAGGGTCAGTCATTTTGGAAATCACTATAGAATATAACTATAATCCAGTAATTTTTTCACTCCTGTTGAAATGTTTAATGGTGTCAGGATTATGGACAGGAACTACGTTTCCCATTGACTACACACTGCACGCTCAAGTTTCTGCAGCTGACTTACATTAACTGTTAATTGGCACTTGTATATAACATTTCACGCTCCTCTTTTTCTCAATTTAGTCTTTCCAAGGTTGTTATTCAGTCTTCATGCTGAAGTTATGGCTTTTTTGTTCATTTCTGGAATAGATTTAGGCCTTCTAGTCCAAATAAATTGAAGAATTTGATGCTACTGCATCCAAAATTTACTGTACTGTAATTCGTTACTGCATTGAAGTAGCTTTTTCACGTATCTGTACTTTACTGAATTGTTTCCAGACTTTTACTTTAACTTCACTACATTCTCACTTTTTACTCAGAAACATTTTGCGAAATCAGCCGTTCCTTTTGATTTATGAGCGGAAAAAAAAACGTAACTGGTCAATCAGACAATAAGCCGCTAATTAGAGTCGCGCGCGCGCTCTGTTTTAGACTTGTTTTAATTGGCGCTTTGTGTATCTACTGAACATTTAGCAGAACATTAAGAGAGGAATAAATGATGGAGGAAACTTCTGACTCCAACTCGCCACAACACCTGTGGCCTCATTTGCATTATTTTTTTAAATACTTGAAAATAAGGTTTTGGGCTCATGCTAATTTTAAAAGATATCAATCAGTGTTTGACAACAGTGTTTGTCAGTGTTGATTAAGCAAAGGGTCTTGTGACTAAAAAGTTATAGAAACATTATAGCTATTAAATAAAGTAAATCAGAGTACTTTGGATACTTAAGTAAATTTGACGCAAATACTTTTGTACTTTTACTCAAGTGAAAGTTTAAAGGGACACGTATACCGAATTGATCTCTACTTTAACTCAACTACATTGTTTGTGTACTTCATCCACCACTGCCAAAAACCCAACATTGCTACCAAGTTGGGGAGGAGCCACATGTGTCCCAATGCTTCAGTTATTCTGACAGGTTTGTAGGCCAGATACTCCTTCTCATGCTCAGGAAGTGTTTCCACTTTTTGCAAAAACTTCCTGCTTTCGGATTTGTCTTTGATGAATTAGTTTCACAATAAAAAAAGAGAACGTCAATGGACTGTTTGCAGTTCTTTATACTATAACTGATTAGTTGTTTTTGGTTTGAGCCTTTGGAAGGATTTTTGTCATTCATATTTTACTATTTTATTCCCAGTTTTGACATTTAATATCGTTAAGCCTGAGAGAAGCAAAATCCACGAGATATTTAAAACCCTGAGTGCGCTGAGTGTGTTACCTGTCTCACAGCTGGGACCCTTGAAGCCGGGCGGACAGATGCACTCTCCTGTTTTATCATCACACACTCCTCCATTTGTACATGCTGGGCATTGTTTAGTGCAGTCAGAACCCCACAGGCCTGCCCTGCAGTCTAAACACACACACACACACACACACACACACACACACATGTAGTACATGTATATATGTTATATACTATTAGTTCATAGAAAATTCCAGATCTTTTGTTAAGTAAGTTAAGCGAATAACTGAAGCACTGACTTCTGACAATGAGGTGAGTGATGGCGGATGCCGACCGTCCTTCTGACATGTAACGGATGGTGTAGAGTCCTGCATGGGACAGCTTCACATCGTTAATGAAATAGGGAACCAAATCCATGATGTCTTCTTTAGGCACGGAGTGTGCGAAAAAGTCTTTGGTACAGGAAGAACAGGAAGAGAAGAATGAGTTCAAATTAAGAGAAATTGCATGAAATGCACTTTAACTCTTACTAAAGTTGAACAAATCAGATCAGACCGTGTTTGAATTTGTTCCCATTAACATATGGCTTGCTAGAAGTGTGTAAATATCGGTGTGTGAGTTGTGTGAGACTCCAAAAGAACTACCAACATGGAAATCTCACTCTTATTAGGTTTAATGTAAGATCCATGTTCAGTTACAGGTATTAATTTGTATTCTTCAGTGCTCTGTATCAGGGTTCAAGGAAAAATCGATCAAAATCTTTTCTTTAGTAATCCATTTTGGGGAAGGCTTAAATATTTTATGTAGAAATAAGTGCTACATTTACAACCTAAATGCTAATATTTGTTACAAGAAATTGTAATTATTTATTTCCAACAGTTTATTCTCTTCATTTCAGACGTGTATGTGGATGTTAGATTTTTTGGTCCAATCAGATTTCAGCCTCTATGTGCTGCCATGTCAATCTTATCTGCCCAGGGCCTTCACAATCAGTAGTGCTGGCCGATGTACCTTAGACTATATTAGCAGTGGGTCTGTTTCTTTAACCAATCAGATTTCAAATTCGCCTCACAGGGCTAGCTGGCTGGCCGAGAATAGCATCAGCAGTTTTCCATCCTCTGATTGGTTGGTCAGAGGGAAACTGTTACAGTCAAGTTCGACAAGCAAAACACGTCTGCAGCTCTGCACAAATTACTGCATCCGAGTTTTTTACCCCCACAATGGCTGAGGGAGGAAGAGAAATTTATTTGGTCTCGGGGCATTCTTACAAATCAATTTTCAAGAAAAGCTAGATATTGTGAGGAGGTCGGCCAACCCCGAAGCTAGCTATCGTGTCTCAGGCCAGGAAAGGGTTTGTTCACCACTTCCAGACCACTGCCTACTAGTATGCATCTCTGGTTAGTGGGTTGTATTTTTTTATGTTTTTGTCATGTTATTAGACAAATATTGATTCTGAACTGCTCCAGATGTTGTAGGTGCACAGTTGCGGTTGTAGTGTAGAGGTTTGGAGTCTTAACTGGGTTTCTTGCTTTAGTAAAATGGTATTCACCCTCCATATGTGAAATGTCTCTCTCTCTGTAATGCCACGCGTTTTGCGTTTTTGTATTGTATTGATGGTTCTATAATTGTGACGTGATAGTGGTGGTATTAAGAGATGGATTATGTCGGGGAAAGTCCTCACTGAAGGCCCAGGTACCAAATGCACGGCCCGCCACTGGTCTGTAGGATCTGTTGGAATTCTAAGTCATTTTGTTGAAAATTTCCTACAATGTAACTATTAGGAAATTGCTCAGGCATGTCCAGGAATAAGAATGTACTCAGATTTATGCAGTCAGATTAAAAAAGTATGGGGGGAAAAAACTTCTCTCTTGCTGTGAAATCTGACTTCAAATAATTTTCCATTTGAATTTCCTTCTTTCCTGCTACAATTTGAAGTCTGTCTAAACATAATTATGCCGCTTGTGCACATACCATCCTTGTAGATGATTGTGTCCTCTTCAGCCACTTTCTTCCGCGTGTACAAGATAGACACATCGTCTCCGATGCTGGCCGTCACCGTGAGCGCCTCGGGAAGAAACGACGCTGAAAGATCAAAACATTTCTGAAACATGTCAAAGTTTCCCAATAGAATTAAAGAGAAAGATTGTTTATCAAACACACACACAAACCAATGCTGTGCATTGAGTATGGCCAAGTATGACTACACAAAGAGGTGCATTGTTCCAGGAAACCCAAACCTACTGAAAGACTATTTCATAAACCAACCCCCCAGTTGGTGATGTTCTCATAGATGCCACAGGGGGGTAAAAACAACAAGTTAGATCAGGAAAAATCCAGCATTTTGAATTAGGCAGTTTAATAGCATGATATTGGAAATAGACCAGGGTTTGCTTGTTTTATTTTTCATGCTTATTCTTTGCCCCTTGGCAAATTCCAGATTTATTAAAAAAAAAAAAAAAAAAAACATATGAAAATGTTAAAACAGTGCTTATTTGTGGACAAGATCATGGCAAATAGTTTTTTAGGAAAAGTCTATATAGAATTGCTTCGATTATCAAGTGATATTAATGTCAGAAACTATGCGGTGGTATCAAAAAGTTTCAAGACTAGCTCTGTTTACAAGAAAGTACTTTATTTATCTACATTTGTTCGGAAGTGGGATCATGTTGTTTCCCACGAGAAACTCACATGTGAGAAAAGCTTGTCGGTGCTCCCTGTGACTGTGCGAGCAGCCTTGTGCTGCCATCTGTTGGCGTGTTAAAAAAACTAGAATTAAAACCTTTTGATACCACCTCGTATGTGGATTCATTTCTGATAATGAGCTACATACAGATTCAAATCCAAAATCCTTAATGTGTATAAACAGGACCTGTTTTCCCACTTTCATCATTTTCACAGACATGCTCACCTTCGTTTAGCATTTTGTACGTGTACACCTTGCCACTGTCTGAGTTTTTGACCTTGCAAAAAAAAGCCCCGAATATGTCGCTCCGTGTCCTCCAGGAGAATCTGGCTGCAGAGCGATATGTCTTGTCTGCTGTGGAGCTCAGCAGCTTTTGCTGAGGCAGAGGGAACTCATGTCCCAGAGCAAGCGAGGCCGGACCGGAGGATGTCCAGTCGTTGCTCACACACTGAAGAGACGCGTCTGCTGAGGACACTACAGGGTCTGGGTTTATCAGCGTCACATCCGAGATGTCCACAGCGCTGCCTGAGACACAATTAATGATGTACATATTTATAGCAAAAAGCTTTTTTCGAAAAATGTCTTTAACACATGCTTTCACATTAGTAGTAATATAAGTAGTGATATTAAATGCATAAAAAAAGTCTTTTCACAAACATTATATTAAACAATTATTTTTAAAAGGTATCTCGTTACCACGACACGAGTAACACGACATGAGTACATTTTCCACCACAGGAACATACATTTTTGTTCTACAAGAGTCTGCATTACATCACCGCATACGCCATAATTTTTCCCATAACAACATGACAATCAATTTATTACTTAATTTCCTGAACTGCTCCAATTAACACAATGTAAACCGTATTCTTACTGACATAGATTGCCAAAGTCATACAGCTCCAACAATAAACAATTTCACGAGAAATCTAAACCAGAACATGTGTTATTTTTTACATCATTCACCTCCAGTGATTGCTTTTTCGAGAAAAAAACAAAACAGCTTCCAATACAGGTTTGTTCTAAGCACTGCGCTTTGTTACTTTTCATACTGTTTAACAGACCACAGGTCTGAAATCATTGAAATGATTAAGATCATTTCAATAATTTATCTCTACATCTAAACAACTTTGGCTTTGTTAAATGGTAAACATGTGCTACTTGAAATCTACTTGCTACTTACAGTATTCTGTCCAATCTGGCTGGCTGACATCTGCGTTATTGCTGTAAAAACAATTCCATCTTTCCAGGTTTTTTTTTATTTGATGGCACAAGTAAAGCCACAGATCTGAATGTTAGTAGCTCCACTTTGGAGCTGCAGGAAACAGGGTCAGCCAACAACATCCAAAAAAAAAAAAAAAAAAAAAAACCACTAATCAGAAGGTCTTTAGCTGTACTCCTATAAAAAGTAAACTTTCTCCACCTACAGTGCTCCAGAATCTCCTGGAGACATAGGAAACACATTCTCCTGATATCAGACTTAATTAGTCCCTCTCAGCTTTCATCTGTTTTGGTGTTGTTAGGAGGGACGAATACCCTGGAAACCATAAATTGATGGTTTCCTCAGAAGTTTCATGGAAAACACATGCCAGGCCACAAGTATGGCTTTTTGAGAATGGCTTATTGATTACTTTCCATACTGTTTAACAGACCACAAGTCTGCTTAAGATCATTTCAATGATTTATCTCTACATCTGAACAACTTTGGCTTTGTTAAATGGTAAACCTGCGCTACCTGAAATCTACTTGCTACTTACAGTATTCTGGCCAATCTGGCTGACTGACATCCGCGCTATTGCTGTAAAAACAATTCCATCTTTCCAGGTTTTTTAAATTTGATGGCACAAGTAAAGCCACGGATCTGAATGTTAGTTGGCAGGACAAGTACATCCCCGGCAAATAAATATTCCTGGTCAGGATCATATCTGCAGAAAAGAATAGTGGGCAGTAAAAGCACCCAGTTTCTCTGATTTATTGACTCGATGAACAGCATGCAAGCCCACAGGCGACTCAGTGGGGCCTGGCAACTGATAAGGTGCCATAAAAGCCTGTACAGACAAACCACAGGCCAAATCCTGGGCCTATAATCAGGGTTTCCTCCATGGCACATTCACAAACCTTTATAGAATTATTGAACATTACTACAATCATCTATACAAGACTTTAATATGAAACTATCATCTACATTGTTATGGAGGAAGCTGGGTTTTGATTTTTGTTTTTTTTTTTGCCTTTTTGCTTGCTTTCAAATGTTCTGGTGACCCCAAAGTTTGTTACATTTTGTTACAGTACAAATCAAACCTAATATCAGCAAAGACATGAAAGTTATTAGCGGATTGTTTGGTTCAATAAATCAAATGGATTTAATCCGAAACACAATAATTGTCAGGAATAAAAATGACTCTTGACCAAATGTGATTCGAAACATTCCAGAAATGTTCAAAAAATCAGCCAATGCTGAAATGGGTCATGGAATAAACTTTCCAGTTGAAGGTACAGCTAAATATTTGATAACCTCCTACTTTAAGGGATCCATAAAACAATTGCTGGATCCAAGGAATGTTTGCTTCGTTCCAGTCGTTCGGCTGAAAGAAAAGCGTCTGTGCAGTTCGACCTACAGCTGAGTTATAGATTTCCTAACAGGAGAGCAAATAACAGTGAACAGAGGATTGCAATATGTTTTTCTGTCTTGGGTTAAAGACACTGAAGGAACCTCAGCAGCTTTCCTAATTAAGCACTATGCACTGTGGCCTGTATTAGTATATTGTAGTCTCATTTGCATTGGTGTTGTTGATGGAAAAAACATACAAGCAAAACCCATAGAAATAACTAATGAAAGAATGCAGATGTTCACGAACTGACAATTAATGGACACCTATACACAAATCTCTACAGGATGTTATTCAGGAAAACCTATGAACCAATCATTTTTAATATACTACAGTACATCATGAACCTTTACTGCAGTCTCTGCATTATGACACACTGCACCTTACTTCCCTTGTTATACAGTAACGTGTTTTAGGTGCACCAAGCGTTCATTAGCTGTTATACAAGCGACATTTAGACGCCTTGGCATGAACCAACTTCCAACTCCCTAATCCACACACTCCACTTTGGAGCTGCAGGAAACAGGGTCAGCCAACAACATCCAAAAAAAAAAATGATACACTAATCAGAAGGACTTTAGCTGTGCGCCTATAAAAATTAAACTTTCTCCACCTACAGCGCTCCAGAATCTCCTGGAGACATAGGAAACACATTCTCCTGATATCAGACTTAATTAGTCCTTCTCAGCTTTCATCTGTTTCGGTGTTGTTAGGAGAGACAAATACCTTGGAAACCATAAATTGATGGATTCATCAGAAGTTTTATGGAAAACACATGCCAGGCCATTGAGTATGGTTTACTGACTACCGCACACCGATTATAGATTATTACTAATTTAGTTTTGTTGTTAAGTTCTGCTTATTGGATATGGGATTAAGTTTTGTTTACTGAGTTGGATGGATTTTTTTATATTAAACTGAGTATTTCTAATTGCGAATTTTTAATAAGTGTGATAGTCTATTGAAAAAGCCCCAGATAGATAGATAGATAGATAGATAGATAGATAGATAGATAGATAGATAGATAGATAGATAGATAGATAGATAGATAGATAGATAGATAGATAGATAGATAGATAGATAGATAGATAGATAGAAAGAAAGAAAGAAAGAAAGAACCAGGAACATCCCACAAAAGCTGCAGTTTTGGAGATGCTTTGACCCAGTCGTCTAGACGTCACAATTTGGCCCTCTTCAAACTCACTCACATCTTTACGCTTGCCCATTTGTCCTGCTTCTAAAACATCAACTTTATAATACATAAATAATACAATTATTTACAGAATAATTGTCCAGAATGACATAAAATGTACAGAGTGGAGCAGAACTGCATTATGATTACTGAATGTTTGACTTCTGATCAGAAGCTTGTGAGTTCAAATCCTAACAAAACCAAGCACCCACTGCTTCATTGTATAAATAAGATCATTGTGCGTAGCTTTTTAATAAGGGCATCTGCCAAGTGTTATAAATGTAAGTATGGCCTACTCAGTATGTCTTATTGACTAAAACATTTGCAGTTTGGGTAATAGAGTATGACTTACTTAATAATAAATTATACTTCACTGTGTAATTATTGAATATAGAGTTTATTGAAGAGTCATTGTTTCACAAGTGGGGATTATTGAGTATAACAGAGGTACAGATGTTTTTTCCCCCAGTATGTTTTATATAGTATGGCTGGATTAATATGGCTAATTTAGCTTGCTGCATTGCCTATAGGAGCATTTGACTTGCTTACCTGATTGCCTGGTTAATTGTAAAGGAGGCTCAAATGGATTGTGGAATTGGGAAAATTGACATTTAAATCTGACATGGGATAGACAGATACTCTGCACTTCCTGCTTGATACCCTGAAAGTCATGTGACTGCAAGAACAGCAAGTAAGTTTGCGATTTGCAAAATATGACTTACTGTTTCTTTTAATCAGTTTACACAGGCTGTTAAGGGTTTTGGAAAGTTACTAGTGTGCAAAAGAGGGAAACCTCGCCCAGCTATTGTTGTGGCAGGAATAGTACAGTGCTAAAGATCTATGCAAAGGGGTGTTGGGGTTAAACTTTACCACACACACACACACACACACACACACACACACACACAAATGAAGGTGAGCAGAGCCTAATTTTAGGAAGACATCAGTCACTATGCATGTAGGCTTTGTGTCTGTTTCATGTCCAGTGGACAATAGATACATAAACACTGTTAGTCAATGGTTTATTAGAGTGTCTCTCTGACTCCTAATTGTCCCCAAAGCCTACTAACTTCCCCTTTTAACAACCTGCATTAGTGTTAAATGCTGTCACAGTGCTGTATTCTCTCCAGTTGTTTTGCTGGAGTTCTGCAATCGTAATGAAATTCGAAATGAAATAAAAACAAGATAAAAAGAAATACACAACGCACAGTCACGGTCTTGGCTCTATATCGAGATCTGGGTTTTATAATCAAAAAGGCATGCAAGGTCGACTAACAAATACTGAAGTTTACGTGCGTTTATTTAACCAGCTGTCAGAGGCAGATGTTTAAGTTTTTTGAGTTTTTTTCAACCAACATTCCACAAGAGGTTACGAAGCATCTGTGAGGAGTTACAACTGGATCCAAGACAATTCTAACGAGGGAGTTGCTGATTAGATAACGATATATTTTGACAGAGTAAACGCTAATCAAATGAATTACGGAGGGGAAATGGAACATGGCGAAAAGAAAAACATTAATTCTCTTAATACGGGATTATCAATATTTTGTTTCCTTGTGGGACAGTAAATGGTTGGTATTGTTTGGGTTTATTAAAGGCGAAAGCAGGTTTTTTGTGTTCTTTTAAAACTGGATAAAGATTCACACATGCAGTTAGGCAATAGATAGATCTCATTAAAAATTGGAATATCACTTTTTTAGACTAAAATTATACTAGAAATAAAAAATATAATAAAAACTAATTTACGATTATGATTAAAGTTTTTTTGCAACCTGCCAGCAAATGATCAAAGTAAACCTAAATGCTATTAATTAGAACTGAAGCTACAAGCTAATCTCACAGAAAGTAACACCATCATCCTTTCCTATATAAACAGGCTTAAATGTGACCCATAAGTGAAAAAGAAGTGTCTATTTTTTACCATTCCACTGCCCTATATGGGCATAACAGCAAATCCCTGGTCTTGTTTCTCACTGAATTTTGTAAATTCCAGTAGTTATTTTTCAGTTATTTGCCAAAAGCAAATTTAGTTACAAATACAGTAGTTACAGAGAAACAAATGGAAAAGAAAGTATGGATCCTCAGATGCCTCCCCAGAAGGAATTCCCCACTTGGAACTTCCTTCTAGTTCCCTTTGTGTGTTATGAATGTTTGTTTTTCTCTAGATGTTAGCATTGGCAGTTTTCTGGTTCCTCCATTTTGTGTCTGATAAATAATAAATGACCAAATCTGGCCATATGTTTCTGTAAAAATGAAATTTCCAACATTTCCTTTTTTTGCTTTTAGAGGGAAGTGATAGCTCTCTGGGTAAGATGTTGGATGTCGGATCAGAAGGTCATGAGTTTAAATCCCAGCATCACCAAAGGCCATTTGGCACCTCAAAAGGCACCTCAATTGCTCAGTTGTATAAAAAAAGATATTTGTAAGTCGTCAAGTAAGTTGTCTTCAACCTATCAAGGAGAGTAAGCCAGCAACAATTTCAGCAAAACCTTATTTCTGTATCATGTACCAATGAACCAATTCTTTTGGTTCTTTTGGTTAGCACTTGGACATATGGTTGTAGACTGACTAGAAAACAAGCTTTGACTACACGGAGAACTCCTGCTTCATGTCTTTCTTATTTAGAAGTAAAAAGAATCCAACATTTGAAAGGGAAAATGCTTTAATTTTACCACAGGTTCTTCATTAAAAATGCCACTTTTACTTACTTGTACTTGCAGCAAATACAGTAGATTTATAGTGGCATATGAACAATAATGAGTTTCATTTAACATTTAAAGGCTATACAACTGAGTCCAGCCCAAACCTTCCCGAAGTATCTTAAACAAAGTTGTTAGAATGAAGAATGACTTTGTTTCTTATCTTTTGCTCCAAGGAACAAAATCTTGACTTGATATTGTTGTTGCAGGAGTGATTAGTGGGTGTTTAAGGAGGGGACTGAAACACATGGATACTAAACCAGAGGCACTACTATTATATCCACGTTTCTAACAATGAAATCTTGAAACGGTGTGTTCAGTATGCTCTAAATTTACATTAGACCATTGTTTTAAAAGTCAACTGGAGTGTAAATCTGCATTGATGGGAATAAAGGAAGCTGTTAGGAGTATGGTGGTTAATCGTGGCTGTTGAAGACAAGGCTGCTGAAGATTGTTCTAGAATAATATTTATAAATGTGGGAACAAACCACATAATATAGTAATAGTTGTCAAATTTCGGTGTCAAAAGATTTGAGAAAAATGGAACCAGGTATTAAGTGAAAAGTCTATTAAAATTAATAATTACCATGAATACTGGCAAAAAACTGTGAAGCAAATTCTCACACACTGTTTTCAGAATATTATTTTAGTTTTGTGTGTTTTGGTTTTAAAATCTTTTGGAATAATTATTGATTAAATTAATTATTTAAAAAAATTATTTTACATTTATTTTAAAAATTAATGATTAATTAAAGATTGAAACAAAATTAAATAATTAAATAAATGATATAGAACACAACTGTAAGTCTTTCACCATCTCTTTCTTTCTTTCTTTCTTTCTTTCTTTCTTTCTTTCTTTCTTTCTTTCTTTCTTTCTTTCCATCAGGAAACGCAAGTTCTACACCGTTTGTCAGTTTACTTTTATATATCATTAATATAAAATTAGGACGATCATTTCAAAATTCTGAGTGAATCTGAAAAACAAAGCATCAGAGGTTTTAAAAGTTTAGAGGCTACAGCCAAAAAAATTAAGTATTGTTAAAAACAAGTTTATTCTTTTTGGCAAATGTAGTAACTCTAGAGTAAGAGATTCTGTTTATTGTCAAACTTAGCATTTAATGGGTGCAAAACTTATAATGGTTTCATTTCATCCTGTCATATATAACTTGACAACATATAAATACATGTGTATAAAAGGGTTATGAAGAGAAATAAAGCTTAAAGGAAAGTAGCAGAGACCTTTCTGGTGAGTGAACGCAGCTAGTTCAGCCAGAGTGCTTTGCTAATCTGCCAGTGAAGCTAGCTTAAATAACAGCGTTTGGATGTAAAATAAGGAACAAAATTTCCATACCAATTAGTTATGTTTAACTAGTTAGCCTCTTTAACATTATATTGTATAATGTATATATATTTTACATTACATTATTAGACACCCACATGAGAAACACTAGTGAATGTAGACTGTGGGGGCGGTAGATGTGCTTCGTACTGCATTAGCTTCCTGGCATTCCTGGGAGATGAACTTTCACCCTTCCTTTAGAAACAACATCTGACCAACCCTGGGATTCATTTCAGGACTAATTACATGGTTTACCAATTTATTTATACATATACTATTAATTAATCTATATGTCTGGATTAGTTATGCTTGTGACAATTGACAAAACACAAAATTGGATTTTTCTAAGTGATTCTTTAGCCATTTTAAGACTTTATTATAAATGTCATGTTGACTTATGGGCATGTTTCTGTGCAATTATTGTAACAAAATTAAGTAGCGATTGTATGGAACTGAGGTGTGTGTGGTCATCAAAATGCAGAGAGAGAGAGAGAGAGAGAGAGAGAGAGAGAGAGAGAGAGAGAGAGAGAGAGAGAGAGAGAGAGAGAGAGATAGATAGATAGATAGATTATATTTTGGCTCATGGTGGAGGAAACAGTGAAAGTGCAGTAGTTCAGAGCAGGTCATTAAATCTTCATTCATCTCACCGAGACAGCAGCTCATTAAATAATCAGTTTTGCTTTCCTGAGCTGCTAGTCGTTGTCTAAAAGTCATGGGAAAATGATCACAAACGATCAACACATGTTGCTTTTGCTGCTTATCGCCGTGTCGTATGTAATTGCTGAGAAATTAAAGGGTTTAAAAAAATTTTTACAGCCGTGTTGAACTGATGGTGGCTATTAGTGGAATGTTAATTGTTTTAGCAAGGATTTTATTGGTGGGGCAGGGGGGAATCAGTGAATACTTATTATTTCTCAATGAAAAATCTAGTTCTCCAAGAACCCTATAACAATGTACCAGTTCATTATATCAATGAGACACCTTTAGAAATGTGTCATAATATTATAGAATTGTACAATACTATATCTCTGTATGTCATTTCATCCTAGGTTTGATCCTAACTAGAACAACTAGTTGTTCTGAATAAGGAGGCGTCTGCCAAAAGGGATAAATGTGAATGAAATATGCAGAGACTAATGATTAATGTTTCATTAAAATATATAAATAATCGACATGCAATGGTGAATATGATCAGTATTTTGAGAGAGCCTCGGTGAAGAACGTTGACCAGATCTGAGCTGTTCATATTGGGGGAGAAATATTGGGATATAGAGATAATCAATCAATATATGGATGATGGGGGGAGGGGGGTGTAGAAGGAGAACATACTGTAAAAAGGACAACTAGATGAATATATATTTGTTTTTGTTTAGATTGCCATTTTTCGATCTATCCAATATTTCTTTTCATGAAATTTAATCGAAAGTCAAGTCTGGGTTACCTGGAGATGGGGTCAAAATTTTTAGTTTTACTCCATTACTTTGAATGTTTTGAACTCCATGTTTTGAAATGTTACTTGCAGTTGAAGGCTGTACATCATTATTTAGTCTCTTTCCTAGCATCATTTGGCAAAACAAATAAGTTCATTCCACTGGTGTATCACTCTTGGCTTTCTTCTAAATAGCTAAGGAACATCGACAGCAAATAAAGAAACAAATCAAAACACTATGTGTTTTTTTCATGGACATTTAAAATGGCAAAGAAAAATGATGAAGCCATAATTGAATTCTGCTAGCATAGACCCATGTCTCTTTATTAGCTACCGTTGCTAAATGGATGTCTCACATTTCAAGACAAATAATCTTCAATTAGACAAGTAAAAAGCACATCGAATGTGTTACTTATTTGTCAAAAAGGTAAATAATTCTTCACGACAATTAAGACAACAACTAGCAACACGGCAGTGTGATTCATTTATAAAACTCTACTGTTCTTTGGATGCAACTCCAGCAATCTGTCTGTAATAAAGCACCATACTTATCATATACAGCAGCATGGTATTATGACACACACACTCACACACACAGCACAAATAATCAGCGGTCCCAAGGCTGATCCCTGAAGGTCACCAGTGTTTGTGATAATCAGTGGTTAATTAATGTCAGTTTGACCCATAACCGGGATATAAAACTGCTCCGGCTGCACTAATAAAATGTTTTCCTGACTAAGCATACTTCCCTAGTTCATGCAGACTACAAACTTGGTTCCAAAGCAGCTGGAAGATGTTAGTAGCACCACTGTGTTTGGGCATCCTCTAATCTATTTGTACTCTATCACCTGATTTGTCTTTTACTCTTTTTTTTCTGTCAACTCTGGACTTATTTACAAACCGTATGGCAAACATGCCATCAAACAGTATGTGTCCCTCCTGTTTATCCATAAGCAGACGTCTTGTGAAGTCTACACAAAAGTCACTGATACACAAACGAAATAATTCGAACCAGATAAAACAACCAGGTCAATACAAAAAGTAAGAAAAAACATAATTGTGTTCCTCAGACCGTAGTTACAATTATACAGTAGTTAGAATTTAAGGTTAAAAAAAAGCATGTTAACCGACCTGTCAGTATGCAGCCCAGCAGACAGACGGTGACCGTGACAGGCAGGCGAGGCATATTTGCCCGGCTGAGGGGCATGAACAAGTAACGTGTCCACATCCACGAGTTTCAGAGCCTAAAGACCCCGAGAGAAGCAAAAAGAAACATAGACATCCCTCCGCAACAACTGAAGCACTAGAACTCTCACTGCTCTGTCCAGGCACAGGGAGTAGAAGTTCCTTTTTCCTGTTTCCCCCCTCTCTCTCTCTCTCTCTCTCTCTCTCTCTCTCTCTCTCTCTCTCTCTCTCTCCCCACTGAAGATGGGAAAGGCGGCAGGCCAAACAATTGCTTGTAATGAGGTGCAGCTCCTGCTTCAACCCTGAAGGGAGTGGTCCCCATGTTGACCTTACCATAAAGGAAGGGGACTGAAAGAGGCAGAGAAAGAGAATGAGAGACAAAACAATGAAGCAAATCATCATCAAACATGATAGAGGTGTGGCGTACATCAAATAGACTGACTTCAAATAAAAATGCCTTTATTTCTGAGGCATTTATAATAATAATATATTAAAAAGTATTTTATGAAAGTTGTAACATGTAAGGCTACGAGCACCAAAGCGCTAAATCTGGTCCTAATGTTTATAAAGATTACAGTCTTCACAATGATTTTAGATGATGAAACCCATATTGAAAGGAATATATTTTGCATTATGACTGGCATATACAATGCCACAGCTCCATTACACCAATAAAGAAGCAAACATTCAGATGACAAATTTCCCCTCACCTCAAATCTGACTGACTTAATTAGCTTAGTTTTGATGAAAATCCTTTCCATAAAATCGTTCCCAAGTTTCCCAAAACTGGGCACCAAAAATCTCAATTGATGAGTGGAACTTTTGATACTACTTGTTCCTTTAAAACAATAGATTTGTATGTATATGGACAAGTTTATCCTGCATTAATCATCAAGCTGCTCGATCGTCCTCCCTGTGATAAATTTTGTTTTAATGGCAACATTCATCATAGTACAGAGACTAGTAGCAGACTGCCTACATAACACACACACACACACACACACACACACACACACACACACACACACACACACACACACACACACACACATTTTTTCTACAGCTGGCCTCTGGCTTTTCCCATGTGTCCTTGTTACTCCACATTTGTGTGAGTTTGAATTATTCACTGCAGGCTTGAGGAATTTCACTGACAGCACATGTCGTGGGTTTACTGTTTTTATGACTTGGCCTAAAATAAATTTTTTTGCAAATGAATTGATGTAAATCTGGTTAACAGAAAACTTCTTGTGAAATTCTTGTGAAATATTTCTTAGTGAGTATATAACTATATGATGTAGTACATCATTGTTTCTAAAGTAAAAAAAACATACAAACATCTTTAACCACAAGATTTATATGTGCGTATATCCAATTCCACATTTCCTGTTATGGTAACCTCCACTCTTCTAGATTTCGGAGTGTGCTTGTGGAGATTTGTGCCAATTTGTAAAGTGAGGTACCTGATGTAGGTGAGGGTGAGGAGGCCTGGGGTGCAGTCAGAGTTCACATTCATCCCAAAGGTCTTCAAAAGGAGTAACTCTATTGCAGGAGATCTTGCAGGCTGGCTTTGTGCACAGGGGCATAGCTCAAATATAGAGAAAATATAACGCTATCACATCCAAAAACGCCCTATACAATTGTGCATCCAATTTTGTGGTAACAGTTTAAGGAAGAAGTGGTCAGGTGTCTCAATAATTCTGTCCATATAGTGATCATAAGGACTTCTTCTTTGAGGACATGTTTAATTATGTAAGACATCTGCAGTGCTTTGTAAGGGTCCCAGAAACCGAACCATGTCTTGACAGACTAGTGTAAAATGTAAAATTCTTTTATTTAAGCTACTACAACTTTAATAAATGAGTCTGCACCGCTGGCTTCAGATGCAACCGACGAAACGATTTGATCACAAACACATGTCATGCAACGAGGCTTTCCAAATCCCCGTGAACATTAATCATACTGCTGCTCGCCTAGTGAGCACAGGTGCGCAGATGCCTTCTGCTCTAAATATTTTACGGAAATACTCCTTTGGGAGGCTTGAAAATATTGTAGGGGCAGGACAGGGATTAGCATCTGAGCAGCGATGAGGTGATTAATGGTAGGGTGAAAAAAGTCCGCTCACTCTTGCGCTACTTACCTAGACCTTGCGCAAATGTGGGAAAATGCCCAAACGTTCGCACGCGACATTGTTTATTGAGTTGCTTTCCAACTGCACACACAGTTTCTCCGAGTCAGAGAGCATTAGAGCTTCAATGATCTTGAAACCTGTATTCAAATCCACCAACGAGTCCGGAACTGAAACGGAAATGTGCGGAAACGCTAGACTAATCCGAGCAAGCTCTAAATTTAGACTTCATCCCAGAATGTGCCTGATCAAAGCCACTATCTTAAATATGTTGTGTTTATGTATGTGGAGCTGTGATTGGATTTGCAGTGTGAGCAGGGCAGCGAGAGTGCAGTGAGAAACATTAGGACGTATTTACGTTTGTGATCGGCCCCGGGCTTCTCTCAGCACGGTTGGAAAAATATTCTCATGGACCTTTGACTCGTGAGCGGAACAGGTTTAAGGAACTGGTGTTTAGACAGCGGTCTGTGTTTCTTCCTTTCTGTGCGTGTGTGTGTGTGTGTGTGAGAGAGAGAGTATATAAGCTTATATATGAGAGAAAAGAAAATGGCCAATGGGAATGATAGAGGTAGATAGATAAATAATTGCAATCATTATAGCAGCTGTGGCAACACTCGTCCATTTTTCCATTTTGTGAATGAAGGGGAAAAAACAATGATTTTAGGCCTCAATGAAATAGCAAATGCACAAAAAAAAATATGTCTCTAAAATTAATACTATTTTAGGTTCAAGCAAATCAATGTTTCCTTTGATCTTATTTTAAGTTTAAGCAGTTCTGCAAAACGCTGTTTTTTTAAATTACTGGCACCCCATCAAGTATGGAAAAAACTAGGGAAAACCTGGGGTGGAGTCATGGAGCACAAAAAAAAGCGAACGCGATAAGGAGAGCCTCCTCAGGGCGGTGCAGAGGTCAAGGCCCTCTCTTCGTGGCTGATGGTGCAGAGGGAACAGTAAGTCACTCAGCATTGTACAGGGTGGAGTTCCTATTCGCTGCCTCCATCACACCCAGTGAGGGCTCTGAGCCAGAAGCCGAGCTGAAGCGTATACGCCTGAACCTGCACATGTGCACAGTTATGAAAGTGTGTTTGTGAGGGTGTGTCCACAACCATTAACTAAACACCATGTTAAAAACACATGCTACAGAATCAAACAGGACACACGTTATTGTTGTATCTCTAGGTATTAGGATGGTCAAGTTGCTGTATGCTCTGTTGATACTTTCACAATGACTGGAAAGGAAACTTATGTACTATGGGTGTTTACCAGTATGCGTATTCAACATTTTTTAGTACAGGGCTTTGGGTTCACTGCACACGTGTGCAATTCTTTGCAATCCTTTTTACATAGTTCAAATCTAAGTTCTCTCAGGAATGTATTAAGTGGCGGACCGCAAGTGTGTTTAGTTTCCGCCTCACACTTCAAATGCGGTTTTTTATTATTATTATTATTTAACTTGATAAACATACACAACAAAGTTAGCGCAGTGTCACTGTGGCTACACGCTCAATACCCGATGTTTTGCGCATGCATGAAAATCCATAGGATTCTTTAGCGTTTAATGTCCAGCTTCAAGAATTTCCCTTAAAGCGTTAAAATCCTGACAATTCCACATATCGAGGGAGTGAATGAATAAAGGATGAAAGGAATGAAGACATTTGTTGAAGTATGCTGAAATAAGTAGAACAGTTAAGTAGATCATATCTTTAGAAAATTTAATATTTAATTTAAAACACACACACACACACACACACACACACACACACACACACACACACACACACACACACACACACACACCTGTTTTACCCATATGCGGTCTAAGAAATATACACTATTTAATTTGTGCCAATTAAATTGATTACTCAATTTAATCAATATAATGCCTCCAATACATTGCACATCATAACTGATCGGATGAAAAATATATTGTTTAATGAATAAAACCATAATGACAAATTGCTGTTTGCTAGTTTAAGTAAGGGGGAAAATGTAATGCTATTAAATATCGCATCCAATATAATTGCAACTTGTGGTAAAAAAAATTACATATGGCTGAAAAAATTCAGGTTCCCTAAAACTATTCCATATAGTGAATAATTAAACACACATACCTAATTTTTAGTGTGTGTGTGTGTGTGTGTTTGTGACCAAGCCAGTCCTCCCTCCTTTACACCATACTTAGGCCACACATCTGCATAGGACTAAACGTGTGTGTGTGTGTGTGTGTGTGTGTGTGTGTGTGTGTGTGTGTGTGAGTAAAATTGTTACCTGGAGAACACTAAAGCTTGACATTCTTTTGGCTGTTTTCGCACTTTATTTATTAAGCCTGTGTACGAGTGTGTGTTAGTCTACGTATGTGTGTGGTTTCTTAATAGACTGGAATACGCATGAGGGCCAATTACAGCAGGTTTCGATAGAGAAACTAGCTACAAACAGTGTGTCATAACTTCCCAGAGAAGTTCCAAAAAAATCTCCTCAACAATAAACATTGAAACGTTTATTATTTCTACCCTTTTCCCGAGAGCTGGAGGTCAGAGCTGCTCCTAAAAGGGTACTGAAAGATTGGACTTGGAGCTGAAAGCTTGTTGCCATGTGGGTTTCCAAGAAGGATCAGAATTCAATGAGATGAGTAACAGTTTGTTGATGAGCTTTTTGTGCCAGTGGCAGTCTCTAGAAAATACCATTATTTTCCATCCGATCAACACACAACAATCTTTTTAGAGTATTTAAAGTATTTAAAAGTGCTGCATATGCAAATGGATTATTCTTTCGGCTGCTCCCGTTACGGGTCATCACAGTGGATCATCCATCTTCATACCACCCTGTCCTCTTCATCTGCCCCTTTAAAATCCACCACCTACAAGTCTTCCCCCACCACATCTATAAAGCCTTACTCTTTTCCTCCTGCCTGCCGGCTCCATCTTCAGCATTCTTCTACCGATATACGCCATATCCCTCCTCTGCACATGATCAAACCATCCCAATCACACCTCTCTTAACCTTTCTCCAAAACGTCTCCAATCCGGTCCATCCTCATCCCTCAGCATCTTCAGCTCTTCTACCTATTCCAAAATGGTATCTATTCTTCTCCACCCTGCCTGCAATCGTTTCTTCACTTCTCCAAAAACACCCTACATCTGCCAATCGTCCTCAGAGATTTAAACTCATCCACTTTCACCACCTCGACTTCTTGCAACCACAAAGCATATGGCTGAGAAAAATCCTGAAAAATGAAGAATCTAATGAGAACCAGGCACTCATAATACAGAATCACTGAACGATAATGGAAATATTAAGATTTTTTTTAAACATGCTGAAATTATTAGTTTTTTGATGTATATATTTTTTACTATTTTCTTTTTTTTGAAGTTGAACTGAATCGTTTGTATCAGTATCTGTAATAATTATAATAAGATAAAAATGTATTAATCACGAAGGAATTTTTTTGCCAGAGACCTGCTTCGAATTAAGAGAAACAATAAATATAAATGAAACAAAAAAAATTCTTTATATACAAAATGTATTCAAAGTACAACCATTTGTGTATTTCTTTCTCATTATATGTTCTGTATGAGGGTGTGGTCAGCTAATGTTCATGAATGGGAGGAGGAGTCATGGCCAATGAGCAAGTAATGAGTGAGTGTTCACACCTGTGTGTGGTTTATAGAAACTGAATTATATTCCCTCTCTCTCTCATTTACTCAAGGTGTCTGGCTTTGTCCTGCACTGAGCTCAAGTCCAGCCTTAAGAGTGGTGGAAAGATTGGAAAAAACCCAACAACCCTGCCCTCTGCGTCATCATTCCCAACCCCATCATACTCACCGTTTAAGAATTTAGTGTTCAGGATTGCAAATTTATGAAAAAATTACAACCTTAATTTCTAAACTGAAGTTTAAGACAATTTTAAAAGCACAGTTCCAGATTTCTGGTGTCGAATGTTGTGGTTTTGTCGTTTTGGGTTGAAAAAAAGCCACAGTAGCCATTCTAACACCCCTTCACCTCTTGCACTATTTCAATCGCCAATATCTGTTCCACACCTCTAGCTTTTATCCATGGGAGGTACTCGTAATGGGGGGAAAAAAAAATCGTGTTTCTGAGGCCACACACACACACACACACACCAATGGCTGAAAGCAGTGTTAATGAAACAGAAGAGACAGAGAGGGCGGGTAAGATTGTGAGAGGGATTATGAATTCTGAGGAGAACACTGGGCAACCCCCTTCTCTGGTAAAGCCAAGCGGAAACCAATAACATTAAAACAATAGTGCTATCAGCCACTGCTGTTCCTGCCTTCCGTTAACCCCTTACTGCCCCGACGCCTGAGACTCACCAACATCTGGAAATTACACATCATGCCATTGTTTCCTAAAAACATTATTCATAGACTAAATTCAATTACTTGACAAGATAAGCAAAAATATTGAGTACTTTATTCGAGATGTATTAACATGTATTTATCGTAATTGACAAGGATTTAGATATTCCTTTTCAATTGTATGAAATAAATGAATTCAAAACATCGTAAATTGTATTATTTTAATTTCATTACAAGATCCAGACCTACTCATTTCCATGTGACGTAATAAACACATCCCAATAGACAACTAGATTTATTCGCCTTGTAAATATTTAAATAGAAATATTTCTGTATAAATATCCATATAGAGTTAATTCTTGATTCGGCTCCATACTCGTATCTCTTCCCTATTCCGCTGTGTCCATGTATTCCATCAAATCGTGTCACGGAAAAAAGCAGAGGAAGACGGATTTTACCACAGGGGCCGTCTTTCTAATCTCTACGGCACGTGTGCCATGCGTTTGGAATGTTGAGTAGGAGAGCATTCCTGCACGGGAAGTGAGTCAGTGATGAAGTCGGCGAGCCGCATTGGCGGCTACAGGGGAGGCAGGAAGGCGCTGCTCAGTTTTTGGTACCCTGCAAAGCATCCATGAGGATCTTATTGTATTCAGACAGCTGCTTGATGACATCCTTCTTCACGGGCCGGTAATCGCTCTCCAAGCTTTTAGAAGCGATGACTGGGTTTTTTCGGGAGTTAAAGAAAGCTTGTGCAATGCTAAATGATACCACCTGGTTGAAATCTGACCCTGTGTCCTGTATGGGTTCAACACCCAAAATCTCATGATACCCAAGTACAGTTCGAAGCGAATGTGATATAATCAACACTGACATCTGTCTTTAGAGCAGCTCCAGAGTTAGATTTTAAGACATTTAGTTCTGTCTTTGGGCTTTCTTTGGATTTTTCCTAAATCCTAAAAAAATTTTCTATATGGCCAAAAGTCTGTAGCTACCTGACCAGCTACGATCTAAGACCAAGTGCAAAGCCTTTTTCCCAGAAAAATTGAGCTTTTTATAGCTTTTTAATATAATGTTTAAAAAGCATGTACGAGATGATATTAAAAAGTTCTGTTTAAAAGAACATGTTTAGACACTATCACCCTCACAATAGTTCCCTTGCACAGCAATACAGTGTTTCCAGCGTTCCTGCCACTACTGGAATGTGTCCTGAAAGTCTTCAAGCATCTTCGTGCTGAATCATCGCAATGGTGTCAAAACGGCGACCTTTGAGTTGGATCTTCGAAGTCCGCAGGAGCCAAATCTGGCAAGTAAGGCGGGTGCAGAAGTGAGATAGCACCAGTTGCACAGCTTCCGATGAATGATGTCTTTTGGCACACTGACTTATGAAGGTCGGTGCTCCCTGTGACTGTGCGTGCTTCCATCTGTTGTCGTGTTACAAAACTAGTCTTGCAACTTTTTGATGCCACATCGAATGGTTGTGATGGTCAGTTTTATCCACAAAACCTTGGCCATATAATATACAGCAGAAGGTGCCCTGGCCCTGCTGAATTGCACAATCATTGTCTTGTTTAGTGTATGTTCCTGCCTAATGCATGATTCAGTGCAACCTTGACCAGGATAAAGCTCTTGAAGATAGATAACTGATGCCAGATTTGTGAATAAGTGTAAAAGGATACATTCTTTCATAACAAAGTTGTTCTGTTCAAGGTGCTGCCACTTCCTTTCCAGATTTGTCAGCTGCAGGATTGGAAGAAAAAGGAAATTTATATCAGAGTTGATTATATTTAAAAGGCATTTTATTCGAGAGGCAAACTGATGTGATGTGATGTGATGTGGTGATCAGAAAGCAGCATTAAAGCAGATTTTACTCTCGGTATCTGAACATGGTCTAATGGGAATTGTGCAGTTGCACATCTGTACATATCCGATTCTTACATAAACGCATGTGTTGAATGCCATTTTCCAATCAGCTCCTGGGAGCAGAAGCACTTTCCTGACGTTCCCTAAAAGGTTCTTATCGTAAGAAAAGCCTTTCTTAAAGATTAAGCTGACTTCAAGTAGGCGTGTGTATCGTGCCAGCGAATCCATGCACAATATGTGTGGGTATGTTTGGAGTATTTAAGGACGTGATCGTCGCCTGCTCTCTCAGCAGAACAACAGTGTAAATTTGCTGGCTGGACAGAACCATTTCCTCCATAGATAGGCAAAAGAGGTATGTTGCCAAGACTGTTGTGAAGACTGTGAGCCTGGACCTTTACCCTATATAAGAGCACAGGCATCAGGAAACGATACCCCATCCAGAAATAATGCAATGGTGGGGACACAATTATGCTGCCTGCTGGGTAATGAAACTAAATAAGCAGAGTAAAGGAACTGAAATGGCCTTACAAAGTTAGAGGGAATCTAGGACCTACACCATTGTTTAAATATTACTATTAAAACTGCTGCTTGACCAGTATGTGTGTGTGTGTGTGTATGTGTGTGTGTGTGTGTGTGTGTGTGTGTGTGTGTGTGTGTGTGTGTGTGTGTGTGGGTGTTTGTGTGTCTGACCTGTGCGTGAGTCTCGTTCTCTTGCAATTGTGCTGCAACAGTCTCGTATTCCTTATTCGTCTTGTGATTGATCTTCTTAAAGGCATCTCTCCTCTCAATTAAAGACACTCGTTCTTCTTGTAACATCTAAACAAATATTTAGAGAGCCTGTCAAAAGTGTGTATACGCCACGTCTTTTATTTGTGCCATTTTTTCCCCTATGCAACAAACTTGGTAAAAAGCAATGAATTAGAAGACAATAAATGAATGAAAGAAAGGTCTGTGGACAAATGTGACATTGTTGGCTCTAACAGAAGAACTTATGTAAGACGGAGAACAGGAACGGAGATGTAAGCAGACCGTCTCACCCCTACAGTCAAACATGAGGTGGAAGCTTAATGGTTTAGGGTTGTTTTGGAGCAGAGAAGGTTGGAGACTTATTCCAGGTGAAAGGAATACTGAACCAACATGGCAAACATTTTATACTTCAAAATCATATAATTCTGTCTGGACTGCGGCTCATTGGAACCGACTTCGAATTGTACGTCTAAAGTTCTGTAAGCGTTATTTAGAAAGCAAACAGTTGGCTGGAGTGTTATCTATTATAGAATGGCCTACCCAGTTAGTGCACCTAAATCCTATTGAACTGCTCTGGGATGAACTGGATCACAAGGCCAGAAAGAAATATCCAACTAGGAATTTTTTTTCAATAAATTCAATGAAGAATGGGGAACATCTGAACATTTATAGTTTTGTTTGGTCAAAATAAAAGTTTCTGTAAGGAATTGTTTATTCTCAAATCTGATTGGTTAGGAGGTGTGTACCTGCATCTGCACTGTAAATCATTCTAAATACATGGTTTCTGTATTAACATCTTATTTCACAGGACCAGTCTGTGTTTATTTGAATCACCAGCGCTGTGAACCTATCCCTGCTGATTTGGCGACTGAGCTCTTAATCTAATTTTGCTGGATCTGTGGCCGTGTCCTTCAGATGTCCTGTTATTTTAGAAACGTATATGCTGTGTACAGTACTTTCACAACAGAAACGCTGCAGTAATTGAATCTGATTGCGGAACCATAGATTTTTTTTTTATTAGTCAAAATGTGTCTGTATCAAAAAAATGTTTGCTGTTTGCCTCAAAAGCGACACCATGTTATCTGACTATTTCCACATAGGAAGAACCATGAGCTCCTAATGGGAGACGTTTTGTGGGGGGAAAAAAAGGTGCATCCTGTTTTAGGCAGAATGCCCTTGGAGACTTAAGTGTAACAAGTCCTGCAGAAAAGCTTGAACAGCTGATATCCATGTTTATGCTACAGAGAGGAGCTTGTGTTACTCCCAAAAGAAATGTGTGTGTGTGTGTGTGTGTGTGTGTGTGAGTCATTGAACACTGCTTGCTAACGAAAGGAAAAGACATAATGAAATACATATTCTTCCTGAAAGGATTTATGAGAAGGGCGATGCTTATCTCATGTCAATGCGGTTGATTGTATTAAACTTTAAAACGTCAAGACTGAAGTCACTTACCTTCACCTTGTGCTCTCCGGAGGCTTTCAGGGCGTCGAGATCCCTGTACGTCTTCAGTCCTTCGGTCATCTGCAGGATTTTTTCTTTCAGAGAATTCATCTCTGATTGCACTTTCCCTTCCAGTCGCTCCACATTCAGAAGATCCTGCTGCAGACGTTCACACTCTGTACGTACACACAATTTATTAAACACTAGTCAATAACTGAATACGGCCAATAATGTGATCCAGTAATGACCCATATGTTATACATCATACATAATGTATTATAAAGGAATGAGACGTGATGTTATAGGCAGTGGTGGACGAAACACTATGTACTTGAGTTAAAATAGAGATACACAAGGTCAAATATTACTCCAATAAAAGTGCTCCCAACTTTCACTTGAGTACAAGAACAAAAGTATTTGCCTTGAATTGTACTTAAGTATCCAAAGTACTAGGATTTATTATGACTATAATGTTACTATTATCAGTTTATGTGAAAAGACTCTGTTACTCTTAGCACAACAATCTACTAATAGAATGATATTAATGATATTAATGAAAAACACTTATTAAATTATATATTTAAATGAGTCCAAAACCAAGAAAAATTGTGCAAATTAGGCCACAGGTGTTGAGTTCTTCCATCATTTATTCATCATTAAGCCCTAAATAAATTATTTTTTACAGCCAAGTGTATTGCTAAACTTACAAGCCAAGAGAAATTCATACCAATAACAGAAAGCTGATTGGCTGTTGCATTTTTGTAGTCGTAATACAGCGAATTATATTTATATTAGCGATAGAAAGAAACTACAACATGACGGAAACTAACAAACAAAAACACTCTAAAGTGCTGCAAAAACATTTCAATGAGCAGGAGAGGCAGCGTTACATGGACGTCAGAATATTAAGACCTGATTACATGAATTTAAGACCTCAAACAGCGAATTTAAGACTTTTTCAAGGCTACAATTTGGATTTTTCGATTTTAGACTTTGTAAGACTCCATAGAAACCCTGTTTTTATCTACTCACAAATAAAAAGGAACGACTGATTTCGCAAAATGTAGTAAGATGTTTGACATTGAAATGTAAGTTAAAGTAAAAGTCTCCTTTATATACTTTATATGATGTTAAACATATTTTTAAATTAGCCGTAAAACTTTTTATTGCATCTTTCAAATTTAATATTTTATTCCTTACTTAAAATTATATTAAAAAAAAATCTATTCCATTAATCATAGTGAAAAGTATGGTATATATATTTTTTTATATTTTATGTGGCACCCTCATTTATCCCACACACAGTAATATTTGGTTTTTATTTGGTATTCCATTATAGCCGAAACACAGATGTTTTTACCTCGACCTCCATTTGAACCATAGATCTCAAAGAATATTTCAGTTTAAAAACTTGAATTATCACAATCATCTTTTTTCCCGAAAGAGTGTTTGTGCTGAATTCGCACTTCACACCCGTTTTCTGATATAGGCCAAAAGGACACAAGGCACATGGTGTATGCGTGTGTGTGTGTGTGTGAGATACAGTGCAGGAACAGTTATACATCACTAAGCGAAGTACTGATTCAGTGCTTTTGAAAGCAGCTAATGTATAACGTGTATGGAAGCTGAGTGAAATCGCCTTCTGTATGATTTCCCCAATCCCTCCCCCCCATTGGAAATGCTCTCTAGTGGCTGGTCCTTTGCACAGAACTGGTGGCTTTGGGGAGACAGGAAGGGGAAAAGGGCCAGTTCCTCCTGATAGGCAACAGGCCCAGTTCTGTGTTTGGAGAGAGTGGTGCATGTGTGTATGTGTGTAGTATGTGGTGTGATCAAAATGCCCTGTCAGCAATTCTGGGCATTCTCTGCTGCTTCCTCCTCTTGGGGCTTTTCTTTTACTTACCACCCGAGCCAATCATCTCTCTCACGCACTCTCTCTCTCTCTCTATTTCATACACATCAAGACCACTTTATACAGACCCTTTTGTGATGAATATCTTAGTCAGGGTTTCAGAAAATATTTACACAGCATCAATGTGGCATTCCGGTTGTTTTGTAACGCTAATCCTGGTTTCGTTCTGAACATTTAACTCTGAACATACATCAACTGTATGTTTTCCTAAAATAAAAAATAAATGAGCCTCCCAAAGCCGCATCAAGACACACACATTAGTCTAAGTAATGGCTAAATGTCAAATTTCTATAAGATTCTATTAATTTCTTTAGTTTTTTCCTCAAAAGTGCTTCTCGATTAGTCATCTCTCGTGTTTCTGGATTGGATATTGCTTTATGTGTGCTCTTTGCCGTTCATGCAAAACTATACAAATAATTTGTACATGCATCCCTCATAAACTTTAAACCAGTGGTAACCAACACAGTGTTTTATAAATAGCATTAGTCTACTGTTCTTTATGGATCAATAACACTTGCATTGATGTAGATTTAGAAATGACAATATTGAGTCGAATTCAATATGGTGCGCAAGATGCCCCAATGGTTGTGAGGAAGAGTTTTTACTTTACGACAGTTAAAAAAAAGTGTGTATGTCTCCTTCATGAGGAGACTGTGGCGACGACAAAGCGGTACAATGTCTACCCGTATATATATAATATAGACAAATATCTCAGATTTTCAAGGGTTGAAGCAGATTGAGAAACAGAAATAAATGTTTACAGTAAATATATGTGTTTCCTACCATGGTAAATCATTGTTGATTGTTATTGTGAGAAATCATTTACATGTGATAAGACGGTCTCTTCACATATATGCATATTACTGTTAATAATAATATTATTAAAGGTGAACTGGGACACTTTTTGTTATTCAGGAAGTTTCTATCAAACAAGTAGCTCTTCGTATTACTCAGAACAGTTGAAGTAGCTTTTGGTTTCGTGTTTGGTGTGAAGCTAAACAATCTTGCACGAGCACTTGAAAATTTCTGATAACTAATTGCATACATTTGAACAAAACGTTTATTGCAAGATAAACACCACCGCACTACACAAATTAGTGCCTGCTGGTTTTTTTGGTCTCCAGCAGCCTCTTCCTTTCGAGCCAGAGGCCGCTCGGCATTCCCCTGCACCGCTTTTCAGCAGGCTATGAAAGTGCACTGCTGGAAGATAAACAAACAGGGTGCGGAGGAACAATGCGTGGTGGTCCCGAGAATAGAGCGATGGAGGAAATGGGGCGGCACTGCGGAGATAAGACGATACTGAAGGAGTGGGAGGGATACCGCAGCTCCAAGGTGTCTTACACAAAGAAAGGAAAGTCTCTTGGCTGAGCTTCAGCCACTATTTGGACACACAGAGCAGGGAGTGAAGGAGAAGGATGTGGAACTGGGGAGTGGACTTGAGCAGTGTAACTGACCGTACGGTCACCTTGATTCCGTTTGAGTTAGCTCTCTCCGGGGACCTGTGCATGTCTGGTTGCTCCTCCTTTACAGTATTATTATTATTATTATTATTACAGGTCATGCTCAGTAGCAGCAGAGATCTATTGTGTTGTAAAAGAACACTAA
>NC_139599.1:3610594-4010594 GCF_946808225.1 Silurus aristotelis
GTCCCTGCTTTAAAAAAAACACATTTCTTTATGAAATCCAAATCAACCAAAATCACATGTCAGAATTTCAATAGCATTTGAAATCAGGACCAAAACATCTCCAATAAATCTTTTACAATGAGCGCTCTCAAAGTTGGCTCACACGTTACAGTGAATCGTTAGCCAGGAGGAAATGTCTTGCGTTTATCACACAGAGCAAAGGTTCTTTATGTAGCCTAGTTCCTTGAAGAAACATTTTAACACTCTTTTCAAGAGTCGGTGCTCTCTGCTGCCTGTTACGTGATCAGCTTAAGGGTAAGTCTCTTAGTTTTTAAACTTTTTTCCCCCACTATAAATCATGTATTATTGAATATTAAACATATTTATGTTGGTTAATGAAGACCTAGAAACATATCTGGAGGGAGAAGTATGTAGGAAATCGAAAGTTGATGATCCGACGATGAGTTGATTCAAGGGTTTGAATATGAACAGTGTCATCAGGTACAAACTGTTCCTTTATTTGCTCTGGTCATGGTTTCGCCCAAAGGATCACTGGGATTCCTACAATAAAAAGATTATGCTTTGGGTAGACCTGAAACATTTCTATGCCTGATGTGACTTGGTTGTATTATTAACTGAGCAAAAAATTTGAAAAGTAAATAGAGCATTAATGTGATCGAAGTAGTGTAGCATATACTTATAATTCTACTCTTAGGTTATTTAGTACTTAAGACTGTGTATTATATCGTGGTGCAACATAAATCTAAATCTGTTTGTGCCAAGAGTTTATTAGTTGGCTGAAGCTGGTTTCAAACTCGAATGTGATTCAAAGAAGCATAAAAATACAGGACTTTTAACGCGCAGTGAATTTTGAATGCAACTTTCACTAATTACTAACTAAAGATTCAACAATTATTTATCAATGAACTAAGAAGTCTGTAATTGTGGCTTTATATTGTATATCCTGAACATCTGTCATAAACATGATTTGTCCTGTAACCTTTTTACAAAATATCAGTTATTATTAGTATAATTATGCAGACGAGCTGGTAGTCGTTCATGTAGAAAGCGAAGCTTTTCATATGACACCGTGTCATATTTGTGCATAATGTAAAAGCAACTCTGGTGTCCCATGGGTGTCCAAATATTTGCAAATTCACACAATTTTCCCCTCCTCACCTCCACATTCATGCAAAAAAAAACCTCTTCAGCCAAGAGCTGAACTCGTTTTGGCTTCCTTTCGAGTTGACAAGCAGATAACACAAAAAAAAAAAAAAAAAAAAAAAAAAAAAAGCCCAAAGCTAAGGTACACGGGAAGACAGCATGCTCCTACAGGACCAACCCGTGTGCACAAAGCGACCCTTTGTGCTCTCTTCGTGGCCTCATACTTAGTGAGTTTGATTATTATTCTCATAGTCATCCGTCTGAAGCAGCTGAGCTCTGTGGATAAATAATAACGCCTTTGTCCGAAAGAGATACACTGCTGGGTGGTTTTTCCATAATACGTCGACTTGCGATTGTTTTTTACGCCGAGCCGAACGCACTTCTGATGCTGGCGTGTCGTTGCAGGTAAATGATCATGACACTGAAACAGATGGTGTTGCTGTGGACGGTGTCTTTGTTTACGGATGCAGCTGGAATCCAGGTGAGTCATTTATAAGACGATTTTGAAGCAATTGAAAGACATGCAAAGTATCAAACGTAGACTTCAATACACGTATTTTACAGTCAAGTCAATGCCGTGTTTGCTTTTGCTTCAAGGTGAATAACAGCTATAAGGCACTGCGAAACATTCCTAACAACTACAATGTAAACACAACTGGTTTAATCCTGCAACACAACCAAATTATGATGGACACTATGGACATACAGGCTTTGAAAAACTACTCCAAGCTGACACATCTGGACCTCTCGTACAACCGCATAGCAAAGCTGCCTGATGGAGTGTTCTCTGCTCTCGGCAGTTTGGAGAATCTCAGTTTATCAGGAAACAAACTGCGAACGATAAAGAACGAGACCTTCGCCGATTTAAAGAAACTCAAGACACTGGATCTGGACGATAATCCATGGAACTGCACATGGGATTTAGTGGAGATTGTGAAGTGGATGAACAACATGGGATTGCAGACAGGTGGGATGACATTGTCTCAAATGCAGCTTTGCAGAATTACAGTAAGAGTAATAAGATATATAGAACAAAATTCACTTATATTTAAATTTACGTGTGTTTATCCTCAAAGTCCAATGTCTGAAATCTTAATAAAGTTGCGCTGGTACTTCTCTTCAATTTAATATATTCTTCAATTGGGAAAAAAAAAAAAAAAAAAAACTATCGTCGTGAGAAAATCATAGCTACAGTGAAGCATGGTGGTGGGAGTATCATCTCCACACATTCAGTAATCAACAGTATTGTTGGACGGAGCGTTCGGGTCAAAATCACGACTGAGTCATGTTCTTTCAATAAATGGTTCTCTGGGATGTTTAAAGTTTTGGACATTGTTTCGGACCAAATCGTGACCGATACTTCTCCAGGACTTTGTCCATGACTAGTTTTAATAGATCCTTCCAAGAAACATGACATTTATATTAAGATCATGTGACACTCAAATTGCACACAGGTCGGCTCTATTCCAATGTGTACAGCAATACGTATACAATCATAAAAATAAAAAAAAATCCCCCCTACTATATTTAAAGAAAATTCAACCAATTTCATTATTATGGATTATTTTGTGGGGTTTTTTAATAACCCGAGTTAAGTGCATTCCAGTTCTAGTTGTAAACCTGCAAAAACTGGAAAAGTTCAAGAAGAGGGTACTTATGAAAGCACTGTATTGCACTGTTCATAGGCGAAAGAATAAAATAGAAATCTTTTTCTTGATTAAGTAATAATACTCTTTACTCCTTTTGAAATTTCAAGGATCAAATGCCACCTGTAGCTCACCAGTCATCCTGGCTGGACAAAGAATCCTGGACGTGCTCAGAACATCAAAGACGCCGCTACCTTCAGTAAAAAGCAACACAGCTGCCACAACAAAAAGCGCTTCTACTTTTACAGTCGCAGCTTCCACAAAAACTATTATTACTGTCCGAAGTCCATCACGTCCATCGCAAGAGATGACCACAGTAAGCAGTCAAAACGTTTCAGGCAAAGGTGACTATTTTTATTTTTTTTACTTTTTTCACATACTGAGCTGTTTTCATGTTTACAATCCTGCTACAAAAAAAAGATTTTGGCGTTTTCAAACATAAAACATACCCACTGTATTGCCAAAAGTTTGCAGACACCTGGTCATAAGTATGGTAAGTCTCAATTTAGTTGCTCTTATAATTCCCTCCACTCTTCTGGGAAGATGTTCCACTAGATTTTGGAGTGTGCTTGTGAAGATTTGTGCTCAGTCAGACACAAGGGTGTTATGAAAGTCAGGTACTGATGTAGGTGATGTGAGGAGGCCTGGGGTGCAGTCAGCGTTCACAATAATCCCAAAGGTGTTCATTAGGGTTGAGGTTGGCGATCTATAGCAAAACACACGTGTAAAGCACATCTTCATGACGTTTGCTTTGTGCACAGGGGCATTGTCATGCTGGAACAGATTTGGATCCCCTAGTTGAGGTATTATAAAAAAAAACGAATTCATGCTACTGCATCCAAAGACGTCTTATACAATTGTGTGCCTTCAGCTTTGCGATAAAAGTTTGGGAAATAACCTCATATGGTTGGGAAAGTCAGGTGTCCCAATACTTTTTTATATATAGTGTAGCTAGTGGTATGGTCAAGCTACCAAAATTTCGACATAACGATACCAACACTACTGTATGAACGGCTACACAGCATCTTAGTGATGTCAGGCCTTAGGGTTCAGGCTTTTCAATGGAAATCCTTGAAATCTTTTGATCTTGTTCACATTTTAGTCATTTTAGCATACTTTACAATGCAGTCTGATTCGTTTATAGACACAATAAACATCCAGATAGCTGCAAAATTACCAAACTTTAGATCCCTTTTTAATACTGTAGGCACGTCCATAGTTGCAGTGTAATCCAATAATAAACCAATGATGAAAATCTACGTGATACAAGATTGATTTCCTGATGTAGAACAATAGACTTGTACAAAAGATATTCACAATTCATGCTTTTTTAAAGGTGTAGTCATAAAGTTTGCTTCTGTTGCAGCTCTTCTTTACAAGGTCCGATTTACGCTCAAAATACAACAGATCGGTGATCGTAGTGTGATAATGTCAGATGGCGTTTACGTGAATATTCCGATATGCAAGTGCTGAATTTGAATAATGAACTGCGACAAAGAGATCTGTGATTCTATCACGTATCTCTAAAAGAGAGTCTTCTTCGTTCTGCAGTCGAACAAACAAGACTGCTGTTCTAAGCATTCGGGAAAACATTCGGGGGAAAAAAAGGGACAATGACGCTCTGTGTAAACACAATGATAAGATGTGGCAGGCATAAACTGCCTGATGAAAAATATGTAGTTTTACTGTGACAGCAAGAGTTCAACCAAGGTATAACGGTCATCCAAAACTAGTAGTCCATTAGTTAGGGGCATCTAAGAACCGACAAGGATCATCGTCATACTGCAGCTTGAAACCTATTGATAAATATACTGTATATAACAGCAGTATGTGTCTTGCTTTAGATACAATGATTAAAGCTGAACAAAATAACAAGCCAGAGGGTACAAACACCTGGAGGTTCCTCAGTGGAGTGATAGTGATCATTCTCTGCACTTCCATGGTCATCGTATGTGCGGTCAAATCGCCCACCTGGTACAAGATGCTCTTTGACTACCGGCACCAGAGGCTGCGCGAAGCTGAGGAGCCCAGTATCTTCAGCACAAGCCGCTTCTCTAACTTCAGCCTGGACACGGAGCAGACGGAGACAAGTGCTCAAGAGCTGGACCAGGGGCTGGCTGAGGATGAGGACGGCTTTATAGAGGATGGCTACATTCAGCCTGAGGACTATAAAGAGAATGTAGACATTGATGAAGTGTAAACGAAGAATCATCACTATAGCGCGTCTGATGTCCAAAGGAGGCATAGAAATCCAGATGTTCCAAGCTCAAAAGCAGCATATATACATTTGCTTGTAAAAAAAAAACAGGTGAAGGAAAAGGCAAGAATGTTCTATCACAAATCCTTATTGTCATCTTGTGAATGTTTTTTTTTCCAATGAACGTTTTCAACAGTACAAACTTTTCTAATTGTCACTTATTGCTTCCTATTATTTTTTTTTTTTACATATTTGGAACGCAGGCTTGCTACACAAACAGTGTTACTGTCCAAACATTTACATTTGCGGTATTTAGCGCACTCCCTTGTTTAAAACAACTTACAGACATGCTGTCTCTACTAAACATGCTATAACCATGTGTGTCAAAAAAAAAAGAATGAAATCTTATACAGTGGAACCGCGGTGTACGAGATTAATTCGTTCCTGAAAACCGCTCGTGTTCCCATATGCTTGTACTCGCATGTTAATAATCCGTTCCCGTACCTCAGGCGTTCGCTTATTAAAAAAAATAAAAATATGCCTAATTTAACACACAAATATACTTGTGGGGGTTCCACTGTATTTGCATTTAGTTTTTAGAGCACATTCAAGTTAGATGCATTAACATGCTGTAAACTGTATTCTTAAACTACAA
Source organism: Silurus aristotelis (assembly GCF_946808225.1). NCBI lineage: Eukaryota > Metazoa > Chordata > Actinopteri > Siluriformes > Siluridae > Silurus > Silurus aristotelis. The sequence goes on from NC_139599.1 coordinate 3,616,236, forward strand.
TGTTCAGCCAAAGCCTGTAATTTATAAACACTTCGCTATAATACCACAGTGCTGCTTCACCCTAAACCTAGTCTAATGGTCAGAGGGTGTTCATTAATCTTCTGTACGAGCAACATGGATGGTTGCTGTTGCACCATTTTCATGGTGACTGTTTATTCCCAGGGACACGTACGGCAGTAAATTAGCCTTCAGTGTGAATCTACAATTTTCATAGTCATGAAAATAAAGAAAACTCTTTGAATGAGAAGGTGTGTCCAAACTTTTGGTCTGTACTGTATATGTCGTAACGGTACACAAAATTCACAGTTCTGTACATAACTCTGTTTTAAAGTATTGGATCAGTTCAGTTTCAGTACAGTGAGGGGGAAAAAATTCAAAGCGAAATCGCTTGTCGTTTTTTATTAACGCCGTTAACGCCTGCTTGGTTTAAATAAAAAATAAAATGTATAAAGATAAAATAGAATAAATAAAATTAATGCAATACACTTTTTTAAATTATACTGGTTAAAATTGAGTATTCGATTAAATAGGCACAAATTAAATCGATGAAATTAAATTGAATAAATGAATTAAATACAATTAAATCTATTCTGCTTTTAAGTTGTACATGAAACACAAAAGAATCTATATCGCTAGACTGTAGAAAAAATGTTGGCAATGCCAGGAAGAAACGCATGTTTATTTCGCATATCTATTAAAAATATTTTGTTTCTCACACGAGCAGTACAAGTTATGTTTCTGTTTCCGGTGTTCAAACTGAATATATATCTAAATAAATTTAAAAAATGTAAAAAAATGATACGCAAAGTATTTAGGCCCTCTCACTTTTTACATTTAGATTTTTACATGTTGCAGCCTGATACTAAAATATTCAATGTACGTAAGTATTTATTCATTATGACTGGAGTCTACCTGTGAAACATTTTATTAATTAGACAATCAACATAACAAAACTGAAAAAAAAAGCAAAGGGAGTCTTTGAAAAAGACTTTCTCAATGAACTATATATAAAGTATTGGGTCACCTGGTCATAAGTTTGTTATGTGATTTTTGAGCATTGCACTTTACATTCAGTTCCAATTTGCACTTCTAATTTCCTCCACTCTTCTGGGAAGATGTTTCACTAGATTTTGTAGTGTGCTTATGGATATTTGTGTTCATCAGCCACAAGGGTGTTATGAAAGGCAGGTACTGATGTAGGTGAGGAGACCTGGGGTGCAGTCAGCGTTCCAATTCATCTCAAAGGTGTTCAGTATGGATAAGATCAGAGCTCTACAGCAGCAAGATCTTCCTCTCTAAAGCATGTAAACCAGATCTTCAAGGAGCTCACTTTGTGCACAGGGGTGTTAAAGTAAATGCAAGATTTTATTACAGCGCATCTAAAGACAATTAAGTGTCTCCAGCTTTGTGGTAACAGTTTGGAAAACAACCACATATAGTGGGAAAGGTCAGGTGACCCCATACTTTGGAAATATAGTGTACATAAGTGCATACTTAACAGCTGTGTGTATCAATCAAGCCCATGTAGCCCAATGTTGAGTAGCTGTGAGATGTTTCTGACTTACTCTCTTCTCTCTGTGAATATGGCATCTATGCTTTGGGCTTCTCTGTCGTTCTGTACTTTCAACTACACAAAAAAAAGAATTGAGACATTTAAGAAAAAAAAAAGTTGGGATGCTACATTAACACATACAACTAATAATGTAGCAGTGCTCACCATGCTGATTTCATTCATTACTTCATCCATCTCTGTGTTGGTGTTCAGTTTGTCAACCAGCTGAAAGTTTCACAAACAATACTTAATAAATATAGAACACATCATTTCTGAGGTTTTTTTTAACAGGAATTGAAATAAGAAAATATTCCTGTATCTGTTTTTAACCAGCTAATTTATTTATTTAGATCAGGTTTATCAATGTGTACCATGTTGTAGTCTGCCAGGTGGCCTTGTAGGTCCTTTATTTCCCCGGCAAGGCTCTCCGCTCTGTACGGGTGACAACATTTCAAGTGAGAAAATACATAGTAAAGAACAAACCCAGTGTCATAAAACCGTAATAAAATCTTTTGGACCTTTTTTCATATGACAGGTAAACCGAGTTCTCCTGGTTGAAGATGTCGATCTCTTTCTGTAGCTTGCTGTTCTCTGTTGTAAGCTCATTTATTTTACTCCTGTAAGGAAAAGAGAGTACATGACTGGGATAGTAAGGAAACATTATCGAATGTTGCTTTAAAATGATGCTCTACAATGTATTATACATACAATCCGATAGTTATTCATGGTATTATCATTAATCATCGATCTCTACATTTCAGCTAGAACATATACATAGTTCATAAACGGCTCACCGGAGTAAACCAAGGTAGTAGGACTTATCCAGGATTTGTCTCTGTGGTCCTGTAGAAGGAAATGAACCACAAAACTGGCTTGTAATGCAGGTAGAAACTGAGAAACAGTAAATGTTGTATTTTTTCGAGAAGCACCTTTCCCTCCGGTCTTCATTCCACTGAGACCCTGCTGAGTGACAGGACGATCGGTCACTTTAATCTGAGCTGAAAGCACCCCCGGGGTGGCAATTGGGCCCGCCCTGGTTCCTGGACGTCCAGTACTGGGGACCACCTGGACAACATAAGACACATCTAAGTGGATTTGGTATAATCTTTTAGTGGATGTTTACATTCTGTACTGTCGAATTCTATCACTACATTTACATTTACGGCATTTGTCAGACACCGTTAATCAGAAAGACTTACAATTATCTCATAATACAATTGAGCAGTAGAAGGTCAATGGCCTTGTTTAAAGGCCCAGCAGTTTCAGCTTAGTGGTGCTAGGATCTAAACTCACAACCTTCTGAGCAAAAGTCCAACATCTTAACTACTAACATACCACTTCCCCCATTACCAAATATATGAAATTAAGGTTATACGTATGGATTTAAAGATTTAAACTTTTATCAGTGACAGTGTAGTGTGGTGCAGCACCAAGCAAAGCAAAGGCACTTTTACTATAACAGTCCACCCAGAAGAGTTTTATTACTCTTATTCCTGCAAATACTTCTTGTGTCCACTTTTTTTTCCGTTTATGGCTACAGGTGATGTTGTAAAATGTCCACAGTCGTTTGAGAATTATTTAGCAAATTCTGACCAATCAGATTTTGATGGCATTAAAAGTTAACCTATGAAAGAATTAAGCTGAAAAGACTTTCTTTTACTTTCTTATCCTGAGATCTTTAGTGCTAGAGTGGAAAAAAATGTGTTTTTTAAATAAACACACGCAAACAGTGGCACAATTTTACAACCCCCTATAGACTTTGAAATTGCAGTTAAAAAAAAAAAAGAGAAAAGCCGAAAGTCTGGTCAGGGGGAACAAACAGGCGTGTAAACAAATTTGCATGAAATTAGGTCATACTAAGATTTATTTGATCGTCATGGTACGCACTACAATTAATTGCTCTGGAAAATACGAAGCCTTATAGGTGCATTCAGTGGGACATTCCAGTGGGAAGTTGTCGCTCTGTGATTAAGCTGTTGGCTCGCTAAACAGAAGGTTCTGGGCACTTGAGCAAGGCCCTTAACATCATGATTCTTTGAATATCGTTCAACAAAATAAATGAATCTTTTGTAGAATCATTTAGTTCATTTCTTTCCTTTGATCAAAAATAAAATTAAACAAATTCAACATTTCTACATACACAAACCTGTACTACCATTCTAATAATTATTTATATTTTATATATATATATATATATATATATATATATATATATATATATATATATATATATATATATATATATATATATATATAAACTGCATAGTGTTTATAGGAGTCATGTCATAAAAAAATGAACGACTCGGACTAGAAAAGTCCAGAGTTCACCCATTTAATTCTGTTTCCTGTACATAAACATAAAGAGATTTTGCGATGCTTTGCTCATGCATGTTCAGTATTAAAAAAAACGAATCGCTCTTTGAGACTGTTTGTTCTTCTGAGTCACATTAAAGACTTGTTCATAATGAATGAACCCATTACTAATGCACAGGTGTCTTTTGGACACAAAATATTTATATTCACTATTTGTCTATTTAGACGGCAAGGAAAGGGAAGATCTGTGGTTAAAATTTGGGATTCTGAACCTTTAACCTTTAGCTCATTTGTATAAATTGTAAGGCGATCTGAAAAAAGGGCATCTGCCAAATAATGAGAAAGCAACTAGACATTTACAAAGACATTGAGTGTCTGTCCATTGAATAAAAATCAGAAGTGGATCCAATCACCCCTGTTCCCACTCGGATCGCTGTCTGTGGAGGTCTGATGCCAGTTGGTGGTCTTGCAGTCCCTGGGATTAAAGAACTACGGCTCATGGGTCTGCCTGATAGGGGTCTCTGACTTGCCATAATGGTTTAATCTGTGAGAAGAGAATACGGTAAAAAGTCACTGATCAACAATCATAAAATATTACATGAAATTATAAAAACACGAGAGATTGAATAATAAAATCATAGATGAAACTTATTTCATACTATACATTTCTGAATTCATATAATTCAGTGACAAACATGAAAAAGAAAAATACAAGTATATTGTCATCTACAACATCATAACCCTCATTGAATAACCTTATTATATTATATTATATTAATTCTATTCTATTATATTATATTAACCAATTTAAATGCTTTGATTTGCATTTTACTTGTTGGGAGCTTAATTACTAATACATATTAATGCATAACTACTAGAATTACAAAAATACATATATTAAAAATAAAGCATAATTACAAAAAAGCCAGGTCGGTTAGCTGTATGTTTGCTAGCTAGTTGTTTCGGATTAAACTTAACTGCTAAGCTAACTCGACATTAGCATTTAAAACGCTTTTCTATGCTGAAAATAGACCATTCTTAGCGCATGTAAAAAGATTAAATAATGATATTTGAGTTATAAAATCCCGTGCACCGATATTGTAGAAAAAGCTGAAGTATGATGTGCTCGAACTGCTGTAGTAATAGTAATAGCCGACTCTTTTGCTGTTGCTAAGTAACCATACAAGTTATCGCGAGATTATACTTCCTCTTGGCCGACATATTGAAAAGAGGGCGGGGCGGATGCATACTAGTGTACTGAACAGTGTAGTACGATACTCTATTAATGCATTCGTGGCATATTCTAGTTAGTATGAAAGTATGGATTAGATCTGGGCTCATTTTGGGATCACTCCTATTAACTGTAGAGTATAAAATGTATTGTTTGTATGCATTTTTTTTTTTTTTTGGAAATGCAAATAGAATATCTATGAAGTTATTGATCATTTAATTGTTTTTCTAGAAATTTAATGAGTTATACTTGAAATATTTCAGTAGAGAAATTATTAATTTGTGTCAAAAGTAAATAAAGGCTGTTAAAACATTAAATCTGAGGTCTAAATTTGTGTAAGCTTATGGTTTTAACGTGTGATTGTATGAGATTAAATCAAGTATTTGCGAGTGTCTGTGCACTGAAGTGTCTTTCTATTGTCAGTGTCCATTGTCTGTCTCATACCGTACATCACATGTGATATAAATGAGTTTACCATGCTTCTAACGTGTGATTTTATGAGGTCAATATACTTCTGACATGTTATAGTTTATAATAGTTTATGATAGAGAATTTTGCATCTTTCATTAAACAATTTAATGCATAATATAAATAACATGTAAGAAAATAAGATATTTTGAATAGACCCAACATAATCATTTAAATACATATTATCTGAGTTTGCATTATTCTCTCAGAAAAAAAAAAAAAAAATCTGTTCATTCCTTTCCTGGAGTGAACAAGAGCACCAAGTCTTTTCTGATATTGTACAGCAAGAAAAGAGAACACATTTCACACACATTTTCTTTGTGTTGTGACAGTAATAAGAAAAGGTGCTTTATACATGTCACATATACTTTACATCACAGTGAAATATCCCAGCAGTGTTAGGATCAGACTGTAGGATCAGACATGATACCTGGAACAGAGAGGGTTAAATATCTTACTCAAGGGCCCAAGTGTGGCAGCTTAGTAGGGCTTGAAAATCCAACCTTCCGATTAACAACCCAGAGCCTTAACCACTTATCTACTATCTCCCATTGAGAAGTTAACAGCTGGACCAGTAAAGCAAAGTCTTCTGGAGATGTCCCTGCTCAGCTCACGAAGAGGGGTGGTAATTAGCTGATTAATTGCAACAGGGAGGCTGTATGTGGACTCTTCCTGAAGGTTGGTGGTCTAATCCTGATTGGAAAAATAGTATAGCAAGACTGTGCCACGAGGGGGCGCTAAAAGACCAGGTAAAATTAGTGAGACGCTTCAAAAAGTATAAAATGCATACATAAATGCACAAATACAACATGACACGAGAAGCGCGGATGCACAAAATGGAGTTCATACAAAATAAACTCAGAGGGTATAAAAAGTATTGTTTGCATAGATTAGGTTAACAAAATCGTATGCTGTAAGCATGCAAAAGCGTGCATTTGCAAACCGCATCGCTCTGAAATGTCTCTTGACTTTAGCTTAGATCACCTGTTTGTGCACCGTGTCCATTATTAGAGAGCGCACGTGGATGCACGAGATGCCTTTAGGTATTGTGAAACTTCGATGCAAACTATTGTGCACAAACATACAAATATTGCAAGTAGATTTGGGAATTTCAAGCGTGCACGTGGATGTCGAGAGTCAAATAAGTGAAATGCATTATATAATAATAATAATAATAATAATAATAATAATAATAATAATAATAATAACAATAATAATAATAATAATAATAATAATAATAATAAGAAGAAGATAATCGTTCTAATAATAATTTTCAAACTGTGTAAAAGGCGCGTGCCACCTGAGGCCATTGGTTAGACGACGCGCGTGCGCGTGCCTCGAGCCGTCCTGGTGCACTGCGCGTGCGCCCGGTGCTCCGCCTAGTTTCAGAGGCACGGGGATCATCATCATCATCCTCACCGTCTGGCTCGAGCTGAAACTTGGTCGCTCCATGTAACGCCACTGAATTCGGGTTGGGTCGTTTTTTTCCACTCCTCGGTATGGACTCTCAGAAAGTAAGTGGCACGAGCGCTCACAACGCAACGTGCGTGTTTAATAACGCGCTTATAACGCTGCACCGTTACACTGTATCCTATCCGGTCTTTCAATCAGCTCTGTATATGACATGGGAGTGTGCATGCTTCATTCTATACCTTCTCTAGCTTCCTTACCTATTGCATTTAATTCCTACATCCGGGACGCTGAATCATGGTCAGAATCACATGTTTTATTTATTGCTCTGCGTGTTTGCTGTAGGGATTTCCGTTGCCAGGCGTTTGCAACAAATATAACCCGACTATAACAGCATAATAATTTTTATATCATTGCATGTCATCCTGGTGCTCCCTATAGAATTCCTAACTAAGTGGGAATTCCAAATAGGATAGTCCTGTTGCATTTACTGCATTGGATTTCACCATTCCAAACTTGCATTGCATTAAATCCTGGATGGCAAAAACTATGTAGGAAGATTACACACTAATACAACACTAATAGCTGATGGATTAGGCCAAGGAGGTTGAACTCAAGGCGCTTGTTTTCCATTCTTCTACAAACTGTTTAGTGTATTTAAAAAAGAGACACTAATAAGGACATCTGAGAAAATCTCTACATGTAAATATAAACCTTAGATAAGATATGTTGAGCATGAAAAAAAGAGACAATGTAGCCATAGAAAAAGGTTTTTTATTTCGTTTTTAAAAACCCTGTTTAAATCCTGACTTCCGGTCATGATTGCATTTGGATGCCCAAGTAACATTCTGGGGCCAGAGATTTGTGTAATTGTGCATGTCACAGCTTTTTAGATTTAGATTTATCTAGTAAAGCTTAATTTACATTTACATTTAGCATTTAGCAGACGCCCTTATCCAGAGAGACGTACAAAAGTGCTTTGAGTCTCTAGTAATGAATAAATCTACACTGGTACGCAAGATTACAAACTTAATATAAATATAACTCTTTAGTTCTACAAAGCAAACTTGGAAAGTGCAAATTTAAGTATTTCACGAAGAGGTAGGTCTTCAACATCGCTTGAAGATAGCCAGGGACTCCTAGGGGACATAATTCCACCACTTAGGGGAACTTCATTTCACCACCTCGGTGCCAGAACAGAGAAGAGCCTTGAAGTATACTTACCTCTCATTCTGAGAGAAGGTGGTACCAGACGAGCAGTGCTGGAGGATCTCATAATGTATAGGTTTGAGTCATATAAACAATAAGGAAAAATGCTTTGTGGGCAGAAATTATACAAATACAAACCTGTTTTTTTTTTCTTTACAGTCCCAATATTTACAAAACAAAGTGTTGTATTACCTGATGCACCATTAAAGGTCTAATAATGGGAAATGATCAGCATGCTATTAACAAAAAATTCACATTGCATTACTGCAGATGGACTATTCACCCAAAAAATCAGTCGCATATGACATTTCATCGTTGTACATGCTCTTATGTATGTGAATATTCACCAATTTATGTAAGCTTTCATAGATCGCTATATAAGACCCTTTTCGCTGTGTCTAATGTGTGTTGGTGAGGTTTGAAACTCAGTAGATGTACTCAAAAGCTCATACACTGTTATGTCAAGCTGATTATTACTCTGTTTTAATTCACCGAAACTCTGTGTCCCAAATCTAAGTGCTCACAAATGGTTGGCTTTGTCAGATTTACATTATGAATACCATGGCCCATTTTCTAATTTCAGAGAGAACTGAAAGAAAGAGAAAGAAAGACAGAAAGAAGTCGTCAGTCCTTTAGTCTGTTTAGGGCTCTTCCTGATCTGTACCTGATGTGTAGTTCGTAAAACTAGCACAAACTATCTGTTAACCAGCACCAAATAATCCAAGGCGTAAAATTTTCAAATGATGGTCTGTTGTGTAACCGTGTGATTAATCAGAAAACCTTGTCTGATTTTGATGGACAGTGCTATGCACATTCCCATGCCGTTAGAGACGTAGGTGGCATGGTAGGCAACCTGATCATTACCTTTCCTTGAGGCTTAATACCGATTCACTTATGTAGAGGAGAGTGCAGCAGGTGGGATTGAATTTCACCCTCATTCTATATATTAAAGCATCAACATGTTCAGGTTTCAGTAATATAGGGAATGTTAGAGTAACTCGTTCCACAGATATTATCTGGGCCCTATCATAGGACACGGGTATGTGAAGTGTGATATTTATTATGAGCCATCTAAGAAATGTAGTTATAGTCCAGAGAGTTGGTTTAGATGACTGGAGTGATTGGGAATATAAAATAGGGAAAATACATAATCAAGAAATGGGGAAATAGTTGAGGATCAAAAGCATCAAGAAGCAGCAAAATAAGCCTAAATAAGCCTTAATAAATGAGATAAAAAAATATGGCATGACAAGGTTGAGATAAACCCAAAACCAAGCCCAAACTTATGCCGCATCCACTGTATAAAGATAATAAAAGGGAAAGTTGTGATAATTGGGATTACATTTACGTAATTGGCAAATCTTTACACCAAAATTAACATATGACTGAGGTAAATACAGTCACAGTATAAATTGGAAGGTTCTGTGGAAAATTCTGTCTTAAAATCTGAATCACCTGCCTTCATGTTGGAACGTGATACTAAGCTGACAATGGCTACAGAGGAGGGTCTAAAAAGAAATCCATTTTCTTTACAGTATAATGATTTCTTAGGCTTTTATGGAAGATTCACAAAAATGTCATTCATACAATTTCCAATTACCTCATGTAAATTCGATTAGCCGAAATATAAGTTGGGTGTTGATGTGTACCTCAGCTGGTGCTACCACGCTAATGAAGGTAACATAATAGTTTGTATTCCTCACTACATGCCCAACTCATGTAACACTCGATACACATTTTTGGTAAAAATGTTATAACAAATAGCAATAAACAATACTAATACTTTTTATTTATGATGCGCTTTTTCATGCCAGTTATCGGAATCTTCACAGGAAATACATCCAATTGAATTATCTAAACCAAAAAAAAAACCAAGGAAAGAAAGAAAGAAGCTATATTGAATAAAACTCTATTAATGCTTAAAACTTCATGCTTTTCAGCTTTAAACTTTTTTTGGACAGGTCTTTATTGAGAGACATTTTGCCAAACTGCAATAAGGAACTGCAAAATTTAGATTTCGCTAAGATGGTTACCTTTTCATTTCTTTATAACAGTGAGCTACACTATAAAGTTGTACTCATGTTCATATAGATTACAGTATCTCATTAAACCAAATGGAAAGGGTTTGAGGTAGATATTAAGAGAGATATAATATACTAAGAGATATTTTGAAATACAAAAAAATATCTAAAGGCTAATTAAATTAAATCAGAATCTATAGAAACATACATTGGACAGCAAATGTGCTCTCAGTATTTGGTGATATGAGAAAAGCATAATTGTTTGTATTACACACACCAAGGGACACTGGAACTCTGTGTGTGTGTGTGTGTGTGTGTGTGTGTGTGTGTGTGTGTGTGTGTGTGTGTGTGTGTACAGTGTATGTGTGTCCTTTGCTTTGGTTACAGCAGTGTATCAGTGTATCATATGCCGGTATGACCTGTGATATACATAGTTAAGCTAAGCCTTTGACATATTTTAGGAAACTGATGTCATATTTCTGCACTTTGGCTCTATTTTAATTCACGTTTACGTAGGTCAACGTTTCCTTGTTCAGCCATCATTTTATCTAATGAAATGGCTAATCATTTAGTTTGCTAGTTTTACTTTAGTAAGCACACACTTACCAAATAAAACACTTTCCACAAGGAAAATCACTGCTTACTAATAAAAGACTTAAAGTAATATTTCAGATTCACATCAAAGTTATAAACAAAATGTCATGTTAGCAAAGGGTTTATAGTCATGAGTGGTTTTTACTAAGAGGTTGTATTTATAAGCTGGCTTTTTCTGAATAACTTTTTAATCAACTGGCTCAAAAAAGCTATTTGGTTTAAGATTTAGAGGTGATTACATGACAAAATATGAAAGCAAGTTGTAATGAGAAGCTAATTCACAAGCATTCACATATCTGTCTCATCATTAAACCTTTAATAATTCGTACAAGTTACTGTTTAATATGAGTTAAGACTGAATAATAAGGTGGAAGTAAAAGGTTTAAATGATTTCTGAGGTAACTTAGTGGAGAAAAAAGTGGTTAAAGGTCTGTCCTGAAGGTTTAACCATATCCATGTGACCCAACAAACATTAGCCCAGTATCTGTTTTATTTGTTGGATTGTTGGCACTCTTTGTACCAATGGTGGCTGATAAAGGCATGTTTTTAACAACTCTGCCAACCTATATGAGCCAATACTGGCAAAGGAGCACATTTTATGACAACCCTGACAATATTGGATATGGTGAATTTGAAGGTTGAAGGATGACTCTGGTGGCCCGATGTTAGTTCCCCAGACGAAAATATGTTGGGTCAGTGGAATGGCTGAATATCTGGGACTGTTTCAAAAAACTTTTATGATCATAAGCACTAGTTAGAGTTCTATTACATTTGTATTTGAGTTTATTCTTTGGTTCTTTTTTGTTGTGTATAAACACAGGAAAATAAGGTCTGGCCCTTGTAATAGGACCAATTTGAGGTCAGCGAGAGGTCAGGATAAATCCGGGCTTATGGGAATTCCTTGATCATGACCGTATTCTATCTTTTTTGTTTTTATTTGACAGGTGAAAGTAACTTGATTAGATTTTTTTATATTTATATTATTCGGCACATGCTCTTATCCAGACGTGCTCTTTAGTTTAGATCAAAACGTCACTATTTTAGTATAAGTTTTGTTACAATTGATTGTACTGGCTTTTTAAAGACATAAAATAGAACATAAATAAAAAAGCATTAATCAAACAACAAATCAGGTAGACATTTAGGGTTAAATTGTTAATAGTTTTTTGTGTTTTGAAATCGCCCTCTATAGCCATATTTATTGTGTCCTAGGCTACTTGCCCTAATCTCTTCATTGGTATTACTCGTTTGTATTGCTACTTTCCTACAGAGCATACTGTCTTTTGCCATCTCTTCTAAAAATAGCCGTGTAGACTAATCCTTAAATCTTCCTAGCATAGGAACATCTCTCTTTCCTTTTCTTGTGCACTACGAGAAAGTAACTTGTTATCCTGTCCTCTGGTCTACCAAACATGCACAATGTGTATGATGTTTCCCAAGTTATCCACTGTGGGGACACAATGAGGTCCCCAAAAATGTATAATTAAATAAGTCAGCAGGAAAAGAGCAAGTCTTCCGTAATTACTATGCGTGAGTCCCAATCAGTGTAGCCTCATTGTCCTGATGGGCTTAAAGAGAATTATATTTATGTTTCAATGTATTTAAGATTTATTTGCCTTGTATGTAGGGTTGCACAAGCCAGTGCACTCTTAGTGCCGTCAGTGAACCCTGACAATATATGAAACTTGATATATGAAACTTCTTAAATGTAAACAGCTACATGAACACAATTTATGTGCTACTCGTGTTAAATGAGTATTTAGGGTTACAGGATGTGTGTGGAATCATTATATGCACTTGGCCAGTACTCTACAAAGTCTATGTTTACATGTTCTCTCTAATGGCTGATTGATAATGAACACTCATTAAAGGGTCTTTAAAAAGTTGGAGTTTAAAAACAATCATAGAGTCTGATTTAGAGCCATCCTGCAGTCCTCTCTTTAAACATCACTGGTATGTCCTTAGAAGAGGTGGATAAAATCCTGAAAGTGCAAGAAGATGATATTTTTGGATGACGTATGTGGTAGACCCTGTACCTGCAGCCTAGAATAGGATATTGTTGCATACCAAGGCTAAAGATTGCACTCACCCAGAGTATGTTCCCTTGACTTTGCTGCATGGTTCTTTCTTTTAATCCTGCCTTCATAATGAGACTTTTTTTTCATTCTGACCGAGGTACATAAAAATGCATCATTCCTGCATGAGATTTTTGAGCATCCCATTCAAAATTTGGTCCACTCCTCCTGCTACAACAGCCTCCAATCTTCTTGAAAGGTTTCTCACTAGAATTTGAAAAGTGGCTATGGAAATTTCCAACAATACAGCATTAGTGATGTCAGGCACAAATGCTTAGTCAGGTTTTCGGTCCATCGTAAAGGTGTGATGTGCCGTTATGATCAGACACAGGATGTTTTATTTTCTCTCCAACCTTGGCAAACCATGTCTTCATGAATTCATGCACAGGGGTATTTTCATGTTGGTTTGGGCCTCTGAGTTCCAGTGAAGTGAAATCTTAAACTCATGACAGTATTGTTATTGGGTCCTGTCAGTGTTTTGGCAATAGTTTTTGAAGGCCCACATACAGGCATAATTGTCAGATAGTGTATTTTTAGGACTTGAGCATGATGGTAAATTTGTGTGTCAGACTTTTTTTGGGTCTTCCACATGAGTAAATATATAGGACAAACTGTACATGTCCTGGAGGACAAATTAAGAATATTGCTCTTTAAATAAAAATGAGCATCAGATGCTGATCATTATAATGAGTTAGAACAAAGCGCTTGTGGAGTACCATTAATGCTGTGTTTACTAGAGGTTGACCAATTCCTTGGTTTTGCCATTGTATCAGATATTGGGAAAAATCCATACAGATAGTTTTTCTGGGTTGCATCCATTGCTGGACCGGCTAAGAAGGTCCGCTGTCATTGTGAGAGCTGCCTCTATAGGCGAGTCACTGACACCACGTGGTGTTTGTGCACAGAGAGCGCTATAATATATTTTTTATTTACAATTTATTTATGTAATTATACATAAATGATAATTATGTTTATTCATTCATATTTATTTCATTTAGCACATTTCCATGATTTAGTCGTTTTTTTATATTATATTTTGCAATAGTAATATTGTAAAATTGTAATAGTAATTGTGCTGTTTTGCATGGAGTGTTATGTTTGTTTATTTTATGGGCAAGTACGATCCAATCTAGCTATCGGTAGCGGGAAAATACACATCGGTCGACCTCTAGCAACCTCTATGTCTCCTCAAATGTGGCAAATTAATTTTTTGCTTTGAAACAAAAGCAGTAAATAGCACAGATTAGCCATATATCTACAAATGTTTCTTATTTTCTCCAAACAGGAGGCCCTACAAAGGATAATCACCACATTAGCAAATAAAAACGATGAGCTTCACAATTTCATCGAGACGCTGAGTCACCTGTTGGCTGGAGTTCAGGTAAGGTGCAGGACATGGTAATGAAGGCTAATGTAAATAAGTCTAAAACCAGCCGCTCCAGTTTCTTCTTTTTTTTGATAGAGTAAACTATGTTGGAAATGAATATTGATTGTATGTGCCATGTGATCAGGTTAACTCCAGCCAGGTGGTGTCTGATTTAGAAGAGGAGTTTGACACGCTGTTCTCTATCCTGCAAGAGACTAAGGAGAGCATGACCAACACTATTAAGCAAGAGCAGACCAGGAAAACGCAGGAACTGCAGGTAATGGTGTCCTCTTTGGAGTATGTAAGGAGCAACAAAAAAACAAATCTAGGACATGGTGTGTGTTTGTATGCTTGGAGTTTGTTTGCTCCTCTTCGGCCCAGTCTGGATGATGTCACCATGCTGCCACGGCATTTCTCTGAGCTCACTGAGCAGAGACAATACTGACGAGTGAAATCGGCCCAGATAAGAGATTATCCATTAGAACCCAGTCTGTTCAGCTCTTCACACATGGTCTATTACACTGTTATTAATTTTCTAATAGGGATCTCATTGTGCAACCGGATTCACATTCATTTTAGTTTAGAAAAATTGAATTCAGCCAATTGCAATTCAGTGAATCTTGAGTTTGCAAAGAGAATAGATGGATTCTGTAGGTTCTGTTACCATGTGTTAGTGAGTGTTTCAAAAAAGTGCTAATGATAACCAGTTCCTGTTAGTCTGAACACTGAATTCTGTAGATCCTCAGGAACTGAGTTAGCAATCACTAAGAACCGTTTGGAAAAAGCCATGTTCAGAGAGTCGTATTCAAATACAAAGCACTGGTGTCTGGCAGCTTTATTGTCAAGCATTGCCCTTGTTTTCCTCATGCCAGTTGAAACCAGAGAGGGGTGGCAGGAAAAAGGTGAAGGAATGGACGAAAAGCAAAATGAACCAAAAACTGTCCAGTCATAAACAGTATACAGGAATCACCCCGTTTATCACGATCGTAATGTTCTAAAACCCCCACGATAAACGGACGCTACCCCAAAAATGCTATTTCATGTATACAGTACTGTACTGTATTACATTTTACTTCATTTTTTAATTAACAATTATATTTTTATTAATACATTCAATTATTCCAACATAAAACCCCGATAAGTTTTTTGGTCTATCGTGCTATCGGAAAGAGACCGGGAAATTCGGCTGAACAAATTAGTTATGTGGCAAATGCAATTCCACGATAAACCTGGGGCGTGAGATTCAACCCGCGGTAAAGCGGGGAATTACTATACTTTCTAGGGCAAGACATTTTTGGGGAGAAAAAAAGGGTCCTAAAAGATTCAAAAGGACAATTGATGTTTTTTTATCAAATGTATTTAATTCTCATTTTTCATGTTGCATATAATTTTTATTGATGGCTAAAATAAAATAGTAAATGTTGAGCTTTTATAAATATATATATACTTACGGAATTCGTTTGAGAAAAGCCTGAAGCAATAAGCAAAATGTTCAACAAACTGTAGAGTAAAACTAAAAAGCCTGTAATATATAATGCAGCATGTATTGTAGTTTTCATGAACTACTAAAATAACAATAATAATCTGTCATATTCTTCATGTAGACTTTCCTAATCTACATAACAGATAAAAATCCAAAGCTCAGTAATCCTGAGAGGGATGCACATTACAAAAGCAAGAAATAGGAAAGAGTGGAATAAAAGGGTCTCCAGTGAAAGAGAGGAAGGACAAACTAAAAGGGTTACAAATCTACTAAGGAATGTGATAGGATTCAGGATGACTTAGCTAAACTCAGCAGTAATTCTTCAGCCCCTTTTACTCGTTACACACTTTCATTAAATCCTCCAGAAGCATCATAACTCATGTACCAAAAGGCCTTTGGCGGTTATGGGCAAGAACATTGCTCATAATTACAAGCACTTTTACTACAATTACAATTATTAGTATTGTATTGAAGCTACAAAGCTAATGCTAGTAAACCAGATACCTATAGTCTCAAGCATTACTGTGAGTGTTTAACCATCAGTAGACTAAGGTTTTTTAATTAAAGTAAATTTGATTTCTTATCTGAGAAACGCTCCAAAGCAACTGAAAAAACTGTACAAGTGCTATCCGAAAAAAAAATTAATTGAATTTAAGTTTGTAATTTAAAAATTGTGGAATAAAGCAGCTAATGGTTAGAAGAGAATTGGCTTTGCGTTATTGGAAGGGTTTTTTCACCACAGTGTATTGTATTTTCAGAACCAGCTGACCCAGAGTACTAATGCATTAGAGAGTTCAGAAGAGTTGCTGGAGTTCGCTCAGGCAGCAGTGGAGATTAAAAGCGAGGATGACTTCACCAAGGTCTGTATTTCTCAATCCTTTTCACTAATCAGAATATAGATTTAGGAATTTCTCTTTGTTAAGAAAACTATAAAAAAAAAGTCTAATTAGTATAATTAGTACAAGCCTGTTCATTTTTTAAAGCATTTGTCAGGTTCTTTATACAGTACTGAAAAATCCACCCTAAAATACTCGAGATTTGTTTTGATCTGCTGGTGCTAATTTGTTGCTTTTTTATACTAGCTTTCCAAAGTGGTGGCTAATAGTTTTTATTAATTCAAGTTCATTAATATAACAGATAAATTATTCATTCCTGTAGGTCTCATTAATAATTTCTACATAATGATAGGAGTGACATGCATGTTATGGCCATTGCTTGTTGGTTTCATGGTAAAGATGCACTGATCATGGCTGGTCACATGATATTGTCTTCAGTCTCGTGTGAAAATAAAGTAGATTTATTATTATTTAGGTTTCATGATTTACACTAATCATTGTGTTGTTTGTGTGTGAGATATATAGAGAAAAACCGAGATATGAAGAGACAGATCAGTGCTGTGCAATATTGCATACTCATCCTGTACCCTGCATGCCTCTACTAACCATGTCTGGATTTTTTTCTCCTTTCACTCTCTCTCTCTCTCTCTCTCTCTCTCTCTCTCTCTCTCTCTCTCTCTCTCTCTCTCTTTCACATACACACTCTTTCTCTCTTTCATTCTCTCATTCTCACTTTCCCCTCCAAGGCTGCCAAACAGATCAAAGATAGGTACAGTACAATGTTGACTTTTTACTAACCACACCCACTGTATGCATGTGTGTATCTGTGTCTTCTAGTTCCACTACATATCAAACACACTCATAAACACACACATAAACATACTCAAAAACTCACACAGGGTTGGTTTGTTCTAAAACTGACTACATAATTTGAACATGTAGTTCTATTCAGTAAAAATGTTATGCTTCTTTTATGTGTGTGTGTGTGTGTGTGTGTGTGTGTGTGTGTGTGTGTGTGTGTGTGTGTGTGTGTGTGCAAGACCTGACTTTTGACCCAGGGTGTGTCTGACGGTGTGTATCAGCCTGTACGTGGTTCACAGTGTTTGTTTATTAAGCCTTTATGTGGTCACATATTAAATGATTTGAATTAGCTATGAATTAGTCTAAGTTGTGCAATACACTAAACACAGAGCACACTGTGAAACTGTTATTGTGAAAATAATTTCTTATAAATGGAATATCAATTATCTAAGCTCTGTTTGGCAATTCAAATGTCATACAGTATTATTGATGTGATTTATGACAAATTGTGACACTGAAATCTAGAAACTGTAAGCTAAATGCTATAACATACTTGCACTGCTTTTCCCTGTTTATATATAAAACTAGCTGAAAGTACCCGTGCTTCGCTACGGAAGGCAGAACGCTAAGCAATATGGCAATAAGCAGTAAGCACTGAGCAGGACTGGATGATCAGAGATCAGAACGTAACGTCAACAAATACGTACTACCCCTTTGTAGTACCGATACAGGGCAAACTACTTTAAAAATAATTTTTATCGTGCATCTAACATCTTATAAGAAACAATGTACTAAGTTTTATTAGGATCCGTAATGTTATTTCGAAGAATTTACAATGCGTGAGAAATCGCGTTTTTCCCGAGTTAGCCACAATCCAGGGCGAATTTTTCAAAACCCTTTCTTAGTGAGCACCTAAGACCCAAGAGGAAGGTATGTTCCAAATTTCATTGCAATCCGTTCAGTGGTTTTTGAGATTTTGTGATGAGTGAGTGAGTCAGTCAGTGGTATTTGAGCTTTATATATATATATATATATATATATATATATATATATATATATATATATATATATATATATATATAGACAATTTTCTTTTTCCTCTCAGCAGAGTTTAGGCTGATGGTATTTAAATTTTTCTAATCAATTCAACCCATGTTGATTTATTCATTTATAGAGACTCGAAACACTTTTGTACATCGATCTGGATAAGGGCTTGTGCTAAATGCTATAAATGTAAATAACATTCTGGGGAGGCCATCTTGGACTAGATATTTTTGTATATTTTGATATTTCGATGTAAATAAAATCATAGCTAGACAATATCATCTTAAAGAAAGCATTGTATACAAATTTGGACATGCTAATTCCATTGCACTGTTTAAGAAGCAGATTTATGACCAAACCGTTGTTGTGGGTTTCACATGAAGGCTTAGTTGACAGTGCATCATATTGTTTGTAGTTAAAGTACTAATACTGATGACTGCAGTGCTACTAATATTGTCTATAAATGAAACAATTGGGCAACAGACATATTAAAACTGGTGGGTTTTTTTCGGTCTCAGGGTGACGATGGCTCCAGCGTTCCGTCTCACCATGAAGCCCAAAGCTTCAGACAACATGACCCACCTGATGGTGGACTTTTCACAGGAGCGCCAGCTTCTCCAGGGCCTTCGCTTTCTTCCCGGTGAGTTTGGAAATCCAAATGAACTTCAGTTAGCAATTTCGTGAAGGTCTAATCTAGGGTTTTAATCAGTGCCAAAAAATGTGAAGAATGGATATTGTTTTTGTAGATAAAATATTTTGCCACAAAATGAACACACAAGGACATGAGAATGGTGAAGAGACTAGGATGTGCTGCATGTTTTGCCTGGACTACATACAGTTCCTTCACCACAGAACAATGTTTTAGTGATTAGTTAAATAGTTTATTTAAATAGTTAAGTAAGTATATTGTTAGCTGGGTTAGGTATCCAGTGCCTCTTTATTCAGGGAAGCTGAAACATTATTGGTAGCTTGATAATAATTCCACTGCTTGAAAGCTAAAATGTATTACTAAAAAATACTAGCTAGAAAACACTAGCCAGTGCTATTTTCCTGAAGAAAGCTGGGACTAAATTGCTAGTTAGATAAAATATCTAGATATAACTTAATCCTGAAGAAAGCTGGAACAGTAACTAGGAACATTGGTTCTGATTAGATAACCCATAGACAAAACCCATTTCTGAAGAAGGCTGGACTCTTAGGAAAATGGAGTGTAGCTAACTAATTACACTTTTCCTCTTGATGAAAGTCAGGATTAACTTTAATTTAATTGTATACTTTGCTAGCATGTATTTTAGTCAGGTTAAATACTTGAGCACCAACAGATTGCAATAATATTCTGACTTTTTGTGAGCTGGAGGTTCAGCTTACACCAGTTTGTTAGCCACCCAGCAAGAACTTGCTTTGATCCAGTACATTTGAGATACATTAGCTTAAAGACGTTTAGCAATATTCTGCGAATTTTATCTGTTAGTTTTTATTCATGGGGTTGCCAAGCCATATATCTGTAGCAACCTGATCTTTCGGGGTTAAGGCTGAGGGAAAAATACATGAAGTGGATAAAGTGCTATTCTACTTTGACTTTTGTTATAAAATATCAGGAGATTTAAACCATGTAGTAAAAAATAATTTTCATTTTACAACATTTCATGTAACAAAAACTTTTTTCACTGATAATAATAAGATATTTACCATACAGACCCAGCTGTGCTAGTTATTTAGCAGATACTAGCTAGGACTGGTAGTAGTGTTGCTATATTTATAGTGTACATGTCATATTAGCTGCTTTGAAGGTTTTTTATGCATCAGATGGGTATTTTTTTCTTTTAAAGAATGCCGAGTTTGATACAACAACTCTCCTAAATGTTTGGAAAAGTGAAAAGACAGCGTGGTGTGCGGTGTCAGGATGGAGGCTGTTTTATTAGGCGTTTGTTGGGAGTGATATTTGAGCCGTCCTGCTCTCGTTCTTCTGCTGCCACCACTGTGTATCCACTTACACTTGGGACATTGGATGTAATGTCAGTCTGTTGTATGGCTCACTAGGGACTGCACTGGTTGAAAAACCACTACAGATCCCCAGAAAGTAGCACGTTATTTCATGATGAATGTAATCCCTGGAGTTTTAGCAGCAGCATTTATGATTCTGTGTGAAGCAGAATCGGGTTTGTGTGCATTGCAAAATGGCTGAATGTACAAATCACGTTGTTGCACTGCACGTTGGGGACACATTAGCTGTGGGTTTGTGCACAGAACCCGGACTTTCTCCTCGGGTTATTCCTGTCCTATGCCAAGCTGTCAGAAATGATAAGCCGAAAGCAGGACAAATTGTGCATTAGGAACATGATGAACACTGTGTACACATATATATATATATATATATATATATATATATATATATATATATATATATATATATATATATATATATATATATATATGTATATATATATATATATATATATATATATATATATATATATATATATATATATATATATATATATATATATTTGGGGTGTACTTTTTTATTATATTGATTAAATTGATTTAATAAAATGTAATAAATGGAAAATATTTATTAAATAGTTTACGTTTGTTACACCATATTTGGGTAATACAGATGTGTATTTAAGTGTGTGTGTGTGTGTGTGTGTGTTTTGCATTTAATATTTAATTTTTTTTAAAGATGTTCTCTGAAAAAAACACTAAGATTCCATAGCAGGAAGTCGCTAGCGGCTAACGCTAATTGTTTAGCGTTTTCATGCATGCGCAAAACAAATATTATTTTTTTCGGTACGGAGCGAGTAGCCACAGTAACACTGTGCTAACTCTAGTTTCTTTTTTATACCACTGGCATTGTTGTGTTTGCTTTCAAATTTAATAATAATAATTTTAAAAACATGCAAGTTACAAGGCAGAGACTAAACAAATTTGCGGTCCGCCACTTAATATGTTCCTGAGGGAACTCAGATTTTACCTATGTTCCGCATGTAATAAGGATTGCACGTGTGAACCGAACAACAAGCCCTGTACTGATATCCAAATGTTAAATTAAAATTGCAGCAGAGTATTTAAAATATAAAAATGTGCACAGTATATTGATCAGTCAAGATATTTTCGGTATCTGGTATTTGCTTATGGAATATTGTTTTGCATGTATATTGCTCTGTAATGTGTGTGTTTACGTGTGTAAAAGAGAGTTAGAGAGAGGCAGATAAATGATGACTTTCCTCGTCAGTAGTGGTTCTGAGTAAGCACCCATGAGGCTCTCAGGTCCACAGATGCCCTAAAAGCCTGGCACAGTCCACACAGCTAAAATTAACGTGAAACCTCACCACTGTCTCTTGTAACCCAGACTAAACCAGGTCATAGAATGCTCTTTAACTTATTTACAGTGCAAACACAATGAAATCAGTATTGACAAATATAAGAAGTCGTCCATTTGCGTGTGTGTAATCTATGTAAGAGGGGTGTTCTGAGCTCTGTGTGTTGCTGTGACAGCATAAGAGAGCTTTGGTATTAGTGTTGAACCTGCTTTAACACTTTTCCTAGCAGTGGTAATCTAATGCTCTTGCATATGTGGAGCACTGAAGCGGTTTAGACGCAGCCGTCTAAAAAAAGAATGAAGACAATGAATAACGTCTTTATTGATTTTTGCAGTTAGTTCAGGCAAAAATTGCCCCCAAAAATTGTCAGCATACTGCTTTATTCTTTATTATGTTAATATTTTGCCTCTTTGTCTTGCATTTGTTGATCACTGAAGCATTTATAATCTCTGTCATTATGAATCTGCATTGACACAAGAATTTTGCAACGACTTTGGTGCAACGACTCAAGGCCAGTCAAGGATTTTGTTAACACCCGAGACACTTTAAGACTCAGTTATTTGCATCGATCACAGCCTTTTTTATTTATTTGTTGGATACGTGTGAAATGTGAACTGAACCAAGGTCTCGGAGGAGTTGAGTTGCAGCTCAGAGTGACTCATGCTGCTATCTTCCATTATTTATGTTGTGCATGGTCAAAGGCACGATTTTTAGAAAAGAAAAATCCGTGCTCGTTGTGCAGTTGCCTCATAATCGTTACCGCTGGAACCGGTAGCTTGTGAGTGGCAGTGTATAGAGGATACACTGCAACTAATTGATGGCTCTACTAAATAAACCAGACTGTCCCAGCGACAAAAACGAGAACAGATATGTCCAGCAGTCCCGTTAGACCACTTCCAGACATTCTTTTTTATTAAATATCGATCACCACAACAATATGGAGCAAGCTTTTCTCTGTCTCTGAGGTGTAGTCAAACCGTTATACGATGATTTCGGCACAAAAGAATTGACGGCGACTTCTTTTCTTCTCTCTGGACAACTGTGTATTGGATCTGTTAATTTCTGACATAAAATGACCTCAAATAATGTGTGTGTTTTGTTTGGAGAATCAAATCGATCAGCTGCGACCTGATATTGATTGACATGCTTCCAGAGTAATTTACATCTCAAGCCGAACTAAGCATAGAGAATTGGGGTGATTATTTTTTTTTTTTTTTTACTTCAGCTATTCTTGGTATCAATAGGTGACTTGTAGACAG
Organism: Silurus aristotelis; assembly: GCF_946808225.1. NCBI lineage: Eukaryota > Metazoa > Chordata > Actinopteri > Siluriformes > Siluridae > Silurus > Silurus aristotelis. The sequence continues at coordinate 3,639,221 of NC_139599.1, forward strand.
ACAAGCTTGAATATTTAATAGAAATCTACAGAATGTGGGAAGGACAAGTGTGATAGTGAAGCTATAAATAAGTGTTTACACATATTTAGTAGTGGTTGATTTACAGCTCAAATTTCAGCCTGTCTGCTTTTTGATCCATAGATGTTGTTTCATGGGCCCATTTGTGAGCTCACATGTCTTCAATGGTTTGCTCTTAATTATAGCGAGTCAATGACATGCAAGCCACCTGCACCCTTTTGCAGTGGCTACTGTCATGTAAATCAGGCATCTGCCACAAAGGGGGGTTTCCTCCTGTTCTCCCTGCATAATGAAGCAATTTTGAAAGGAAATGTCTTAAAACACATCTTATTTGCTAGTTTAGCAAAAGGGATGAGCCATGACAGTTTTTAGGCTTTTAATGGTCTTAACAGCAAATAATTGTTCCGAAAATCAGCAAGATTGGTACATATACTGTAAATGAAATATCAATGGGTTACTGTGGGATAACATTTCCATTTCTTAAAGGTAAAATTGGAGAAAGCTTTTTTACAAAGAAAAGTGTATGTTGAACCTAGACTTTTTGTGCTCAGAAGTACCCACAAACCTTTTCAAATACAATTTACAACTGAACAGATGGGGGGGATAATATAGTAATATAAAATAATAGTAATAATAATAAAAATATAGGCATAGCATTAATACCTTATAACATTATGACCAGTGAGTGAATAACACTGATTATCTCTTCATCATGGCACCTATTAGTGGTTTGGAAATATTTATTAGGCAGCAAGTGAAGAACATTTTGTCCTCAAAGTTGACGTGTTAGAAGCAGGAAAAATGGGCGAGCGTAAGAGTTTGATCGAGTTTGACAAAAACCTAATTCTGATGGCTAGACGGCAATACACAGAGCTGTAACTGTTATTGAGCTGTACATTTAAATGAAAAAATACACATAGCACAGCCCATTATTGTTTACATCAAATGCATTTCTAATGGAGTTTTCTAAATATTTCCCAACTGAACTGAAAAATCTTTCCTTTCCTAAAGTATGCACCATACCATTTGTATGTAGTCTTTAAACATCTCATTCCATATTTAGTCTACAGTCACTGTTATAATAACATCCACTTTTCTGGGAAGATGTTCCACTCATTTTATTTTTTTTAAGATTTGTTCAGAAACAAGAATGTTAGTAAAGTCAGATACTGATGTAGGATGTGGAGGCCTGGGGTTCAGTCAGCATCTCAATTCATCCCAAAGTTGTTTAATAGGGTTGAAGTCCGTGTTCCTATATACCTATATGGCAGGCCACTCAAGATCTTCCACTTCCATTCATGCAAACCATATCTTCATGGAACTGACTTTGTGTACAGGGGCATTGTCATGCTGGAACAGGTTTGGGTCTTCAGTTCAAGTAAAGGGAGTCACTGTATACTATATAGTGTATGTTGCTATTAAGTATCCTCATGATGGCAAAAAATATGGCATTCAAATCATCTCATGATGCACATGAGATGCTACATACAGTATGTTTGCAAATAAACTTCTATCATAACAATAGTGAACAGTTTACAATAAAAAAATGTTTAGTTTGATAAATTCGTTCTATGTAATAAATCAAAACACAATTACAAAGTGAAATCTGTAGTCAGCATGTTGTAGTTAAAGTAAAACATTTTAATATTAATTCGTAATTGAAATTTCAAAAAAAAGGTAGAAAAAATATTTGCTATATTTTAGTAAGATAAGATAGAGAATTGTATTGTGTGTATTTGATAATATTATCACTAATAATATTATATGGGCGTGTAATAATGGATAAATGTATGCAAGTTGCAGGTAAAGTAAATTATAAACATACAAACACAAATGTTATAATAATGTTATAATGTGGTTTATCAATAAACACCTGCACTGTGTCTGCTATATAGCATGACTATTTCACTCTTGTCTTTCAGTCCCCAGAGCTCCAGAAATTGATGTCCAAGACTGTCTGGTGCTGGACAACGCAGTGACCATCGTCTGGAGGATGCCGGTGGAGGACAGCAAGATCGACCACTACATCCTCGAGCACAGAAAAACCAACCACGAGGGTCTGGTTCGGGTCAAAGATGAGCACCACTGGGAGATTGTGGACAACATCAAGAGTACAGAGTACACACTGACAGGTACAGAGCAAGGACACACTGCATGTCTCACACACAAACACACACACACACACACACACACACACACACACACAAAAACACACTATCGGCAACATTCAACAAATATGAATGTAAACAGATAAACAAGAATCTTATATATAACAGAGATATGTATAAAATGTTCTGGAAAGAAGGTCATTTTAAAAACCACTACCATTTTTAGGCAATATACTAAAGAAGCAGGTTTAAAGTGATCATTTGGGCATCAATACCCCTGTAATTTTGTTTTTACAATGCCCAATGTAAAACCAAAATTATCCCATATCCCTTATAAATCTCACGTACAATTGTGTATATATATTGCATTTTTATGTAGTGTATATTATTTGTGCTTTTTTTTATAAAGCCAACAATAATTGTTATAGATGTATCTGTATATTGTGCTATGACTTTATTCTACGAAGCTATGGACTCAATAGCTTTTATTTTCAGGGTTAAAGTTTGATTCCAAATTCATGAACTTCCGGGTTCGAGCGTGTAACAAAGCAGCAGCTGGAGATTATTCTGATCCTGTCACACTGGAAACCAGAGGTAAAGATAAAATAAAAAACTTCTAAAGGTGTGATTCTGTGCATGGATGGATGGATGGATGGATGGATGGATGGATGGATGGATGGATGGATGGATGGATGGATGGATGGATGGATGGATGGATGGATGGATGGATGGATGGATGGATGGATGGATGGATGGATGGATGGATGGATGGATGGATGGATAGATAGATAGATAGATAGATAGATAGATAGATAGATAGATAGATAGATAGATAGATAGATAGATAGATAGATAGATAGATAGATAGATTATTAGATCTTGACAAAGGACAATACAATAGAAATGAAACTTGGAGATAATTTTTAGTGTATACAGTATAGATTGACTGTCCTCTGAAAATAACTCAACACACAGACATTATTGTCTAAATACCTGGCAACAAAAGGTGAGTACACCCTAAGCTATACGTCGCTTAATGCATGTCCTGACAGAACCATACAAACTTGTGTATCTTTTAATAGAGCAGTTAAAATCTGGTGCTTTGAGTCCAATTCTCTCATACTGACCACGGGATGTTCAACATTGCACCTCATGGTAAAGAACTCTGATGATTTCACAATTAGAATTGTTGCTCTCTACAAAGATGGCCGAAGATATAAGAAGATCAGTAACACCCTGAAACAGTACAGTGGTCATGGTCATACAGATCAAAGAATTTCCTCATGCTGTGGGTCAGGTGCAGAAACCGGTCTCAAAAAAATGACGCATGAGTGCTGCAGCTTTGCTTTAGAGGTTCCAGAAAAAAAAAGATCTGCTTGTCAGTTGTCAGACCGTACACCGCACACTGCAACAAGTCGGTCTGCATGGCCGTTATCTCCCAGAAGGAAGCATCTTATGAAGCATGAAAACTCGCAAACAGTTTGCTAAAGACAACCTGTCCAAGAGCATTAATTACTGGAACCATGTCCTTTGGTCTGATGAGACTAAGATAAACTTGTTTGGCTCAGATGGTATCCAGCATGTGTGGCGATGCTCTTTTGAGAAGTACCAAGAAAATTGTGTCTACAGTCAATCATGGTGGTGGTAACATCATGGTCTGGGGCTGCATGAGTGCTGCTGGTACTGAGCAGCTGCGGTTCATAGTGAGAAACATGGATTCCCACATGTATTGTAAAATTCTGAAGCAGAACACGATGCTCTTCCTTCAGAAACTGTGCCAAATGGCAGTTTTTCAACATGAAAACAACCGCCAAGATGACAAATGCTTTGCTGAAGGTGATGAAGTGGCGATGAAGTGGCTAAGTAAGTTCTGCAGACCTGAACCCTATTGAGCACCCATGGGCCTCCTCAATTGGAAGGTGGAGACGCACAATGCGATGTCATTATGGAGTAGTGCAAGAGGATCCCAGCAACAACCTGTGCAGCTCTGGTAAATTCCATGCCCAGGAGGATTAAGGCAGAGGCACAGTTTTGACATGTTCACTTAGGGTGTACTCACTTTTGTTGGCAGGAGTTTTGTCAATAATAACTTATATTCAGTATTAATTAGTTTTCTCTTGGGCAGCGTTCAACTTCACTTTTGACTCGTCTTCCTCACACCTGAACCTGAAGGTGGATGAGAGCAATGTGGAGTGGGACCCACAGGGAGGCAAAGGCCTAGACAGTAAAGTCAAAGGGAAAGAGAACAAGGGCAGGTATGTGCTCTTATTTTCATCCAACTGATATATATATATATATATATATATATATATATATATATATGTATGTACAGTGTATATATATATTTTTTTTTTTATTTACTCTCCTAGATGCACACTGTTTATATGGAAATCAATGTTAAGTTAGAAAGTCAGTTGGTTAGCTGAAGATTATAATATTTCTATACTAATTCAAAAATCATCATTTATATGCTCGGTTTTCTTGCAGTTGCCTTTAGAACTGCACTTCTTAGCTGTCCCTGTAAACCCTGTGAAGAACGTTGCAGCTATATGAATTGTTCCTGTAACATTTACGCATCCTGCTTCGGTGTTGATGTTTTTACCCTGATTTTTTTTAACAGCGCAGACTCCCAGACATTTTTCTTTTATTCACATTTTCCTTTTTTTCCACCAACAGCGCACACATGACTAATCTGAAGAACATGACAAGGTGATCGCGTGTGTTTCTGGCCTTGTGGAATTTGGCCCTTTAGAGCTTTACTCTTAGCCTTCCCTAGTTTCTTGTTGCAGCATGGTGTTCATGGGATTTGGTGCTGGCAAATACAGACGTTCTTAATAGCCTCAGGAAAAAAAGAAAACAGGGTTAGCCAGATAACATTTTAACCTTTAGGAGAAAGTGCATGATAGGCTGAGGTTTTAAACTTGAATGCTTGAATGAGATTTTGCATTATAGCATTAATTATTTTGGAAGGTTATCTGGCTAACTTTGGGATTCCGAATCATTGAATATCCAAGTTGCTAGGATGAGATGTGTGAATTTTTCTAGCTAGCTGATTACATAGAATGGTAACTTATAACACTTGTGTGTGAGTGTGGGTGTCTAAATCTGATGGACATTTCTAGATGGAGAACAGTCTTCCATATATATTTTAAAAGTTTTTTAACAAATTCTTTAGTCGTAATCAGTTTTCTGTCATGCCTCCGTCTACAACTGCCTTTCATATAACTGACTCTCTTCAGGTTCTAGGGTGTTTCCTTTACCGCTCGTTCTCTCTTCAAAGAAATGCTGGCAAGATAATAAGAGCAATAAACTGAACAATATTCCCGAGTTGTTTTATTCTATGCCTCCAAAGCAGTAAACCCCACGTGTTAATCTTTTTCATGCTTCCGTCTCTATAACATTGGTGAGTAATGAGTCAAAATCAAGACTTCGTGTTTTCACCATCAAGTCATTCTGCTATCAAACCCCCCCAAGATTCATGTAATTTCATTGCTGTCCTCACTAACCATCACCCATTGACAAGGTATTAAGTATATCAATAAGATATACTTAGAATAGAAGATATTCGGTTATATCCAGAGATGGTTTATTTCTCAGGTTCATGGATTTAAATTTTATCCATTTTTTGCTACACTTCATGTTGTAAAATGTCCACAAAACCTGGTCAAGATTTTCTATTAGAAAACACTCACATTGGTGACTTCCTTAAATGTTCCAAAAATAAATTTGTTTCAGTAAACATCACATCAACAAATCAATATTCTTTATAACAACCCGTGAATTAGCTGTTTCTAATGAAACAATGACATATTAGAACACCTTTGATTTACTATTAATCGACACCTTTATAATTAATGACCAATCAGAATCGAGACATAACGACATCACAATTTTGCTGCATGTCAATCATAGAGCTTTTTTTATCATATTTATTACTCTTTAGCATCTGTCAATCCACAATGTGCATGGCAGAGAATTCACCGTGGGACTAAAAATGTTCAACCACGTCTGTACATAAAACATGATGTTGCACACAGAGTAATATGACCTTGTTGGTTTAAAAGAAAAGTGTACATACTTCATAATAATGACATGAATAATCACCTAGACCTTTATCGTTTTCGAGAGACACAATCATGTTCTTTTGGTTTACATGTAACAAAAACTAGGTAACGTAACAGTATGAAGATTTACTGTGACCAAACAAATCTATAAATGTCCAGACATAATATTTTATTTCCATTGAAAATTCTCCCTCAGCATGAATAACAGCTTTACACACTCTTGGAATCCTGATATTTTGCTTCTCCAAACATTCAGCTAAAATTCTTTGCCATGTCTTCTGTAAAACTTACCAAAGATGTACCTCACTAGTTGGACTTCTTTCTTGTGATCCAGTTCATCCCAGAGCAGTTTAATAGGATTTATGTGCGGTGACTGGGCAGGCCAATCCATAATTGTATGCTTTCCTAAATAACACTTACAGAACTTGGACCTAAGTTTTGGCTCATTGTCTTGATGTATGGTGAAGTCTGTTCCAATGAGCCACAGTACAGACGGAATTGCATGAAGTATGAAAAGGTAGCCATGTCGGTTCAGTATTTTTTTTTACCTGGAATAAGTTCCCTGCTTTAAAACAACCCCAAACTATTAAGGTTCTACCTCCATGTTTGACTGTCGTGTTAACATCTTCTCTCCTGGTCTTCGTCTTACACAAGATCTTCGGTTAGAGTCAAAAATTGTCCAATTTGGACTCCACAAAACTTTCTTTCAGTGTTTCCCCGTTCAGCTAGTTCGTCACATAAAAACATAAACATACGTATATGTGTCTGAATAAAACATGAAATATTAGGTGTTTCCAAACTTTTGACAGACATTTTACATCCAGTTGTTTCCACCACACTACCACCAGTCATTTATGAATATCACAAAGAATGTGATGTTGGTGTTAATGGCTGATCCTAAAAGAATTTCTCTGGTCTTTTTGACCTGTTTTCTATCCAGGTGCAACTGTGTAGTATGTGTTATTACCACAGACAAGAACTTTATGAAACATTTCTCTTTTTAAACTAAAAGTAATTACAATAGAAGTCTAAAGACAGTTCAATTTTGTTGAAAAATATTTATAGAAAACTTGGTGGCATTTATAAAGTCTCTAAAATCTTTAAATGTGCATCATCTATTTGCTGCTTTTGGAATGCTTATATAGCTTATATGAGTAATATAGTTGTAGAAATCTCATGATATAGCTGTGTATTTTAACACATCTTTTTGTTGATTAAATTGAACATGCCATTTATTTCTCTTTAGAGTGTAACATCTGTGGTAATTGCACATACAGTATGTACACATTGGATAGTGTAGGTTATGTAAAGATCATCCTTTCAGATCTGGTTTTGAATTCAATAGGGTTTTTAAATAAATTATTGTTGTTGCTTGTAACATCTGCTTCATTTTCGCATTTTTATTTGTTCCTATCAGCCATCAAAATCCTACCCTGAACGTCCATCTGCCTGCATCTCTTTTTCTGTAGACGTGCCCTCACTAACACGAGTGGTCTTCTCTGAATGTGCTGTTGCAATTTTTTTTTATTGCTGCTTCTGGTTCTTCCCTGCCATGGCTTTTTGAGTGTGTGTGTTTGTGCTTTTTGCGATTGAATCAGCTGTGTGTTAGTTCTAGTGTTTCCATGAATCTGAAGCCTTAAGTGTGTGTGTGTGTGTGTGTGTGTGTGTGTGTGTGTGTGTGTGTGTGTGTGTGTGTGTGTGTGTGTGTGTTAATAACTTTCAGCCATTTGTATGGACTGACAGTATTTTTTCTCTTGTGATACGTACAGAAGTGGAACTCCATCTCCGAAAAGAGGCTCGACTGCTCGCTCACCAGCTCCGAGGGGAGGCAGAGATCGCTTTACTGGAGAATCGTACACAGTATTGGGTATAGAATCTGGAATCTTGTCTTTTCTATAAGCAACATTTTACACAGGGAACTGGTATAATAGATACTGCGTGTGTTTTGTTCCTCTAAACAAGAAATTTTTGGAAGGAGTCTCCAGTGTCAAAAATAGAAATATGTAACGGTCAGAGTTAGCTGTAACGCTCAGAATGCTTTGCCATTCTGAGTAGTAGCTGGTTTTGTGCACAGGGGCATTGGCATGCAGGTTTGGGACTCCTAGTACAAAATGAAGGAAGGATTTTATGTTTTTGCATTCAATTGTGTGCATTCAGCTTTTTGTGGTAACAGTTGGAAGAAGAACCTCATATCGCTGGAATAGTTATGTGTCCAAATACTTTTGTCCTTACTGTATGAAGGGAAACTATATTTATATTTATATCCTGCAGTATTGATGGAACTGATTATGTATTTCTGTGCACAGGTGACACCAGTATTGATGCCGGTCAGCACTACTGGGAGGTGAAGGCTCTCAAAGACTGCAAGTCTTATAGCATCGGTGTGGCCTATAAGAACCTGGGCAAGTTCGATCAGTTGGGTAAAACCAACACCACCTGGTGTATCCATGTCAATAACTGGCTCCAGAACTCATTTGCTGCCAAACACAACAACAAGGCGAAGACTCTGGATGTGCCAGTGCCCGAGAGGATAGGGGTTTACTGTGACGTAGACGGAGGTACAAAAGAATCTATTGAAACACCAATCGCATTTCGTGGTTTGTTATAAATCAAGTTCAGTTTGTTGGGCATTTCATTTTGTTTTCCACCTGTTTGAGAAGTATCTGTGGGATTTCGGCTGTCAGCTTTTGTCACAGAACTTTTCCTTGTTTTGATTTAGGGAATATACAGAGGATATAAATAGAGGATGGTGAAGTATGAAAGTACGGGAGAAGCCAAAACTATCTACCAGGCACTAATTAATTAAACACAAAACTCACCAACACAACTTACTTTAACAATACTGAAAAATTTAGTGGTGGATGGATTACAAAATCCAGAGTCTAATCTAATGCTCCCTAGCAAAACGAAGCCTTTTTTCCCGATTAGCCTCATAAGTGTTTTTTTCTTAAAACTACACAGATGTTCAGTCCCAATCCCTTGAGTTCCCTTCGCATTGTGTGTGTGGAAATGCACTTAAATATTCACTATTTAACAATAGCCCTCAGTTTTTGGTTTTTTTTACAATTTGATTTCACCAAACGTTCAATGATCGCCGATCATTCGAGATTTTTTTCCGACCACATTTCTTCCTCGAAGATGATGGTTCCCCACTATCCTTCCAGTTTTTAATAATGAGTTCTTAACCCAATTTTAGGAGTTTTAGCAACTCCTTAGATGTCTCCTTAGATAGCTTGATGCCAATAATTTGACACTTCTGAAAGAGAATAACACCTTTTCCACAACCACATGATGTGTCTTCCAACATGGTTGTTTAAAAAAGGAGAAGCTACTTACTGCATCAGTTTGGGCTAAATAACTTGTTGCCAGACGAAACATAATTATCTATGCAGTAATTTTTCAATGGAAGGCTTTTACCTATTGGCTTAGTTTTTTTTGGATGGGCAATATATATATATGTATGGATGAGGGTCTTTTACTTTAACAATACTAAAAAAATTTACTTTATTGTGATTACCTATTTTTCTAATTCAGGGAAGTGAAAAACCACAGTGAAATGTCAACATGTGGTATCTGGAATAACTAAAATGAACCGTTAATTTGTGTCCATTCTTTCAGTTCTCTTCTAATAAAGTCCCTGAGCTACAGGAGATTATATCTCTTGCTTCAAACACCAGTCCTACAGAGCTTTCTAGAGCTATTGGACACCTGTAGATCGAATGTCAGGCAGATCCATTGACTCTCTTGAAGTAGTGTGCGAGTAAAAGAGCTCTAATAAGCCCTTTTCAAGCCTGTCTGCTTTGTACAGTATTGTTCTTTTCACATCCTGTTCCAGCCGAATGACCACAGATGCTATTTTTCACTGAACCCGAAAGCTCCTTTGTGTCTTTTCAATTTCAGGTCAGTTGTCGTTTTACAACGCCGAAAGCAAACAGCTGCTTTACTCGTTCAAGACGAAATTCACTCAACCTGTCGTACCAGCCTTTATGGTGAGTTCCGGCTGGACGGTCACGTCACATGACTTAGAATCACCTGCCCTTTATAGACGTAACACAGTTTCATCCCAGTGACAACAGGTTATAATGTCACTATGTAATTACAGTGTAACTCAAGTTGCTGTATTGTAACTGTGGCTAATTATGGTTAGCTCCTGAAAGCGGAGATACGGTATCTCACAAAAGTGAGTGCACCCCTCACATTTCGGCAACCATTTTAGTAAAAGCTTCTAAGGGACAATACTAAGGGATATATTTTTAGAGTAGTCAATGAGTTTTTGTCGATGATGGTTTTTGTCGATGATGCTGCCTCTAGAACATGCTCTTATGTCAAATATGCAAAAACAATGAAGCACTGATTATGAGGAAACAATGTTTATGTCAAGATTACGAGAAAATGAAGTCATGATCACGAGAAAACAACTCTGTACACCAGTTCAACAAGACTTTCCGAGGCTCATGTCTCATTTTCTATAATAACCCTTGACTCTCGTACCTTTTTGTGTTTTCCCAGGTGTGGTGTGGTGGCCTGAGCCTGTCGACTGGTTTACAGGTTCCCAGTGCGGTTAAAAGCTTCCAGAAGACTGAAAACGGCCTGGCGGGATCAAACAGCAGTCTGAACAGCATGGCACAGTAGTCAAAGCTCAAAAACTATGAATTTACTCCTTCATGCTGATGTAGGATAGTTTCCTCTGTAACCCATCCCGAATCAGCAGCAAAGAGCAACCTGTATGAACAACCCATGACCTTTGGACCCCACTTCCTGCTTCCTGGGGAATACATAATCCAATGCGATACTGTGAAGCATCATGGGTAATTAAATCTATCACTGGCAAGACTCTCCAAGATAAGGAGGAAAGTCTTTTTCTTTGTCTTTTTTTTTAATGTTCATTCACAAATTCTAGCAGCTTCATCAGGGATTAGCTGAGTGCACTTTTTTCCTCGTACTAATTTTAGATTAAATTCGTTTTTCTTCTTTTTTTATGGTTTATTTTGGACACGACTTTACCCTGTTATGACAGATACTGTACTATGCTATGATGTGTATTATTTTGAATGATTTGTGTACATTTCTTTTAATTTTGTGTCTATATATACACGTGTGAGTGTGGGCTCCGATTACCTCGTGTCTAAGCAAAGGTATTTTTCCTTGAATTGTCGAAATCCTTTTACTGTTTCAAAGCCTGTAGGTTTTTTTTTTAACTGTTGTATGTTAAAAGGTTGAATATGATTGTGGTACAACATTCGCACGACGTAAACCAGTTAAAGCTGCTTTCTATGTATTTGGGTTCCTGTTTGTTCAAAAAGGTCCGATCGAATCCTGTTCACCAAAACCACATCTCTTATACTTAGGCATCAGACAGCTTTCTTTTATGCTGCTATGTTGATTTATTTTTTTTTTTTCTTTGATTACATTTTTTTTTTCTGATTTTATTATTTTCTGATCATATTATTTACTGTATGTGCATATCAAAAGTTCTCATTTCTGTCTGTTCAGTAAATTATTGATTTTCTAAAAAAAAAAAAAAAATGTTTTCTACTCAACTAGCTGACTTTTTTTTAGCCGGATCTTCATCTTTGGGAAAGGGGCGAAGTCTGCAGGAGCTAAATCTGGCGAATAGAGTGGGTGGAAGTGAAATCATGTTGTCACATCATGAACACAGTGACTTGTGAAGGTTGGCGCTCCCTGTGACTGTGCATGCAGCCTTGTGCTGCCATCTGCTGGTGTATTGCAGAACTAGTCTCTAAACTTTTTGATACCACCTATAAATATTGTTTAGGGACACGTCCGAGAAGACCACAACACTAATATTACAATATAATCATTGTTGCACAGGTTCATACAGCTTTTAAAATTGTGACAGAATAGCCTGACAAAATGTACATCAGATGTATACTACTATATATGGCCAAATGTTTTTGGACCATCAAAGTCATCTGTAAGCCCTCCCCGAACTTTTTTAAACCTAGAAGCACATCATGGTATAGGATGTAGGCTTACAGATTGCTTTCACTGGATCTAAAAGGTTGAAACCTTTTCCAGCAAGGCAACAAGGTCCATGAAAAAAATGGTTTGTCAGGGTTGGGGAGAAAAACTCACCCCTCACTTTTTCACCCTACATCAGTATGATCAGATTGAGAATCATGGTCCTGCCATTTCAGAGAGGTTCTTAGGTATATTATCCTGTATATGAAATACCTACAGCATACAGGTGGTTGTTCACTAAACCAAGGCACGTCTTTGGAAATGTAGTTATTCGGATGTCCATGTAACACCATCCAGAACGGAAGGTAATGAGGTACAAGGGGCCAAGAACCCATTCAAAGGCAATAGATGGATCAGAGGAGAGGCAGTGGTGAACAAATGTATTATATTGATGATAAAAGAACATTACAGTTAAATGTAAATGCATCAAAGTAAGTAATTATTGAAGAATAATAAAGCACATTATCAGTGGCAGGCCATCAGGGACAACAAGGTCTTCTCTTCTCCAAACTATCAGGATCACTGACTTGCGTTTGAATATATTTTTGTCCATTAATATGCATTAAATTATTCCCTCTTCATTTATCAGTGTTCCTCTTAAATTGTGTCATTTTAGGTTAGAGCTCCTATCCAATCAGATTTCATCCATCACATCATCATAGATCAAAAGGTATCTATTAGTCTTCACTGTGGAAGTTTTGTAGTTAACAATTCATTGGCCATCTAGCAGGCGTACAATAACATAGACATTTTCGTGTCTTTTAAATGGATGGTCAGACAGCGCATTGGTCAGAGCTCGCAAACCGCATCTGTATCAATCTGCACAAGTTCAAATATATTCATGCTGATGTAATAGCTGTTTTTTATTATTATTATTCCACAATGGCCTCTCTTCAAACAACAGGTCATAGACATGGCATCATAATGATTGTATTAAGAGGTGGATTGATTCTGGAGGGACACCACTGAAATGCATGACCCGTCACTGCATGTTATAGATAGATACATCTAGAAACAACTTTATTGTCATTGCACAGTACAGGTACAGAGCAACGAAAAGCAGTTTAGCATCTACCAGTAGTGCAAATAGTAGCAATTGTGCAAATTAGCAAGTGCAGATTAATATGAAATTATATGTACTGAAAATAAATATTAAGGCTAAAGCAGTGAAATATGCAAAAGCTAATATGCAGGTACTATCTATCTACCGATGTATACAAATTTATTATTATATTGATAACAAGTCTATCCTTTCATTCATTTTCTCCCGCTTATCCGTAATTCGGGTCGCAGGGGCAGCAGTCTAAGCAGGCCCCCGCCTTCGACTGCTGCCCAAACCTCACAGCACCGTCCCTTACGGTCCCTCCTGCAGGTGGTGAGCCCACTGGAAGGCGGCCCAACGTCACGGACCTTGATATTTCCCTCGTAAGGGACCCCCGGAGCATAGAGGGTTAAGGGCCTTGCTCAAGGGCCCAAGAATGGCAGCTTGGCGATACCTGGGCTCGAACCCCCGACCTTCCGATCGGCAACCCAGAGCCTTAACCGCTGGAGCCACCACTCCCTCTCTCCACTCTCCCTAACTCTCCATAACAAGTCAAATTAACTCTTAATTAGTTAATGTTAAAAATAAATAAATACAATTTAATACTGCTTACAAAATAAAAACACAAAAACATGTTTAGACACATTTGATCATTATCTCAAGCACATTTAAAGGGTTGGGTCTTGGGTCAAGACGCTGTTCTGGCGCCCTCTTGTGGCGGAATGTGGTTCTGCCAGTATCTTGTAAAACTAAAAAAGAAAAAAACAATTCTTGTTTTTCTTTGTAATTAGTATAATTTGTACTTTGTAATGTATAAACTGAATTCATGTTTGGTGTTATATTCGATACCACTGTAATGTTTTTAGTAACACGATAAAAATGTAAAGCAGAAAGTTTCTTTGTTTTGTTTTGCTTATGTAATATTAGCTATATAACCGAAAACATTTCACCTTCAGACAAAGTAATTAAGGTGCATGAATGTATTTTAAAGGTAAACAAAATTACTTGTAATCTATAAAAATCGTTTTTGTAAACGCGTTTCGGTTGTTTGTCCTAAGCGACTTGCCGTCCGGTTGTGTCCCGTGTACAACAGGAGGCTGCAGAATAAAACGAATCTTAAAGCAAATCCTGAAATATATAATGTTATTTATCTTCGATCTTCAAATGAGTAAGTTGGAAATCATGTCAAACATTTGCAGTAATTTGTTTTAAAGGCCTTGTTATGTAAACGATTAAGTATAGCGAGTAGCTAACAGTCACCTGCAGGGGGTTTTTGTGCTGACTCTGGGAATAACAGTGATGTGCACGCGCACTGGACCTGAAATATCATGCAATTAAATTAAATAACAACAAAAGATTTTGCGCCATGACTGCATGCAATGCATGTGATTAAGTTCATGCAGTTGACTCAGGATCAATTGCATGGTCATCTGATTCAACTGAACAACATGAAGAGGAGGATATTCATAATAATTGTGTGTTTTTGTGTGTGTGTGTGTGTGTGTGTGTGTGTGTGTGTGTGTGTGTGTGTGTGTGTGTTTTTGATGTTTTTAGAGTCCCATGAGCCAATCAGTCCTAGTATCCAAGCATGGTGAAGAAGTCAGCTGTATGGCACAGCCTCTCAAGATCATCACATCCAACCAGACTCACTCATGGCCAGAGTGAACAAGACAGGAGTGCTGGTGCTGCTCATTACAGCAAGCTCCATCTTCCTCCTGTTCCAGCTCTATTATTACAGACAGCACTCTAACAAAGTGAGCAAATACTACACTCAAACATCATCCAAAAAAAACAAAAAAACAACTCATGATGTAATCATTTATTCACCCTACAATATGATCTCTTTGGATTCTGTTTACATTTCTGGCATTTACGTGTGAACAACTCCGATCCACTACATCATGTTATAAAGAGGTTAAAGTGAAATAAAACAGTTGGTTGTTATCGTCTTATCAGTTGATTAGAAATATGCAAACACCAGATCGTACCTGAGGACTTTTACTCACATCCTAATCGCTGATTAGTGCAAATGAAAGGATTTGAGGCAAAAGACTAAAATGAGAGCAGTGAACAAAACAGAGAAGTAAAGCGAATGGTGAAACGTTGCTGTTTTACCTCCTCCCTTTTTTAACCAGAGGAAATGATTATCAACCTGCGAATCAGATCTGAGGCTTGTGTGTATGCAAAAACGACACAAAAACAATACAATTTGTTTATTAAAGCTTAGAATGCAACACTATACATGCATTTAATTGGTTAGAATCATTTCAATGAGATTTTATAGTCAGAAAAGTGTTTTTTGACTTTATATTATTATTACTATAGTTTATTTGTATGCTTTTTTTCTATAATTTAAACACAGTTGAAAGCGTTTCAGGACCATTATCAAGAACAGCGCCAAGGCCCAAGCTACATTATAAACACAATAATGTGAAAATCATATTACTAGTGTACATATTATATGATTGAAATATTCATTGAATTATTACATATAGAATAAAAATGTAACTCGACCCACCATCATGCAGACTGTCAATAAAACCAAAAAATGAATCGGTCGGTGGCCTGGTGGTTGGGGATTCCTGCCCTATAAGATCCCCTTATTTACTACATTGAATAATACTGTATTAGTCTTGTAGTTCCTACTCACATTATTATTTGTTTTGTTTTTTTAAAGCATGGGCTTCAAGCACCCGCTGGTAAAGGTTACCTAACAGGGAAGGAGGCCCAGTGGGTGAGTCATAATAATAATTATCATAAACATCATAATATTAATAATCATAATGAAAAGCTTGAAATAATTTTACACTCTTGGAAAAAAGCGTTCTTCAAAGAAATCCTTAGATAATTATAGTTTTATAAAAATTTCTAGGGTAATTATTAATAGATCATTCTACTTTGAATACATTTTTGATAGAAAAAACACTCTTCTCTTTGGTTCTGCAAACCTTTTTCTAGAGAGACGACTGAGGACCACTTAGTGTTATACATTTTTAAAAGGCTTGATCAGCAAATAGAAATTTTCTTCTTATTTTATATTTACATTCACATTGGCATTTGGCATTTTCCTAATCCAGAGTGACTTACATTTATCTTATTCATACAACCAAACAGCTATGGGGGTAAAGGGCCTTGCTCAGGGGCCCCTGAGTGGCAGCTTGGTGTGGCTGGGATTTTAACTCAAGTCCAGTTTATATCATATTTTAACAAAAAACATGTAAAATAAATTTTACACCACAAATACTTCTGTCAGAAAAAATGCTTTCCAGAAAAAACTAAGTAATCTCTGTTCATATCTTTCACTGATCACAGCATTTAGTGAAAAAGTTTCTGGCCCTGGCCCATAAGTTCAGCCTGCCTGTGTTTCTGGTGGACACGGTGTCCCTGAGCCGGCTCTCCCAGGATGCAGTTCTGCTCAAGGACAGCAAACTGAACGAGCCTCACTGCACATTTCTGTGCACAAACAGGGACTTTGTCACCTTCGGCCTGCT
The DNA here is from genome assembly GCF_946808225.1 of Silurus aristotelis. NCBI lineage: Eukaryota > Metazoa > Chordata > Actinopteri > Siluriformes > Siluridae > Silurus > Silurus aristotelis. The sequence goes on from NC_139599.1 coordinate 3,655,926, forward strand.
CGGAAACCTCTGGAAGTATGATGTAAGGACTTCTTGCCTTACATGCAACAGAGTTGTTTAATTGTTTCTGCAATGCTGAGATGTGTACCATGTAGACGATGGATGGATGGATGGTTAATGGATGGATGGATGGATGGATGGATGGATGGATGGAAAGAGAGATTGACAGACATAGACAGACAGACTTTAATAAGATTTAGCATGAAGGAATATGCTAACTGCCCCCTCCTTTGTCACTCCCTCAGGCTGGCCTCCTGGATGCTGCAGAGGAACGTGGCCTGGAGCTGCTGGAGATCAGGGGGAAAGACCCCAGGCTGGTCAGCATGGATGACCTGTCAGGCCGCGACATCCCTCTGCACCTGCTGTTAAGTTTCAACGGCCTTCTGGTGCATGTAGTTGTACTGTACGAACGAAGCGGAAACTACCTGTGGCATGGACCACTCAGGCTCCGAAGCAGCATGGACCGAGCATTTGCTCCCTGGAGGGAGCTCGAGTACGGCCGCTATGCAGGGGCCTACAGCAGGTACACAGCGTTCGAGACTGGAATCTTGGTAACATGTAATGGTTATATTGTGAGTAGAAAAATTCACATTTTCTCCCTTGAAAAAATGAAAGAATTGGTGGAATAGGGAGCATTATAGCTGTAGGGAATCAGCAAAGATTTGGCAACAATTTCATCACCTAATATAATTTCAATCAAGGGTGGGTGCAGCAGTGATGTCACAAGTGGACTGTTCTCCGACGATCATCGTGCAACTTATAGAACACGAGCTGAAATATTTTTGTTATTTGATATGTGATTCTTCTGTTTCAGGCCAGATCTTATTCTAACCACTCTCGATGGGCTTGATGTTCGGATTCCCAAAAACTTCTCTCACTTCCAGAGTGAACATTTCAACAGCCGCTTCCTGGAGTGCAGATATCGAGAAGCAGCAGCCTTTTACCAGGTACATTTTGTTCTATATTTCTAAATATGTTTTTTTATGTATGTATTTTTTTTTTACTGATGATAATGAGACGAAACCTAAACAAACATTCAACGTACACAGCTGTGTCTACTTCACAATCAGTCAGGTTTTCTAGTTCATTCAGAAAGTCCCGCTTCTTCCAATATACTCAGGGCACATCCATATAATTCAAAAACACGACTTTGTATTGATCATCAATTAATAGTAGACTCCAAATTTTTAACCCGACCGTACGCTCCTGCACCTACAAAGGCACAACTTGGTATCTTTCTTTCCAGCTGTATCCAGACGATACATCACCAGAGGCCATGGACTTCAGGATGAAGGCTAAGAGTCTCCTCCACCTCGCTGCTCGGGTTCTCAGTGGGATCGAGGTTCCGTTCTGGCTGAGCAGTGGTACATGTCTCGGTTAGTAGATTGTTGCTTGTCGGGATTCATGAAAACAAATCAATTTGTTTCTATTAAAGTAGATATGAAAGTCATTCTTTAGATTCAACCCTTTTTTTGTCACAGGTTGGTTCCGGCAGTGTAACATAATTCCCTACAGTAAAGATGTGGACCTGGGCATCTGGATAAAAGATTACAGGCATGATATCATACAGGCGTTTCAGAAGGCTGGACTCTCCCTCAAACATAAGTTTGGAAAGGTACAGCATCTTCTACTCCTGTCACCTAATTATCCTGAAAACCTATTTAAACTGATGCTGAATTAAAATGATGGTCTGAACAGAGAGATTGTAAATTTATTTTTTTTATTAGTTTCTCTTTGTTGTACTCAGGAGCTTCATCTTTACTGTCCCACTTCATAGTGCAACATACTACCGTTAAATAGTTTCTCCACCAATCAAAATCAAGAATTGATCAGCGCCTATACATTTTATTGCTCTTATAAACTGCTCTTATTGGTCCAGACTGCTTCTAAAATGATTTGTCCCACACGCAGATAGAGGACAGTCTTGAGCTCTCCTTTCAAGGCCTGGATGTGAAACTGGACATCTTTTTTTTCTATGGGGACGGAGACATCGTTTGGAACGGAGGCACACAGGCGAAAAGTGGCAAGAAATTCAAGTGAAGTATTTTCATATTGGTTATTGAGTGAACTGGATGGAAAAGACTGTCCTTGGCTTGTTATATTATTTCTAATTTTGCATATTGATACATCATACAGACAAAAGCTTTAAGGTTTGTATGTGCTTTTTGAACGTCCCATTCCACATTTAATCCCCATTCGCTGTTAGTCTCCACTCTTCTGAGAAGATGGTCCACTGGATTTCGGAGTGTGCTTGTACGGATTTGTGTTAGTTCAGCCACAAAGGTAAAGTCAGGTACTGATGTTGGTGAGGAGGCTGAAGGTGCTGTCAGTGTTCTTCTCAATTAGGCCTCTCTTTATAGAGCTGGCTTTGTGCACAGGGGCATTGTCATGCTGGAACATGTTTGGGTCTCCTGGTTCAAGCGAAGGGGAAATTTAACGATACAGCATCCAAAGACGCCCTATACAATTGTGTGCCTCCAACTTTGTGGTAACAAGAACCACTTATGGATGAAAAAGTCAGGTAGTGTAGATTCTGACATTTAATGAGGATTATGGTGTAGAGATGTTCCTCTGCCAGTTTATTAGTTTCCTGGCCATGAAAAAGTGTAAAACAACCTGTATTTCTGGGTATATTCTTGACAATAGTTTAACTATGTGCTTCCAGTGTGCAAAGAATCTTATGTTAGCCATGTGCAATCAGATCTCTCATGGACGTTCTCTGCAAATCCACAATGCATCTGATAATCTAGTGTGTCTCTGACTTTGTGTTAGGTACGTTTTCCCTCGGTTCAGCCTGTGTTGGACAGAGCTGCTGGAACTGAAGGTCCAAGTACCCTGTGAGACTCTGGATTATGTGACTGCGAACTATGGACCTGACTGGAACGTTCCGGTCAAGGCTTGGGACTGGAAGAACTCGCCACCCAACGTGCAGGAGAACGGCGTGTGGCCCATCAAGGAGTGGGATGATGTCATCCAAGTCAACTAAGGCTGAAACAGTGTGTAGTTTAGAAATATGGATGCCATAACACATACAATTAAATGTAATAAAACACTAAATGTGAGATACCAGGAGGTAACCAGAAAAGACTGTATTTAAAGAAATGTTTAAAAAACGTATACTAACTGAATAATGTAAACCTTAATGCAGATGCTGTGTTTTTTTCCATGACTTTTTTGAAGATGTGAAATTGTAAGCAGATAACATGAGCTACTGAAATGTGTGATGGGCCATACTACTATTAGGATCTCGGTCTGAAATGTTAGTGTGAGTTTTCTTTAAATAAAACACCTAAACCTAAACTGGAGCCCATGTCCTTTTTAATTCCTTCTGATAACATTAGTCTAAGAAACTTGGATATTATATAGGAAATAAAAGTAAAAGTTTTACAGTAAAATGAAGTTGTTGTTTTCAATCTGTTTATTATTACGTAAAGCTACTTAATCTGTAATTTTTTCTTAAAGAATTATTACATTGTTGAAAATATTTGTATTGATTAACATCAGCAAAGTTCTTCTTCTTCTTTCGCCACAGAGGATCATCCGTCTCCATACCCCCCTGTCCTCTACATCTGCCTCTTTCAAACCAACTACCTGCATGTCTTCCCTCACCACATCCATAAACTTACTCCCAACGAAAACCTCAACATCTTCAGCTCTGCTACCTCCAGCTCCACCTCCTGTCTTTTTCTTAATGCCACTGTCTCTAAACCATACCGATTATCTTAACACCAAACGTTCAATTTGACTAAAATGTATATATCCTGTATGTCTCCTCTAGATGGCAGTATAAACTCAGTAATCATTTGCTTTTGAAAACCCACCTGCCATGCTTCTACCCCCTTAAAGAAAAATCACTTAAATGGGTCTGATACAGCTACACAAGTAATAATATGTGTAAAATACTACATTTAATCCAACAGGTGTATTAGACCCAGATTAGAGACTCTTTTAAAGGGGCAGAATTAAGGCAGGTGGGTTTAAAAAGCAAATGATTACTGAGTTTATACTGCCATCTACCGGACACTGTATAAATTGTCGTGAAATTGAATGTGTTATGTTAGGACCAGGTTACGGTGGCCGAGAAGTGCAAAACACTAACAAATCCGAAAACATAATAACAAATGCAAAAACAAATGAACAAATCCGAAAACACATTAACAAATCCGAAAACACATTAACAAATCCGAAAACACATTAACAAATCCGAAAACAAAAGAGTTTATACTGCCATCTACCGGACACTGTATAAATTGTAGTGAAATTTAATGTGTTATGTTAGGACCAGGTTACGGTGGCCGAGAAGTGCAAAACACATTAACAAATCCAAAAACAAATTAACAAATCTGAAAACACATTAACAAATCCGAAAACAAATGAACAAATCTGAAAACACATTAACAAATCCAAAAACAAATTAACAAATCCAAAAACATTAACAAATCCGAAAACACAACGACAAGTCAGACAAACCTGAAAAGGTAGGTAGTTTGTGAATGGAAACTTACCGATCATTGGACGGGGGACTTCAGCCAGGGGGTCGGAATTGGGCACAACACCTGAAATGACCTAATCTCATTCACATTTGTATTTACATTTACGGAATTTAGGAGACGCTCTTGTCCAGAGCGATGTATAAAAAGTGCTTTGAGAAACCATCAGTGAATAAATCAACACTGGTACACTAGATTATACATTTTTGATGTCAGCCTACAACTCTGTTGAGCCCTTTTTTATTATTAATATTTATTAATAAAAAGACAACACAATTATCTCACTTTCCCACCCATCCTAACCAGATTTGGTTCCTGTGGACTTTGGACAAATAACAGAAGTTGCTTGATGCACTTTGAAAAGAAGACTTCCAGGACACTTTCCGGAAGTGGCAGAAACATGTAGCTATATAAAGTACTTTATTGAAAACACAGCGAGTCTCGAAAGTTTTATAATAATGATATATTAATATGCTGCATATATGCAGAATTGTTTAGTAAGTCCACTGAGGATCAAAACTTTGAATAATTTTTTTAGAGAGAATTTACATGGTTAATAATTCATTGTATGAGAAGTTGGAGACTAAGGAAGGAGAAAAGGATTTGAGGGACCGAGCTGGGAAGGATGTGCTGCAATTGGGCAATAAAGATTGCAGATGGAAATGTGTTGACTAGTGAGGAGAGTGTGTTGAGAAGATGAAGGGAGTATTTTGAGCAGCTGATGAATGAAGAAAATGAGTGAGAGAGAAGGTTGGTTTATGTGGAGATGGTGAAGCAGGAAGTGGATAGGACTATTAAGGAGGAAGTGAGAGCAGCTATTAAGAGGATGAAGAGTGGGAAGTCGGTTGGACCATGAAGATGTTTAGGAGAGATGACAGTGGTGTTTATAACAAGATTGTTTAACAAGATTTTGTAAGGTGCGAGGATGCCTGAGGAATGGAGAAGGAGTGTGCTGGTAAAGATCTTTAAGAATAAGGGAGATGTGCAGACCTGCAGTAACTACAGGGGAATTAAGTTGATCAGTCACACCATGAAGTTATGGGAAAGAGTAGTGGAAGCCAGGCTGAGGGAAGAGGTGCCCATCTGTGATCAACAGTATGGTATCATGCCAAGGAAGAGCACCACAGATGCACTATTTGCTTCGAGAATGTTAATAGAGAAGTATAGAGGAGGTTAGAAGGAGCTGCATTGTGTGTTTGTGGATTTAGAGAAAGCGTTCAACTGGGTGAGGGTGGTGCAGGACATGTATGAGAGGTGAAGTGTGCAGTAAGAATGACAGACTGGTTCAAAGTGTATCGGCTTTGAGCCCTTTCCTCTTTGAAGTGGTGATGGTTTGGATATGTGCATAGGAGGGAAATGGGTTATATTTGTAATAGAATGCTGAGGATGGAGCCACCAGCAAGGAGAAAAAGAGGAAGACCAAGGAGGAGGTTTATGGATGTGGTGAGGGAAGACATGCAGGTAGCTGGTTGAAAGAGGCTTATGTAGAGTACAGGGTAGTTGGAGACCGATGATCCACTGTGGCGATCCCTAATGGGAGCGCCCAAAAGAAGAAGAAAAAGAAGAAGAATTCATCATGCAAGATCTCTTGGTTCTGTTAAGAGTTAGCAACACAGGTGACAGTGCCTGTTAGAGGAGACACCCATATTATTTTAAAAGTATGCATGTAAAAAACAGAAGAAACATCAGTGTCCAAGTGACTAGTTTCCAAGTCCAACTTTAAATCAGCTTTCAGCCCCGTAAGCCAATGTGAGAAGTGGGCGGTCTGTAAAGTATGAACATTTTCTTGGCAAGCAGCTGACTGGCTGAATGGAACCATGTAGTGGGCTGTGTTTGAGTTTAACCTAGTATTCTGAAGTTTCTCTGTGAGCTGAGATATTTTGCTTCTCCAGCTATAATGGGTGCGTGTGCGCGAGCCTTTCTGTGTCTTTTCCTGCTCAGTGTGAGCCAGACTCTACCAGGTGTATCAGGAGGGAAGATCCTAGTCTGGCCTGCAGATTTTAGCCACTGGATGAATATCAAAGTCATCATAGACGAGCTCATAGCGAGAGGACACAATGTGACTGTGGTCACCCACAGTGCTACACCATGTGTAAAGACAGCTCAGTCTCCAGGCTATAATGTTGAGATCATAAAGGTACCAGTGACCAAACAGAATTTTATTGAGCATGTAGAGCTAATGTACAGGTACTTGATGAATGAAATGCCAAATGACAACATGATTCAGGTCTTTCTGAAGACAAAGGAGGTCATTGACACATTCACAAGGATGAGTCAGATCATGTGCAGAGAGCTTTTTGCACGTGAAGATCTGCTGGAGAAGTGGAAAGAGTTTGATGTTGTGCTGACAGACCCCATTTATACGTGCAGGGCACTTCTACCTGTGAAACTGAATCTGCCATTTGTTATCAGCCTTAGGTTCAGTTTTGGAAATACCTTAGAGCGACTTTGTGGACAGCTGCCAACACCTGCCTCTTATGTCCCAGGAGTCAGTCTGGGCTTCCCGGCAAAGATGGATTTCCCACAAAGAGTGAAAAACCTACTCTTTATTATCTTTCAGGATCTTCTGCTGAAATATCTGACTTCAGTAAAATGGGACAATTTTCATACTCAGGTCATGGGTAAGTTAAGAAGCCAGTAGCCAGTATATTTAGCGTCTAGAAAATGGTTTAAAATGTTGAGCAAATTTAACATGAACAAATTATTATTATTTTTTTTACTCAGATTGAAATATTTTGCCACAAATTTTGACTAAAGTGCTACATAAGTACCAGTCGTAGTCACTTCACATGCTTGTAAAAAATATTTGAGCACAATCCTTTTATGCATTTATCAAGCATTAATTATAATTCTGTTCAAATACCATACTTTATTCAAGTTACACAGTCGAGTCTGGGTGGATTCATTTATGTAAGTTGTACATCATTCTACTTTCCATTTCTTCCTCTCAAGCTCCTGGAGCTTTTGTTCTAACTGTTCTATTTGTCTAGGACAGAAACTTCCCTTTTCAGGAAAACCACACGTGTGTCACCCACATAGTATATTGTGTTAAACTCTTAATTAGTGAGTATGAAATTCACATTTGTATTATTAATACAGTATACTCTAGTTGCTGTTGCTGAGTTCTGTTTGCCTGCACACCAGCCCAATTTGCTTCTTGTTTCAAACCACTATCAGTTTCAGAATAATCCCTCTTTTACTATTAGTGGTCCCCTGGTTTTACAAGCTCTCTGGGTTCCAAACCCTATGTCATACACATAGACACAGTGAGCGAGGAAAGAAAAACCTCCTCTTCCCTTACTTTGCTATTATTTCTCTTAAATGTTACCCCTCCCATCCCCGTGAACCTGATGCAGCATATTCATACAAGTTACCTTTTACTGGAACACAATGTTTTAAAGCAAGTGGAAATTAAGAAAACTTTTTGAATAACCAACCTCGGGGGGAACCAAATGTTCTTTACTGACACACTCTACAGTTCATAAAGGTGTTGATTGTTAACAGAGGATTGGAATGAAGTTTGGTTTTCTTATGTTAAACTCAAATGTAAGAAAAGGGGAATTTTAGATTAACATGACATTCACAAAGTATGATTGAATATGATTGAGTCTTTCGATTACAAAGCACAATGACGAGCATTTCGGTTTAGAATTCAAAGCCCAATACAGCTATTACGTGACCTCCAATGAGAGACGTGAACCAAAGTTTGAGCTATTATAAGGGTGCAAACCTTGTGTCATCATAGACATCATTAGGGAGCATTGGGAGGAAGGCCTTTTTAGTAGTAAAATGAAATTCAAACCATCCTTGATCTGAGAAAAAACTCCCAAACACTAAAGCAATTCACAGTGAAGAATTTGCTAAAGACCCTATATAATAGGGCACTCAGCTACATAAAATTGCACCTAGAAAAAAGGGGTTTGTTTTGCAACCTACATCAAGCTCTAAACTACTCACCAAGTGCTAAGGACACATGAAGGTCAAACAGAAAGTCATGAATGCCAACTATGAGGTCAGACAATCAGGACACTGCAAATTCATGACCTTCATTCATTCATTCATTCATTCATTCATTTTCTCCCGCTTATCCGTAATTCGGGTCGCGGGGGCAGCAGTCTAAGCAGCCCTTCGACTGCTGCCCAATCCTCACAGCACCATCCCTGATGGTCCCTCCTGCAGGTGGTGAGCCCACGGGAAGGCGGCCCCACGTCACTCCGACGTCACGGACCTTGATATTTCCCTCGTAAGGGACCCCCGGAGCATAGAGGGTTAAGGGCCTTGCTCAAGGGCCCAAGAGTGGCAGCTTGGCGATACCAGGGCTTGAACCCCAGACCTTCCGATCGGCAACCCAGCGCCTTAACCGCTGGAGCCACCACTCCCCTTAAATTCACGACCTCAACCTCCTTAAACCCTAAATGGTGGTGGTCTCTAAAGCTTTAAGGATGATATCAGCAGGTATTCAACACGTGTTAAATGCTTTTATTCTAGCTAATGCAGACTAGCACATGTGACTTTTAATTAGTCTTGTTTTACTTTAGCTCAGAACTTCATAGCCCGGAAAGATATTTTTTTAATCCAAGATCATTTTGTTAATTTAAACCTAGTCCTGGAAACCACCTAAAAGATACGCCTGTTCTCATAGGATTATTACTGTTATAGAGTATATCTGAGTGTTCTAATAAGTGAACGTAAACGTGTATAACTGACGTGAATTAGGAAATAATTTATTAAGAAATTATTATGTTCTCACATGGTGTAACTTTCGGCTGCTTCTTTCTCACAAGTCATTTATTCACTATCTCCATATCCTCAGAATGTGAATTTGTAAACTACAAATTTTCCATCAGATAACAACATAAAGCCTTCAGATGCACATTTTATGCAAATTAGCAATGTTTTGTAATTGATACCATTATTTTATTTATTATAGATTTTTTAGTCAAACCGAATGAAATGATATGGTCTTAAACTTGATAAACGATACATGTACTGAAATAACGAGATTTAAAGATAAGATTTGTACTTTTGGCCACATTTTCCATTATCCATAGAGGATCCATTCAGGAGATAAATTAATTATATATTATAGGTTAAAATTCATAATAATTACATATTAATATGCTGCATATATGGAGAATTGTTTAGGAAGACCACTAAGGATCAGCCACGAAACATTGAAGAATTGTTTTTGAGAGAATTTACATGGTTAATAATTCATTGTATGAGAAGTTGGAGACTAAGGAAGGAGAAAAGGATTTGAGGGACCATGCTGTGAAGGATGTGCTGCAAGTTAGGGCAATAAAGAATGCAGATGGAAATGTGTTGACTAGTGAGGAGAGTGTGTTGATGGGACAGCAGGAAGTGGATAGGATTAGTAAGGAGGAAGTGAGAGCAGCATTTAAGAGTATCAGGAGTGGAAAGTCTGTTGGACAAGATGACATACCACTAGAAGCATGGAGATGTTTAGGAGAGATGGCAGTGGTGTTTATTACAAGATTGTTTAACGAGATTTTGGAAGGTGAGAGGATGCCTGAGGAATGAAAAAGAAGTGTGCTGATAAAGATCTTTAAGAATAAGGGAGATGTGCAGACCTGCAGTAACTACAGGGGAATTAAGTTAATCAGTCACACCATGAAGTTATGAGAAAGAGTAGTGGAAGCCAGGCTGAGAGAAAAGGTGACCATCTGTGAGCAACAGTATGATTTCATGCCAAGGAAGAGCACCATAGATGCACTATTTGCATTAAGAATGTTAATAGAGAAGTATAGAGGAGATCAGAAGGAGCTGCATTGTGTGTTTGGGGATTTAGAGAAAGCGTACCACAGGGTGCAGAGAGAGGAATTGTGGTATTGTATGAGGAAGTCAGGTGTGTCAGAGATGTATGTGAGAGTGGTGCTGGACATGTATGAGAGCAGTGAAGTGTGCAGTAAGAAAGGCAGACTGATTCAAAGTGTAGGTGGGACTGCATCAAGGATCGGCTTTGAGCCCTTTCCTCTTTGCAGTGGTGATGGTTTGGACATGTGCAGAGGAGAGACATCGGTTATATTGGTAGTATTGGTGCCACAAAATCCCAAGGAAAGTTTCAGGTAAACTGGAAGGGATGTGTTTTACATAATTCAATATATGCTGTGAGATACTGGTCAGAAACTGGACCTGCTGTTTATCATCAGCCTTAGGTCCAGTTTCAGAAGTTCTACCAACACCATCTATAGCTTTCAGGATTTTCTGTTCACATTTCTAATGTAAAAGTGGAATCCTTTAAATACAGAGCCAATGGGTAAGTAAGGATATCAGGGTTTTTTTTACATTTACATTTATGACATTTGGAGGACAGCCTTTTCCAGAGCAACTTACAATTATCTTGACTTTGAATTGGAATGCAAACCAAAATTGAATATTAAACAAATGAACATTCTAAATGCTAATCAAATTAGGTGTAATTTTAGCAATAAAATGAAAAAACATTTTACTGTTCACCTCCAGGCTTTTCCAAGTTTAACTATGATGAGAAAATTGAGTTATAATGCACCATAGATGCACTATTTGCATTAAGAATGTTAATAGAGAAGTATAGAGGAGATCAGAAGGAGCTGCATTGTGTGTTTGGGGATTTAGAGAAAGCGTACCACAGGGTGCAGAGAGAGGAATTGTGGTATTGTATGAGGAAGTCAGGTGTGTCAGAGAAGTATGTGAGAGTGGTGCAGGACATGTATGAGAGCAGTGAAGTGTGCAGTAAGAAAGGCAGACTGATTCAAAGTGTAGGTGGGACTGCATCAAGGATCGGCTTTGAGCCCTTTCCTCTTTGCAGTGGTGATGGTTTGGACATGTGCAGAGGAGAGACATGGGTTATATTGGTAGTATTGGTGCCTGTTAGAGGAGACACCCATATTATTTTGAAAGTATGTATGTAAAAAATAGAAGAAACATCAGTGTCCAAGTGACCAGTTTCCAAGTCCAACTTTAAATCAGCTTTCAGCCCCGTAAGCCAATGTGAGAAGTGGGCGGTCTGTAAAATATAAAAATTTTCTTGGCAAGCACCTGACTGGCTGAATGGAACCATGTAGTGGGCTGTGTTTGAGTTTAACCTAGTATTGTGAAGTTACTCTGTGAGCTGAGATATTTTGCTTCTTCAGCTATAATTAGTGCGTGTGTGCGAGCCTTTCTGTGTCTTTTCCTGCTCCGTGTGAGGCAGACTCTACCGGGTGTATCAGGAGGGAAGATCCTAGTCTGGCCTGCAGATTTTAGCCACTGGATGAATATCAAAGTCATCATAGACGAGCTCATAGCGAGAGGACACAATGTGACTGTGATCACCCACAGTGCTACACCATCTGTAAAGATAGCTCAGTCTCCAGGCTATAATGTTGATATCATAGAGGTACCGTACACCAAACAGGATGTTATTGATCATAAAGATGTAATGTACAGGTACTTGATGTATGAAATACCAAATGAAAACATGATTCAGGTCTTTCTGAAGACAAAGGAGGTCATTGACAGATTCACAAGGAAGAATGAGATCATGTGCAGAGAGCTTTTTGCACGTGAAGATCTGCTGGAGAAGTGGAAGGAGTTTGATGTTGTGCTGACAGACCCCATGTATTCATTTATGTAAGATGTGCGTCATTAGATTAAAACTTTACCCATTTTTAAACGTTTAAAACTCCCCAGGCATGGTATTATAGGTAAATGATTAATGACCGGGTTACTGTTCCAAATTACAATTTTATCAGTCACCTAGAAAACCATGAAAATGCTTTTTTCATCTGTTCATAAAATAAAAATAAACAGAAAATGACAATAAAAATAGGATAAAAGTAGAATTTATTATTTTTTCAGGTAGATAAGGAAGATATTAATAATAACCATACACACATATATATATATATATATATATATATATATATATATATATATATATATATATATATATATATATATATATATATATCCTCTCCTTGAACTGCCACCTTAACGTGGTGGAGGGGTTTGAGTACTCGAATGACCCTAGGAGCTATGTTGTCCGGGGCTATATGCCCCTGGTAGGGTCTCCCAAGGCAAACAGGTCCTGGGCGACGGGTCAGACTAAGAGCGGTTCAAAACCCCTTATGAGAGATACTACATCAGGGACCGTGACGTCGCCCGGTATGGCGCAGCCGGGGCCCCACCCTGGAGCCAGGCCCGGGGTTGGGGCTCGTATGCGAGCGCCTGGTGGCCGGGCCTTCCCCCACAGGGTCCGGCCGGGCTCAGCCCGAAGGAGCGACGTGGGGCCGCCTTCCAGTGGGCTCACCACCTGCAGGAGGGACTGTAAGGGGCCGGTGCTAAGAGGATCGGGCAGCAGTCGAAGGTGGAGGCCTCGACAACCCGATCCCTGGACACGGAAGCTAGCTCTAGGGACGTGGAATGTCACCTCGCTGGCGGGGAAGGAGCCTGAGATTGTGCGTGAGGTTGAGAGGTTCCGACTAGAGATAGTCGGGATCACCTCTACGCACGGCCTGGGCTCTGGAACCACACTCCTCGAGAGAGGATGGACTCTTTACAACTCTGGAGCTGCCCATGGTGAAAGGCGTCGGGCTGGTGTGGGTTTGCTTATAGCCCCCCAGCTCAGCCGCCATGTGTTGGAGTTTACCCCGGTGAACGAGAGGGTCGTTTCCCTGCGCCTACGGGTCGGGGATAGGTCTCTCACTGTCGTGTGTGCCTACGGGCCAAACGGCAGTATAGAGTACCCGGCCTTCTTGGGGTCTCTGGGAGGGGTGCTGGACAGTGCTCCGACTGGGGACTCCGTCGTTCTACTAGGAGACTTCAATGCACACGTGGGCAGCGACAGTGACACCTGGAGGGGCGTGATTGGGAGGAACGGCCCCCCTGATCTGAACCCGAGCGGTGTTCAGTTATTGGACTTCTGTGCTAGTTACAGTTTGTCCATAACGAACACCATGTTCAAGCATAAGGGTGTCCATCAGTACACGTGGCACCAGGACACCCTAGGCCGCAGGTCGATGATCGACTTTGTGGTCGTTTCATCTGACCTGCGGCCGTATGTCTTGGACACTCGGGTAAAGAGAGGGGCGGAGCTGTCAACTGATCACCACCTGGTGGTGAGTTGGATCCGATGGCGGGGGAGGAAGCTGGACAGACTCGGCAGACCCAAGCGTACTGTGAGGGTCTGCTGGGAACGTTTGGCCGAGCCTCCTGTCAGAGAGATCTTCAACTCCCACCTCCGGCAGAGCTTTGACCAGATCCCGAGGGAGGCCGGAGATATTGAGTCCGAGTGGACCATGTTCTCCACCTCCATTGTCGAAGCGGCCGCTCGGAGCTGTGGCAGTAAGGTCTCCGGTGCCTGTCGAGGCGGCAATCCCCGAACCCGGTGGTGGAAACCGGAAGTAAGGGATGCCGTCAAGCTGAAGAAGGAGTCCTACCTGGCCTGGTTGGCTTGTGGGACTCCTGAGGCAGCTGACGGGTACCGGCAGGCCAAGCGAACTGCAGCCCGGGTGGTTATCGAGGCAAAAACTCGGGCCTGGGAGGAGCTCGGTGAGGCCATGGAGAAGGACTATCGGCTGGCCTCGAAGAGATTCTGGCAAACCGTCCGGCGCCTCAGGAGGGGAAAGCAGTGCCCCACCAATGCTGTTTACAGTAGAGGTGGGGAGCTGTTGACCTCAACTGGGGATGTCGTTGGACGGTGGAAGGAATACTTCGAGGATCTCCTCAATCCCGCCGTCACGTCTTCCATTGAGGAAGCAGAGGCTGAGGGCTCAGAGGCGGACTCGTCCATCACCCAAGCTGAAGTCACCGAGGTAGTAAAGAAACTCCTTGGTGGCAGGGCACCGGGGGTGGATGAGATCCGCCCTGAGTACCTCAAGTCTCTGGATGTTGTGGGGCTGTCTTGGCTGACACGCCTCTGCAGCATCGCGTGGCGGTCGGGGACAGTGCCTCTGGAATGGCAGACCGGGGTGGTGGTCCCTCTTTTTAAGAAGGGGGACCGGAGGGTGTGTTCCAACTATAGGGGGATCACACTTCTCAGCCTACCTGGGAAAGTCTATGCCAGGGTACTGGAGAGGAGAATACGGCCGATAGTAGAACCTCGGATTCAGGAGGAACAATGTGGTTTTCGTCCAGGCCGTGGAACACTGGACCAGCTCTTTACCCTCTACAGGGTGCTGGAGGGTTCATGGGAGTTTGCCCAACCAGTCCACATGTGCTTTGTGGATTTGGAAAAGGCATTCGACTGTGTCCCTCGCGGCGGCCTGTGGAGGGTGCTCCGGGAGTATGGGGTCGGGGGCCCTTTACTAAGGGCTGTCCGGTCCCTGTATGACCGAAGCAGGAGCTTGGTTCGCATTGCCGGCAGTAAGTCAGACTTGTTCCCGGTGCATGTTGGACTCCGGCAGGGCTGCCCTTTGTCACCGGTTCTGTTCATAATTTTTATGGACAGAATTTCTAGGCGCAGCCAGGGGTCGGAGGGTGTCCGGTTTGGTGACGACACGATTTCGTCTTTGCTCTTTGCAGATGATGTTGTCGTGTTGGCTTCATCAGACCAGGACCTTCAGCATGCACTGGGACGG
Organism: Silurus aristotelis; assembly: GCF_946808225.1. Classification (NCBI taxonomy): domain Eukaryota; kingdom Metazoa; phylum Chordata; class Actinopteri; order Siluriformes; family Siluridae; genus Silurus; species Silurus aristotelis. The sequence continues at coordinate 3,670,975 of NC_139599.1, forward strand.
TTTGCAGCCGAGTGTGAAGCGGCTGGGATGAGAATCAGCACCTCCAAATCCGAGGCCATGGTCCTCAGTCGGAAAAGGGTGGCTTGCCCACTTCAGGTTGGTGGGGAGTTCCTGCCGCAAGTGGAGGAGTTTAAGTATCTTGGGGTTTTGTTCACGAGTGAGGGAAGGGTGAAACGGGAGATTGACAGACGGATCGGTGCAGCTTCTGCAGTAATGCGGTCGATGTACCGGTCTGTCGTGGTGAAGAAGGAGCTGAGCCGCAAGGCGAAACTTTCGATTTACCGGTCAATCTACGTTCCTACTCTCACCTATGGTCATGAGCTCTGGGTCATGACCGAAAGGACAAGATCCCGGATACAGGCGGCCAAAATGTGCTTCCTCCGCAGGGTGGCTGGGCGATCCCTTAGAGATAGGGTGAGAAGCTTAGTCACTCGGGAGGAGCTCGGAGTAGATCCGCTGCTCCTCCACATCGAGAGGGGTCAGCTGAGGTGGCTCGGGCATCTGTTCCGGATGCCTCCTGGACGCCTTCCTGGGAAGGTGTTCCGGGCGCGTCCCACTGGGAGGAGACCCCGGGGAAGACCTAGGACACGCTGGAGAGACTATGTCTCCCGGCTGGCCTGGGAACGCCTTGGTGTCCCCCCGGAAGAGCTGGAAGAAGTGTCTAGGGAGAGGGAAGTCTGGGCATCTTTGCTTAGACTGCTGCCCCCGCGACCCGGCATCGGATAAGCGGGAGAAGATGGATGGATGGATGGATATATATATATATATATATAATGTTGTAGGAAAATGTCTTACAGAGAAAAATATATAAAAATGGTAACATATAAAGTGTTAATATTTTGTATTGATAGTGATGTTTTGACAAACACAAAATCCCAAGGAAAGTTTCAGGTAAACTGGAAGGGATGTGTTTTACATAATTCAATATATGATGTGAGATACTGGTCAGAAACTGGACCTGCTGTTTATCATCAGCCTTAGGTCCAGTTTCAGAAGTTCTACCAACACCATCTATAGCTTTCAGGATTTTCTGTTCACATTTCTAATGTAAAAGTGGAATCCTTTAAATACAGAGCCAATGGGTAAGTAAGGATATCAGGGTTTTTTTACATTTACATTTATGACATTTGGAGGACAGCCTTTTCCAGAGCAACTTACAATTATCTTGACTTTAAATTGGAATGCAAACCAAAATTGAATATTAAACAAATGAACATTCTAAATGCTAATCAAATTAGGTGTAATTTTAGCAATAAAATGAAAAAACATTTTACTGTTCACCTCCAGGCTTTTCCAAGTTTAACTATGATGAGAAAATTGAGTTACAGCAATAGCTGCATTGTGTGTTTGTGGATTTAGAGAAATGGTACGACAGGGTGCAGAGAGAGAGGAATTGTGGTATTGTATGAGGAAGTCGGGTGTGTCGGAGAAGCATGTAAAGGTGGTGCAGGACATGTATGAGAGGTGAAGTGTGCAGTAAGAATGACAGACTGGTTCAAAGTGTAGGTGGGACTGCATCAAGGATCGGTCTTGAGCCCTTTCCTCTTTGCAGTGGTGATGGTTTGGATATGTGCAGAGGAGGGAAATGGGTTATATTGGTAGAAGAATTCTGATGATGGAGCTACCAGGAAGGAGGAAAAGAGGAAGACCAAGGAGGAGGTTTATGGATGTGGTGAGAGAAGACATGCAGGTAGCTGGTTCAAAGAGTAAGATGTAGAGTACAGGGTAGTTCGGAGACTGATGATCCACTGTGGCGACCCCTAACGGGAGCACCCAAAAGAAGAAGAAGAATTCATCATGCAAGATTTCTTGCTTCTGTTAAGAGTTGGCAACACAGGTGACAGTGCCAGTTAGAGGAGACACCCATATTATTTTGAAAGTATGTATGTAAAAAATAGAAGAAACATCAGTGTCCAAGTGACCAGTTTCCAAGTCCAACTTTAAATCAGCTTTCAGCGCCGTAAGCCAATGTGAGAAGTGGGCGGTCTGTAAAATATATAAATATTCTTGGCAAGCAGCTGACTGGCTGAATGGAACCATGTAGTGGGCTGTGTTTGAGTTTAACCTAGTACTCTGAAGTTACTCTGTGAGCTTAGATATTTTGCTTCTCCAGCTATAATGAGTGCGTGTGCGCGAGCCTTTCTGTGTCTTTTCCTGCTCAGTGTGAGCCAGACTCTACCGGGTGTATCAGGAGGGAAGATCCTAGTCTGGCCTGCAGATTTTAGCCACTGGTTGAATATCAAAGTCATCATAGACGAGCTCATAGCAAGAGGACACAATGTGACTCTGGTCACCCACAGTGCTACACCATCTGTAAAGACAGCTCAGTCTCCAGGCTATAATGTTGATATCATAGAGGTACCGTACACCAAACAGGATGTTATTGATCATAAAGATGTAATGTACAGGTACTTGATGAATGAAATAACAAATGACAACATGATTCAGGTCTTTCTGAAGACAAAGGAGGTCATTGACACATTCACAAGGAAGAATGAGATCATGTGCAGAGAGCTTTTTGCACGTGAAGATCTGCTGGAGAAGTGGAAGGAGTTTGATGTTGTGCTGACAGACCCCATGTATTCATTTATGTAAGATGTGCGTCATTAGATTAAAACTTTACCCATTTTTAAACGTTTAAAACTCCCCGGGCATGGCATTATAGGTAAATGATTAACGACCGGGTTACTGTTCCAAATTACAATTTTATCAGTCACCTAGAAAACCATGAAAATGCTTTTTTCATCTGTTCATAAAATAAAAATAAACAGAAAATGACAATAAAAATAGGATAAAAGTAGAATTTATTATTTTTCAGGTAGATAAGGAAGATATTAATAATAACCATACACACACACATATATATATATATATATATATATATATATATATATATATATATATATATATATATATATATATATATATATATATATAATGTTGTAGGAAAATGTCTTACAGAGAAAAATATATAAAAATGGTAACATATAAAGTGTTAATATTTTGTATTGATAGTGATGTTTTGACAAACACAAAATCCCAAGGAAAGTTTCAGGTAAACTGGAAGGAATGTGTTTTACATAATTCAATATATGCTGTGAGACACTGGTCAGAAACTGGACCTGCTGTTTATCATCAGCCTTAGGTCCAGTTTCAGAAGTTCTACCAACACCATCTATAGCTTTCAGGATTTTCTGTTCACATTTCTAATGTAAAAGTGGAATCCTTTAAATACAGAGCCAATGGGTAAGTAAGGATATCAGGGTTTTTTTACATTTACATTTATGACATTTGGAGGACAGCCTTTTCCAGAGCAACTTACAATTATCTTGACTTTAAATTGGAATGCAAACCAAAATTGAATATTAAACAAATGAACATTCTAAATGCTAATCAAATTAGGTGTAATTTTAGCAATAAAATGAAAAAACATTTTACTGTTCACCTCCAGGCTTTTCCAAGTTTAACTATGATGAGAAAATTGAGTTACAGCAATAGCTGCATTGTGTGTTTGTGGATTTAGAGAAAGGGTACAACAGGGTGCAGAGAGAGAGGAATTGTGGTATTGTATGAGGAAGTCAGGTGTGTCGGAGAAGCATGTAAGGGTGGTGCAGGACATGTATGAGAGGTGAAGTGTGCAGTAAGGATGACAGACTGGTTCAAAGTGTAGGTGGGACTGCATCAAGGATCGGTCTTGAGCCCTTTCCTCTTTGCAGTGGTGATGGTTTGGATATGTGCAGAGGAGGGAAATGGGTTATATTGGTAGAAGAATTCTGATGATGGAGCTACCAGGAAGGAGGAAAAGAGGAAGACCAAAGAGGAGGTTTATGGATGTGGTGAGGGAAGACATGCAGGTAGCTGGTTCAAAGAGTAAGATGTAGAGTACAGGGTAGTTCGGAGACTGATGATCCACTGTGGCGACCCCTAACGGGAGCACCCAAAAGAAGAAGAAGAATTCATCATGCAAGATTTCTTGGTTCTGTTAAGAGTTGGCAACACAGGTGACAGTGCCTATTAGAGGAGACACCCATATTATTTTGAAAGTATGTATGTAAAAAATAGAAGAAACATCAGTGTCCAAGTGACCAGTTTCCAAGTCCAACTTTAAATCAGCTTTCAGCCCCGTAAGCCAATGTGAGAAGTGGGCGGTCTGTAAAATATGAAAATTTTCTTGGCAAGCAGCTGACTGGCTGAATGGAACCATGTAGTGGGCTGTGTTTGAGTTTAACCTAGTACTCTGAAGTTACTCTGTGAGCTGAGATATTTTGCTTCTCCAGCTATAATGAGTGCGTGTGCGCGAGCCTTTCTGTGTCTTTTCCTGCTCAGTGTGAGCCAGACTCTACCGGGTGTATCAGGAGGGAAGATCCTAGTCTGGCCTGCAGATTTTAGCCACTGGTTGAATATCAAAGTCATCATAGACGAGCTCATAGCAAGAGGACACAATGTGACTGTGGTCACCCACAGTGCTACACCATCTGTAAAGACAGCTCAGTCTCCAGGCTATAATGTTGATATCATAGAGGTACCGTACACCAAACAGGATGTTATTGATCATAAAGATGTAATGTACAGGTACTTGATGAATGAAATACCAAATGACAACATGATTCAGGTCTTTCTGAAGACAAAGGAGGTCATTGACACATTCACAAGGTTGAATCAGATCATGTGCAGGGAGTTTTTTGCACGTGAAGATCTGCTGGAGAAGTGGAAGGAGTTTGATGTTGTGCTGACAGACCCCATTTATACGTGCAGGGCACTTCTACCTGTGAAACTGAATCTGCCATTTGTTATCAGCCTTAGGTTCAGTTTTGGGAATACCTTAGAGCGACTTTGTGGACAGCTGCCAACACCTGCCTCTTATGTCCCAGGAGTCAGTCTGGGCTTCCCGGCAAAGATGGATTTCCCACAAAGAGTGAAAAACCTACTCTTTATTATCTTTCAGGATCTTCTGCTGAAATATCTGACTTCAGTAAAATGGGACAATTTTCATACTCAGGTCATGGGTAAGTTAAGAAGCCAGTAGCCAATATATTTAGCGTCTAGAAAATGGTTTAAAATGTTTAGCAAATTTAACATGAACAAATTAGTTGTTTTTTTTTTACTCAGATTGAATTATTTTACCACTAATTTTGACTAAAGTGCTACATAAGTACCAGTCGTAGTCACTTCACATGCTTGTAAAAATATTTAATCACAATCCTTTCATGCATTTATCAAGCATTTATTATAATTCTGTTCAAATACCATACTTTATTCAAGTTACACAGTCGAGTCTTGGTGGATTCATTTATGTAAGTTGTACATCATTCTACATTCTATTTCTTCCTCTCAAGCTCCTGGAGCTTTTGTTCTAACTGTTCTATTTGTCTAGGACAGAAACTTCCCTTTTCAGGAAAACCACACGTGTGTCACCCACATAGTATATTGTGTTAAACTCTTAATTAGTGAGTATGAAATTCACATTTGTATTATTAATACAGTATACTCTAGTTGCTGTTGCTGAGTTCTGTTTGCCTGCACACCAGCCCAATTTGTTTCTTGTTTCACACCTCTATCAGTTTCAGAATAATCCCTCTTTTACTATCAGTGGTCCCCTGGTTTTACAAGCTCTCTGGGTTCCAAACCCTATGTCATACACATAGACACAGTGAGCGAGGAAAGAAAAACCTCCTCTTTCCTTACTTTGCTATTATTTCTTTTCAATGTTACCCCTCCCATCCCCGTGAACCTGATGCAGCAAAAAGTTACCTTTTACTGGAACACAATGTTCTTTACTGACACACTCTACAGTTCATAAAGGTGTTGATTGTTAACAAACAGAGTACTGGAATGAAGTTTGGTTTTCTTATGTTAAACTCAAATGTGAGAAAAGAGGAATTTTAGATTAACATGACATTCACAAAGTATGATTGAATATGATTGAGTCTTTCGATTACAAAGCACAATGACGAGCATTTCGGTTTAGAATTCAAAGCCCAATACAGCTATTACGTGACCTCCAATGAGAGACGTGAACCAAAGTTTGAGCTATTATAAGGGTGCAAACCTTGTGTCATCATAGACATCATTAGGGAACATTGGGAGGAAGGCCTTTTTAGTAGTAAAATGAAATTCATGAAAAGTAAAATGAAATGAAATTCATGAAATTTTCTCAGATCCTTGATCTGAGAAAAAACTTCCAAACACCAAAGCAATTCACAGTGAAGAATTTGCTAAAGACCCTATATAATTGGGCACTCAGCTACATAAAATTGCACCTAGAGAAAAGGGGTTTGTTTTGCAACCTACATCAAGCTCTAAACTACTCACCAAGTGCTAAGGACACATGAAGGTCAAACAGAAAGTCATGAATGCCAACTATGAGGTCAGACAATCAGGACACTGCAAATTCACGACCTCAACCTCCTTAAACCCTAAATGGTGGTGGTCTCTAAAGCTTTAGCGATGATATCAGCAGGTATTCAACACGTGTTAAATGCTTTTATTCTAGCTAATGCAGACTAGCACATGTGACTTTTAATTAGTCTTATTTTACTTTAGTTTAGAACTTCATAGCCCGGAAAGATATTTTTTTAATCCAAGATTCATTTTGTTAATTTAAACCTAGTCCTGGAAACCACCTAAAAGATACGCCTGTTCTCATAGGATTATTACTGGATTACTGTTATAGAGTATATCTGAGTGTTCTAATAAGTGAACGTGTATAACTGACGTGAATTAGGAAATCATTTATTAAGAAATTATTATGTTCTCACATAGTGTAACTTTCGGCTGCTTCTTTCTCACAAGTCATTTATTCACTATCTCCATATCCTCAGAATGTGAATTTGTAAACTACAAATTTTCTATCAGATAACAACTTAAAGCCTTCAGATGCAAATTTTATGCAAATTAGCAATGTTTTGTAATTGATACCATTATTTTATTTATTATAGATTTTTTAGTCAAACCGAATGAAATGATATGGTCTTAAACTTGATAAACGATACATGTACTGGAATAACGAGATTTAAAGATAAGATTTGTACTTTTGCCCACATTTTCCATAATCCATAGAGGATCCATTCAGGAGATAAATTAATTATATATTATAGGTTAAAATTCATAATAATTACATATTAATATGCTGCATATATGGAGAATTGTTTAGGAAGACCACTAAGGATCAGCCACAAAACATTGAAGAATTGTTTTTGAGAGAATTTACATGGTTAATAATTCATTGTATGAGAAGTTGGAGACTAAGGAAGGAGAAAAGTATTTGAGGGACCGAGCTGTGAAGGATGTGCTGCAAGTTAGGGCAATAAAGAATGCAGATGGAAATGTGTTGACTAGTGAGGAGAGTGTGTTGATGGGACAGCAGGAAGTGGATAGGATTAGTAAGGAGGAAGTGAGAGCAGCATTTAAGAGTATCAGGAGTGGAAAGTCTGTTGGACAAGATGACATACCACTAGAAGCATGGAGATGTTTAGGAGAGATGGCAGTGGTGTTTATTACAAGATTGTTTAACGAGATTTTGGAAGGTGAGAGAATGCCTGAGGAATGAAAAAGAAGTGTGCTGATAAAGATCTTTAAGAATAAGGGAGATGTGCAGACCTGCAGAAACTACAGGGGAATTAAGTTAATCAGTCACACCATGAAGTTATGAGAAAGAGTAGTGGAAGCCAGGCTGAGAGAAAAGGTGACCATCTGTGAGCAACAGTATGGTTTCATGCCAAGGAAGAGCACCATAGATGCACTATTTGCATTAAGAATGTTAATAGAGAAGTATAGAGGAGATCAGGAGGAGCTGCATTGTGTGTTTGTGGATTTAGAGAAAGCGTACAACAGGGTGCAGAGAGAGGAATTGTGGTATTGTATGAGGAAGTCAGGTGTGTCAGAGAAGTATGTGAGAGTGGTGCAGGACATGTATGAGAGCAGTGAAGTGTGCAGTAAGAAAGGCAGACTGATTCAAAGTGTAGGTGGGACTGCATCAAGGATCGGCTTTGAGCCCTTTCCTCTTTGCAGTGGTGATGGTTTGGACATGTGCAGAGGAGAGGCATGGGTTATATTGGTAGTATTGGTGCTTGTTAGAGGAGACACCCAAATTATTTTGAAAGTATTATGTAAAAAATAGAAGAAACATCAGTGTCCAAGTGACCAGTTTCCAAGTCCAACTTTAAATCAGCTTTCAGCCCCGTAAGCCAATGTGAGAAGTGGGCGGTCTGTAAAATATATAAATATTCTTGGCAAGCAGCTGACTGGCTGAATGGAACCATGTAGTGGGCTGTGTTTGAGTTTAACCTAGTATTCTGAAGTTTCTCTGTGAGCTGAGATATTTTGCTTCTCCAGCTATAATGAGTGCGTGTGAACGAGCCTTTCTGTGTCTTTTCCTGCTCAGTGCGAGCCAGACTCTACCGGGTGTATCAGGAGGGAAGATCCTAGTCTGGCCTGCAGATTTTAGCCACTGGATGAATATCAAAGTCATCATAGACGAGCTTATAGCAAGAGGACACAATGTGACTGTGGTCACCCACAGTGCTACACCATCTGTAAAGATAGCTCAGTCTCCAGGCTATAATGTTGATATCATAGAGGTACCGTACACCAAACAGGATGTTATTGATCATAAAGATGTAATGTACAGGTACTTGATGTATTAAATACCAAATGACAACATGATTCAGGTCTTTCTGAAGACAAAGGAGGTCATTGACAGATTTAAAAGGAAGAATCAGATCATGTGCAGAGAGCTTTTTGCACGTGAAGATTTGCTGGAGAATTGGAAGGAGTTTGATGTTGTGCTGACAGACCCCATGTATATGTGCAGGGCACTTCTACCTGTGAAACTGAATCTGCTATTTGTTATCAGCCTTAGGTTTAGTTTTGGGAATACCTTAGAGCGACTTTGTGGACAGCTGCCAACACCTGCCTCTTATGTCCCAGGAGTCAGTCTGGGCTTCCCGGCAAAGATGGATTTCCCACAAAGAGTGAAAAACCTACTCTTTATTATCTTTCAGGATCTTCTGCTGAAATATCTGACTTCAGTAAAATGGGACAATTTTCATACACAGGTCATGGGTAAGTTAAGAAGCCAGTAGGCAATATATTTAGCTTCTAGAAAATGGTTTAAAACGTTGAGCAAATTTAACATAAACAAATTAGTTGTTTTTTTCTACTCAGATTGAATTATTTTACCACTAATTTTTGACTAAAGTGCTACATAAGTGCCAGTCGTGGTCACTTCACATGCATGTAAAAATATTTGAGCAAAATCCTTTTATGTAAGATGTGCGTAATTAGATTAAAATTTCACCCATTTTCAAACATTTAAAACTCCCAGGGCATGGTATTATAGATAAATTATTAACGACCGGGTTACTGTTCAAAATTAAAATTTTATCAGTCACCTAGAAAACCATGAAAATGCTTTTTTCACCTTTTCATTAAATAAAAATAAACATAAAAAATTACAATAAAAATAGAATAAAATTAGAATTACACAGTTACACAGTCGAGTCTTGGTGGATTAATTTATGTAAGTTGTACATCATTCTACTTTCCATTTCTTCCTCTTGAGCTCCTGGAGCTTTTGTTCTAACTGTTGTATTTGTCTAGGACAGAAACTTCCCTTTTCAGGAAAACCACACGTGTGTCACCCACATAGTATATTGTGTTAAACTCTTAATTAGTGAGTATGAAATTTACGTTTGTATTATTAATACAGTATACTCTAGTTGCTATAGCTGTGTTCTGTTTGCCTGCACACCAGCCCATTTTGCTGCTTGTTTCACACCACTATCAGTTTTAGAAATAATACCTCTTTTACTATTAATGGTACTCTGGTTTTACAAGCTCTCTGGGTTCCAAACCCTATGGTTATTCCCTACAGCAAATAACCTTGTGATCTTCCCTGAAGATCTGCTTGTTTCATGCAATCAGGATTGCCAGAGGTCAAAATCCCTTCACTAGTTAATCAAAATTCAATGTACTTACTAAATTTAGGATGGAGACATCAACAACAAGCAGGTGAAGGGCCTTGGAATCCTTCAACACTTGGACAATTGGTGTGTCTCTTGACAGAGTAAAGCCTCACAAAGAATTGTGGTGGAAATCTCTAATCCTAAATAATAGTCTCCGGCTCGAGTAGAATCAAACACAACAAAGTTTATTATAAAAGAAAAAATATCATCCACAGAGAGATGATTGTCATACACATACACACAGTTAGTGAGGAAAGAAAAACTTCCTCTTCCCTTACTTTGCTATTATTTCTCTTCAATGTTACCCCTCCCATCCCCGTGAACCTGATGCAGCATATTCATACAAGTTACCTTTTACTGGAACACAATGTTTTAAAGCAAGTGGCAATATGAAAACTCTGTGAATAACCAACCTCGGGGGGAACTGAATGTTCTTTACTGACACACTCTACAGTTCATAAAGGTTTTGATTGCTAACAAACAGAGGACTGGAATGAAGTTTGGTTTTCTGTTGTTAAACTCAAATGTGAGAAAAGAGGAATTTCAAATTAACATGACATTCACAAAGTATGATTGAATATGATTAAGTCTTTCGATTACAAAGCACAATGACAAGCAATCCAGTTTAGAATTCAAAGCCCAATACAGCTATTACGTGACCTCCAATGAGAGACGTGAACAAAGTTTGAGCTATTATAAGGGTGCAAACCTTGTGTCATCATAGACATCATTAGGGAACATTGGGAGGAGGGGCTTTTTAGTAGTAAAATGAAATTCAAACCATCCTTGATCTGAGAGAAAACCCCCAAACACTAAAGCAATTCACAGTGAAGAATTTGCTAAAGACCCTATATAATAGGGCACTCAGCTACATAAAATTGCACCTAGAAAAAAGGGGTTTGTTTTGCAACCTACATCAAGCTCTAAACTACTCACCAAGTGCTAAGGGCACATGAAGGTCAAACAGAAAGTCATGAATGCCAACTATGAGGTCAGACAATCAGGACACTGCAAATTCACGACCTCAACCTCCTTAAACCCTAAATGGTGGTGGTCTCTAAAGCTTTAGCGATGATATCAGCAGGTGTTCAACATGTGTTAAATGCTTTCATTCTAGCTAATGCAGACTAGCACATGTGACTTTTAATTAGTCTTATTTTACTTTAGCTCAGAACTTTATAGCCCGGAAAGACATTTTTTAAAGCCAAGCATATTCTCATAGGCTTATAACTGGATTACTGTTATAGAGTATATCGAGTGTTCTAATAAGTCAATTAGGAAATCATTTATTAAGAAATTATTACGTTCTCACATGGTGTAACTTTTGGCTGTTTCTTTCTCGCAAGTCATTTATTCACTATCTCCATATCCTCAGAATGTGAATTTGTGAGCTACAAATTTTCCATCAGATAACTTAAAGCCTTCAGATGCAAATTTATGCAAATTAGCAATGTTTTGTAATTGATACCATTAATTTTATTTATTTTAAATTTTTTTGTTAAACCGAATGAAATTATATGGTCTTAAACTTGATAAACGATACATGTACTGGAATAACGAGATTTAAACATAAGATTTGTATTTCTGGGCTCATTTTCCATAATCCATAGAGGATCCATTCAAGAGATCTGCATAGTCTTTAATAAAGTGCTAAAACGGTGATATGGTTAAAAAACCTCCTGGTGGTCTGTTCATTGAATAGCATGCAGATGGTCTTTTAACCCAAAGGTTTAAGAAACTATCCCATTTATACTGCTAATTACCGGAATGTAGTTGTACAAGGTTCATAGTTGCAATAGAGTGTCTTTTATCTAAAGAAGCTAATAATAAGAACTTACCATGTAATAAAATGATTTTAGGTTGGGAAATAATCTATGAAACTGTTACGGGATAAAGTTCAATTTCCCATGATTCTTATTTGCTCTTTATGGTGGATTGTGTAAAGACGGTTTTATGGATATGGTTTTTCACAATCTCCTTTAGTTGCTATCTCCTCCTCTGAATGCGAGTGTGTGAACTGAGAAGCTTAATCATCCTGCCGCCATGAGTACACTTGAGAGAGCTGCTCTTTGCTTTGTCCTTCTGTTTGGTCTAAACCAGAATCTGCTGTATGTAACAGCAGGGAAGATCCTCATCTGGCCTGCAGAATTCAGCCACTGGCTCAACGTCAAAGTCATCATAGAGGAGCTTATAGTGAGAGGACACAACGTGACAATCGTTACCCACAGTGCTACACCATCTATAGGGACAGATCCGTCTCAGGGCTACAACGTGGAGCTCGTACAGGTGCCGTACACCAAACAGGACCTCGTTTATGTGTTGGAAAAATTTATGAATTATTGGATAAATGATGTCCAACACGATAATGTGATCCAGACCTCTCTAAAGATCAAGGAGATTATTGAAATAAGCACAGAACAGAATCAAGCCCTGTGCAGAAAGCTGTTTGCACATGAAGATCTGCTGGAGAGGTTGAGAAAAGAGCAGTTTGACGTTCTTCTGACAGACCCTATGTATATGTGTGGCGAGCTCCTGGCTCAGAAATTGAACCTGCCGTTTATCATCAGTCTGAGGTTCAGTTTCGGGAGTACTATAGAACGACTCTGTGGGCAGCTCCCCACACCATCTTCTTATGTCCCAGCTGTCAGCTTAAGCTACACAGATCAAATGGATTTCACACAGAGGGTTAAAAACATGATATTCAATAACATTCAGGATTTTCTGTTCACATATCTGGCAGTGTCAAAGTGGGATCCTTTGTATACAGAACTCATGGGTAAGTGAAGAAAAAAAAAAAACTTTATTTATTGTTTCTCTTTATCCTGATGATAAAATAATGACATCAAGAGGAGAATCCAATCTCATAAAAGCTCACTTTGGAGCCTCTAAATAAAAAATATATTTATATGGGAGTCAATAAAATACAGAATGCTCCCATTTGCCATGGTGCCCTTTATATAGTGTCTGTTATCTAAGCAATAAAACACTTGATACTTAGTATTCTAGGAAAACATCAACACCAGGGTGGGTTTTTATATATATATATATATATATATATATATATATATATATATATATATATATATATATATATATATATATATATATATATATATATATATATATATATACATACAGTGAGGAAAATAAGTATTTGAACACCCTGCTATTTTGCAAGTTCTCCCACTTAGAAATCATGGAGGGGTCTGAAATTGTCATCGTAGGTGCATGCCCACTGTGAGAGACATAATCTAAAAAAAAAAATTCAGAAATCACCATATATGATTTTGTAACTATTTATTTGTATGATACAGCTGCAAATAAGTATTTGAACACCTGAGAAAGTCAATGTTAATATTTGGTACAGTAGCCTTTGTTTGCAGTTACAGAGGTCAAACGTTTCCTGTAGTTTTTCACCAGGTTTGCACACACTGCAGGAGGGATTTTGGCCCACTCCTCCACACAGATCTTCTCTAGATCAGTCAGGTTTCTGGCCTGTCGCTGAGAAACACGGAGTTTGAGCTCCCTCCAAAGATTCTCTACTGGGTTTAGGTCTGGAGACTGGCTAGGCCACGCCTGAACCTTGATATGCTTCTTACAGAGCCACTCCTTGGTTATCCTGGCTGTGTGCTTCGAGTCATTGTCATGTTGGAAGACCCAGCCTCGACCCATCTTCAATGCTCTAACTGAGGGAAGGAGGTTGTTCCCCAAAATCTCACAATACATGGCCCCAGTCATCCTCTCCTTAATACAGTGCAGTCGCCCTGCCCCATGTGCAGAAAAACACCCCCAAAGCATGATGCTACCACCCCCATGCTTCACAGTAGGGGATGTTCACAGTTCTTGGGATGGTACTCATCATTCTTCTTCCTCCAAACACATTTAGTGGAACTATGACCCAAAAGTTATATTTTGGTCTCAACTGACCACATGACTTTCTCCCATGACTCCTCTGGATCATCCAAATGGTCATTGGCAAACTTAAGACGAGCCTGGACATGTGCTGGTTTAAGCAGGGGAACCTTCCGTGCCATGCATGATTTCAAACCATGACGTCTTAGTGTATTACCAACAGTAACCTTGGAAACGGTGGTCCCAGCTCTTTTCAGGTCATTGACCAGCTCCTCCCGTGTAGTTCTGGGCTGATTTTTCACCTTCCTTAGAATCATTGAGACCCCACGAGGTGAGATCTTGCATGGAGCCCCAGTCCGAGGGAGATTGACAGTCATGTTTAGCTTCTTCCATTTTCTAATGATTGCTCCAACAGTGGACCTTTTTTCACCAAGCTGCTTGGCAATTTCCCCGTAGCCCTTTCCAGCCTTGTGGAGGTTTACAATTTTGTCTCTAGTGTCTTTGGACAGCTCTTTGGTCTTGGCCATGTTAGTAGTTGGATTCTTACTGATTGTATGGGGTGGACAGGTGTCTTAATGCAGGTAACAACCTCAAACAGGTGCATCTAATTTAGGATAATAAATGTAGTGGAGGTGGACATTTTAAAGACAGACTAACAGGTCTTTGAGGGTCAGAATTCTAGCTGATAGACAGGTGTTCAAATACTTATTTGCAGCTGTATCATACAAATAAATAGTTTTAAAATCATACATTGTGATTTCTGTATTTTTTTTTTTTAGATTATGTCTCTCACAGTGGACATGCACCTACGATGACAATTTCAGACCACTCCATGATTTCTAAGTGGGAGAACTTGCAAAATAGCAGGGTGTTCAAATACTTATTTTCCTCACTGTATATATATATAAGTATTTAATCCCATACCAAATTAGCAAGAACTCTGACTCCCACAAACCCAAATTAGTCCTGTCCCTTTAGAAAAGTTCTCCTTATATAAACTTATTAGGTGAATAACAGGCACCTGTAACATAGTCACCCTCTTCCATTCAAACCTCTCCTCCACCATAGGCAAGACTAAAGAGGTGTTAAAGGACATCAGGGACATGATTGTAGACCTGCACAAGGCTCAAATGGGCTACAAGACCATCAGAATGTTGTGTTGGCCATATGTTTTTGGTTACTGTCCCCTTAGCAGAGAAACAGCCCCAGATCAGAATGTTTTCTCCTCCATGTTTGACAGTGGGGATGGTGCTCTCGGGGTCATATTCTGCATTTCTTTGCCTCAGAACACGGCGAATCAAGTTGATACCAAACAGCTCAATTGTGATCTCATCCGACCACATTGCATTCTCCCAAGCCTTCTCTGAATCATTCAGATGTTCGTTGGCAAACTTCAGATGCACCTGTTCATGTGCATTCTTAAGCAGAGGGACCTTTATCATAGCGTTTTATAGTACGTAAATCATCAAGCTGGTACAGTACCTAAATCAGGACAACAAACGGAACCTTTGCTAGGTTTCCACACGGACGGTTAATGAGGTGATACCTGAGAAACTGTACCTTTTCTAACATTCATATCGATGAAATCATCAAAGAATATTTGTTTTGTGAATAGACATTTCAAGCTTTTTATTTATATATTTTTATGTCTGAGGCAAGTATTCACTGAGATTTATTTATGTCTGTGAAGAGAGATTTAGTAAAGTTGAATAGAATCAGCAGTGACCTCAACAGCATCTCTTGTTTAATCATGAATTTAATAAAACCAAAATCCAAAAACTCCTGAAAATGTTCTTATCTTCAATAGAAAAATTGTATTATTTGGGTATCGATTATGTAAAGCACCCACAAAACCTATACAAACTATAAAAACTTTTCTAGCTATGTCACAATGTTGCGGCAGGAATTTAGGTCAATTTTAGGTCCTTTTTTTTTTTTTAATGAATTGCTCAACTCTGGACTGTGCCCTCTTTTTTCTTTTTGTATTGAACCATTAGTCACATGATTCCTAAAATGTTTACGGTGTGAGCTGAGATATCTGATTCTCCAGCCATTATGAGTGCATGTGGAAAAGCTGCTCTCTGCCTCCTTTTCATGTTCGGTTTGAGCCAATGTGCTACAGCAGGGAAGATCCTCATCTGGCCAGCAGAATTCAGCCACTGGCTTAATATTAAAGTCATCATCGACGAACTCATAGAGAGAGGACACAATGTGACAGTGGTTACCCACAGTGCTACACCGTCTGTAACAACAAATCTGCCTCTGGGCTACAAGGTGGAGATCGTACAGGTACCTTACACCAAACAGGTCATCGCTGAATCCTATGACAGAATATTAAGGTACTGGATGTTGGACATGCCGAACGACAACCTGATCCAGGTCTTTCTAAAGATTAAGGAGATGATAGACACCATGACAGAACAAAATCAAGTAATGTGCAAGGAGCTTTTTGCAAATGAAGATCTGATGGAGAAGTTGAGAAAGGAACAGTTTGATGTTGTCCTGACAGACCCCATATATATGTGTGGGGAACTGTTAGCACAAAAACTGGATCTGCCATTTATTATCAGCCTGAGGTTCACTTATGGGAATGTTGTGGAGCGTCTGTGTGGGCAGCTACCAGGACCACCATCTTATGTCCCAGGGGTCGGCTTGAGCTATTTGGATCGCATGGATTTTCCACAGAGAGTTAAAAACTTTTTGTTCCTTCTCTCTCAGGACATTACGTTTAAACTTATTGTCGGGATGAAATGGAACTACATCTATAACGAAATCCTAGGTAAATTCAATGCTTCTGTTTGACACATTTATTTGGTGTGAATGCCATATTACAAAACAAAAGAACACAGCAAGAGAAAAAAATTTGCTTTATATTACACAGTTATAGTTCAAAATGTCTAGTTCCTGGGCTTGGTAATAGACTTTGTGTGAAAAGGAATTTTGAAAAACTGTTTTAGTGTCATGCTGGCAACTGGACCTCACGTCATATTTATATTAGGGCTGTCAGTCTATTAAAATTTTAATCGTATGATTGTCATGAGTTAACTCACGATTAATCGCATAATTTTATCTGTTCTTAATTTACCTTTAATTAATACTTTTCACGTTTTTAATACTCTGATCAACATGGTCATGGGCAATATTATTGCTTTATGTAAATGTATGTTTTTATTAGTAAAACCATTGTCAATATAGAGCATAAAAACTAATTATTCTTGTAAATGTATTAAAGTAATTATAGCATATTATAGTACGTAAATCAGGACAACAAACGGAACCTTTCTAGGTTTTCACACGGACGGTTAATGAGGTGATACCGGAGAAACTGTACCTTTTCAAACAGTTATACTGATGAAATCATCAGAGAATATTTGTTTTGTTAATTAGTAGAAAAAAGTAGACATTGTGAGCTTTGTATTCATATATTTTTATGTCTGTGAGGCAAATATTCACTGAGATTTATTTACGTCTGTGAAGAGAGATTTAGTAAAGTAGAATCGAATCAGCAGTTTCCTTAACAGCATCTTGTTTAATCATGGATTCAATTAAACAAAACAATAATAAAATATAAAACATAATAAAACATAAAAACTTTTCTAGCTATGTCACAATGATGCGGCAGGAATTTAGGTCAATTTTAGGTCTGTTTTTTTTTTTTTACATGAATTGCTCAACTCTGGACTGTGCCCTCTTTTTTTTTCTCCTCGTATTGAACCATTAGTCACATGATTCCTCAAATGTTTAGGGTGTGAGCTGAGATATCTGATTCTACAGCCATGATGAGTGCATGTGGAAAAGCTGCTCTCTGCCTCATTTTCATTTTCGGTTTGAGCCAATGTGCTACAGCAGGGAAGATCCTCATCTGGCCAGCAGAATTCAGCCACTGGCTTAATATTAAAGTCATCATCGACAAACTCATAGACAGAGGACACAATGTGACAGTGGTTACCCACAGTGCTACACCATCTGTAACAACAAATCTGCCTCTGGGCTACAAGGTGGAGATCGTACAGGTACCTTACACCAAACAGTTCATCGCTGAATCCTATGACAGAATATTAAGGGACTGTATGTTGGACATGCCGAACGACAACCTGATCCAGGTCTTTCTAAAGATTAAGGAGATGATGGACGCCATGACAGAACAGAATCAAGTAACATGCAAGGAGCTTTTTGCAAATGAAGATCTGATGGAGAAGTTGAGAAAGGAACAGTTTGATGTTGTCCTGACAGACCCCATATATATGTGTGGGGAACTGTTAGCACAAAAACTGGATCTGCCATTTATTATCAGCCTGAGGTTCACTTATGGGAATGTTGTGGAGCGTCTGTGTGGGCAGCTACCAGGACCACCATCTTATGTCCCAGGGGTTGGCTTGAGCTATTTGGATCGCATGGATTTTTCACAGAGAGTCAAAAACTTTTTGTTCCTTCTCTCTCAGGACATTACGTTTAAACTTATTGTCGGGATGAAATGGAACTACATCTATAGTGAAATCCTAGGTAAATTCAATGCTTCTGTTTGACACATTCATTTAGTGTGAATGCCATATTATAAAACAAAAGAAAACACCAAGCGCATTACAAGAAAAAAAATTAGCTTTATATTACACAGTTATGGTTCAAAATGTCTAGTTCCTGATCTTGGTAATAGACCTTGTGTGAAAAGTAATGCTAACTATTCTAGCATTATGTGAAAGATTTCCAGTCAGACAAGTTTCTGTGCCTTGGCAAATTGCCAGAGAACAACCTACAAAGGGTGGAGATGAATGAAATCTCATAGTACTTCAGTGTAAAGTGTGGTAGCGACCTTTGTTTTAAAACACTAGTTCTTACTGCCTGTTCTGAAGGTGTCAGGTAACTCTAGATAAAATAAAGCATTTATGTGCTTAAGTTACAGCTTCAAATATCAACTGAAAGTAGGGTACAGTTCATGCTAGGTCATTCATTAACAATAGACAGAGCTAAAAAGATTAGACTTGTTAGACTTAATCCAACTTCTTGTTCTCAGATATTCTTCAGAGACTTAGCGTACGTTTCGTTTGACAAAATGCTAAAGAACAGATGTTTTTTGCTAATTTTGCTGTTGAGTTTGCCTGAACTAGCTCTAGGTGGCAACATACTAGTGCTTCCTGGTGAATACAGTCACTGGCACAATATGCGTGTAATCGTCGAGGAGCTCATGAATCGCAGCCATAGTGTGACCGTTCTCACGCACTCTGCCTCACCTACTGTGAAACATCCAGAAGTGGAGCAGGTCAACTACAAGTCTTTTCAAGTCAACTTAAATCAAGAGGAGGCAGAGAGCCTTACGCAAAACCTAATCAATTTCTGGCTGGATCAAAACACCACAAGTTTTCAGAAACTGGCTTCGTTTTGGAACGTGATGTCCGGGATGGAGCGTTTTATACAGGCTGTGTGTGACGGAATGTTTAACGGTGATCTCGTGACTTTTCTGAAGAATTCGCATTTCGACGCGCTTCTCTACGACCCCATGATGCCCTGTGCAGACTTGCTGGCAGACACTCTTGAGTTGCCCCTTGTGTTGTCTTTCCGGATGAGTTTTGCTTATTCTCTCGAGCGCCTCTGTGGGCAGATGCCTGCTCCTCCGTCTTATGTACCTGCCGCTGCCGCTCAATGGCATCTCACTGATCGCATGGACTTTACTGAAAGATTAGAAAACATGTTACTATACATAGGATACACAGCAATGATCAGGCTCCAAACAATGATGACCTTTGATAAACAGTACACTAAAATTGCTGGTAAGATGCAATATAGCTATTTTTTATTTATTCCAATAGCCTAATGGGGTTGTCTGTAATTTTATAGTAATTGGGCTTTGAAAATTTGGTTTCAAAGAAATGTATACAATTCTTAGTTAAAAATGTAAAACTGAAGAGAGCAGATATGAAATTGGTGTTTACTTCATACAAAGTAATAGTTCATTCCAACAAAAGACAAAAACCTCAACATAATGTTTTGCTTTTGTCAGTAAAAAATTTACAAAATGTAACTTTTCTGAAATACATTTTAGATTTTACCCTGTTTTCTTAATGTTCTGTTTTCTTTTTTTGCATGACTGATCAGCATCCCTGCATTGAATGTATTAGTTCACTAATTTATGCAATCTCTAGTACCCTTGGGGAACAAATGAAAACCATGACAGGAATGTTTTTCTGAAATAATAATCAAAAGTTGGCATCTCCTGTGCTTCCCAGGCAAACCTACTACACTTTGTGAAACTATGGGCAAAGCTGACATCTGGTTAATCCGCACTTATTGGGACTTTGAATATCCTCGGCCACTTCTCCCCAACTTCAAATTCGTGGGCGGATTACACTGCAAGCCTGCAAAACCTCTACCAAAAGTAAGCTCTGAATTCTACACATAGAAAATGTCTTTGTCCCTGGATCATCAAGAGATAATGAACAGATGGATGGATGGATAGATGGATAAATGGATGGATGGATGGATGGATGGATGGATGGATGGAATAAATCATCAAAGTAATAACTTAAACAAAGTTATTACTTTGTTTAAGTAATAACTATTTCTTCTTGGTTTTGGTAGGACATGGAGGACTTTGTCCAGAGTTCAGGAGATGATGGTATTGTGGTGTTTTCACTGGGCTCCATGATAAGAAACCTCACCAAAGAGAGAGCGAACACCATTGCTGCAGCACTCGGCCAGATCCCACAAAAAGTTTGAGTTTACACAATTTGTAATGAATACCTTGATATACAACTGACAATCTAAATTATATCCAAAAGATAACTACAACAATGTTTAATAGAGTTGTTATATCATGTAAACAATTAAACAATTTGATTCTGAATGTTCTAAGGATAATACTTCAGTGCATGGTTCCTCACAGCTTTTGGTTTTCTTTTGGGTTCTCTGGTTTCCATCTACCCCCATAAAAAATTGCTGACCCTTGACCTTGATTTTCAACTCTAGAAAGTTGCCTCAAGTTATTGAACACTGTGTGTAATTTCAGGTGTTGTGGCGATATACAGGCGAGAAACCAGAAACTCTTTCTCCTAATACACGACTCTATGACTGGATTCCTCAGAATGATTTATTAGGTATGGAACATTTTCAATGTACATATAGCAATGTACATACAGGTATATCACTTTCTGTTCAAATAACAACACTAATGATTTGTATCTTCAGGACATCCTAAAACCAAGGCCTTCATCACCCATGGTGGAACCAATGGAATATATGAAGCTATTTATCATGGAGTTCCCATGGTTGGCATACCGCTATTTGCTGATCAGCCTGACAATCTAAATCACATTAAAAACAGAGGAGCTGCGGTTATGCTTGACTTCAACAAAATGGAGACCAAGGACTTGAAGCAGGCTCTCAATTATGTCATCAACAATCCATCGTGAGTCGATACTCTGATTTCCATTGATGTTGTCTAAAAAAAAACTATTAAAACTATAATATTAAACTATTATTTTATGTCTTTCCACAGCTACAAGGAGAGCATGATGAAGCTATCCCGAATCCACCACGATCAACCGATGAAGCCGCTTGACCAGGCCGTCTACTGGATCGAGTTTGTAATGCGCAATAAGGGGGCCAAGCACCTGAGGGTTGAAGCCCATAACCTCACGTGGTATCAGTACCACTGCTTGGACGTGATAGCCTTTTTGATTTCTGTAATTGCTCTGGTCGTGTTCATCTTTGTAAAAACATGCAGTTGGCTCTTCCGTAAATGTTTCAGAAAGACCCCGACAAGAAAGAGCAAGAAAGAGTAAAGCATAAGTATATGAATACGGCAATAATTGCGGTGATCATTTGATTTAATTTTTAGGAATAAATGAAATTAACACTGTGGGTTATATGTACTTCTTCTCCTTCTACTTTCGGCTGCTCCCATTAGGGGTCGCCACAGCGGATCATCCATCTCCATACCACCCTGTCCTCTACCTCTGCCTTTTTCACACCAACTACCTGCATGTCTTCTCTCACCACATTCATAAACCTCCTCCTTGGCCTTCCTCTTTTCTTCCTTCCTGGTGGCTCCATCCTCAGCATTCTTCTACCAATATAACTCATGTTCCTCCTCTGCACATGTCCAAACCATCTCAATCTCGCCTCCCTCACCTTGTCACCAAAACATCCTACATGGGCTGTCCCTCTAATAAACTCATTTCTAATCTTGTCCATCCTCGTCACTCCCAACGAAAACCTCAACAACTTCAGCTTTGCTACCTCCAGCTCCGCCTCCTGTCTATTACTCAATGTCACTGTCTTTAGTCCATACAACATCGCAGGTCTCACCACAGTCCTATAAACTTTCCCTTTCATTCTTGCAGATACCCTGCTATCACAAATCACTCCTGTCACTCTTCTCCACCCACTCCACCCTGCCTGCACTCTATTCTTCACTTCCCTAACACACTCTCCATTGCTTTGCACTGTTGACCCCAGGTACCTGAACTCCTCCACCTTCTCCACCTCTTCTCCCTGCAACCGCACCACTTCACTGCCCTTCCTCTCATTCACACACATGTACTCTGTCTTACTCCTACTGACTTTCATTCCCCTTCTCTCCAGCACATACCTCCACCTCTCCAGGCTCTTCTCCTCCTGCTCACTGCTCTCACCACAAATCACAATATCAACTCTGGGTTATATGTACATTAGGCACAAAGTATGTCCAGGTTTATTCTGAAATCATTTCAACACTACTTAGAACAAAGCACTTAAACAGACGTGTTTATTGTAAGTAAAAACCCAATTAAACGAATTATTGATGCAAAAAAAAAATTGTCTGTTGTCTATTTTTAATCATTCAGAGATGATCATATTACTAATTGTGTTCTTTCATCAACCCCACTTGGTGGCATCTTCTCCTTCATAGGTTTCTTTGTTCTAATGTGTTCTCTTTATCCCAGTTGCCCTTTCTTATACCCCAGCCTTCCCCCACAAATCCCAAACCTGCACATCCCACCTTTCCCAACTTTTATCTTCTTAATCCCAATCTCTCCTTTATTCATTCTGGCACTCTTCCTCCCTAATTATATTTTTCTTATCAGTAGTGTAAAGTATTTGAGTAAATGTACTTCTACTACTTTACTTTTTTTTTTTTTTCTTTTTAGTTTTACTGAGTATCGAATACATTTATGATTTAATATATGCATTTGTTAGTCCACCATATTTTAATTGACACTCTCCATTACTTATTACTTTTTGCACCTCTGTATATTTGGTTTAATTTCATTCAAAATGATTTACTTTAATTTTATTTGTTCATTGAATACTAATGGTTCTTCTACTTTGTAACATGATACTGTAATTTAATATGTTAATTGATGATTCCCTTTTGAAAGATTAACACTTTTTTTTAAAGATTTGTTTAATCTTTTTTTCATTCTGTGTGTTGAAGAGGCTGTTGTGTTGATGGTTAATGCAGTCTTAAGGTGTACAATTTGGTTTGTATTTTAGGAAATAAAACCTTACAAATCAACTCTTTTTGGCTTTTCATTAATGTGTTTTGGTGTTGAGGACTAATGCATCTTTGAGCCTACATTCAATATGAGTCAAATACTCAAGTACTGTACAAGTCAGACACATATTGAAATTGGTGACTTTTAACTTGTAAGCTTGTAGGAAACCCTACAGATACAGGAAGACATTGCAAAGACACTCATGAAAGATCATATATCAGTAGCTTCGTAGCAGCCACTCTTTTGCTGCAGTATTAACAAACCAAAATGTCAAACCAAAGAACTTCAACAGAAAGCATTTCCACATCCAAGCTGTTTTTTGCACACTGATTTTCTAAACAGATTATAGCATTTATTCTGAATTTCTGAAATAAATTACAGTCTAAATCTTCTCCTGTACTCCTGGCCAAAATATGCACAGTTTGTGTTTCCTGGTTGGAGTACTTCCAAAACTGAATAAAGGTCAAAGTTTTGTTTTTTAACGAGATAAATGTAGAGTATGCAGGTTTATTGCGCTGCCTGATTCTGTGTGAGCTCGGAGGCTGATAATTCAGCTGTCATGGGTGCATGTGAGAGACCTGTTTTCTGCTTTCTGTTTCTGCTCAGTCTAAGCCAAACTGTGCCATGTGTGACAGCAGGGAAAGTCCTCATCTGGCCTGGAGAATTCAGTCACTGGCTTAACATGAAAACAATCATCGATGAGCTCATAACAAGAGGACACAGCGTGACCATCGTTACCTACAGTGCTACGCCATCAATAATGAATGATCTGTCATCGAGCTACAATGTCGAGATTATACAGGTGCCTCACAGCAAAAAGGATGTTATTGAGAACTTGGACAGGTTTTTAAACTACTGGATTTACGAGATGTCAAACAACAACATGATTCAAAATTTTCTGGAGTTTGGCAAAATTATTAACAAGATGCTTGAGCAGAATCAAGCACTGTGCAGGGAGCTTTTTTTCGCACGTGAAGATCTGCTGGAGAAGTGGAGAAGGGAGAAGTTCGACGTTCTTCTGACAGACCCTGTGACTGCATGCGGGGAACTGCTCGCAGAGAAGCTCAACCTTCCGTTTATTAACACTCTGAGGTTGACTTTTGGATACGCCATGGAGCGACTCTGTGGGCAGCTGCCGGCACCACCTTCTTACGTACCTTCAGCTGGCCTGGTCTACACAGATCACATGGACTTCCTGCAGAGAGTGCAGAATTTTTCATGACCTCTGCAAATGGGCCTAAAGGTTTTTTCCACTCTCCGAAAACATGCATGTAGGCAGACTTAAAATTCAAATTTTGCACATAATTATAAACAAGTGTGTAAACAAATATCTGTGTACGCAATGAACTGGCATCACATTCAGGTGGTTAATTAATGAACATGAGCTTTGAAAACACTTTACAACAGTCATTTTATACAGGTTCCATGTTAATGATCTACCCACAAGACTTTAATGACCAAGGGCCCATGATTTATCTAAGGTCAATAACCGCATTCGACATAAACCCTAATTGGGCAATTTTAAACACTCCCCCCCCCATATTTCACCATGTTCAACGTCCCGGGTAGCCTTGTGACTATTTCATTTGACACAATGATGAGGATCAGATCTTGTACCTGCTTAGTTGTTTTATTTCTGAACTTGTTTGTAACATCTCACAGTGGCAATGTACTGGTGCTTCCTGGTGAATATAGTCACTGGCACAACATCCGCACAATTGTGGAGGAGCTCCTGGACCGTAATCACAGCGTGACCGTTCTCACACACTCGGCCTCACCTACGCTGCAGCATGGCCAAAACGAGCGCTTCAAATTCATGTCTTTTAAAATCAACATGGAGCAACAGGAGGCGGACGACGTATGGCAAAAGTTCATCAGTGCATGGATGGAAGAAAGCACTACCATCTTTAAAAAACTGATGCTGATTCAGGACATGATGTCTGGGATGATTCATTACATGCAGGTTATTTGCAATGGGATGTTTGGTAACAGAAATCTTGTTATTTTACTGAAGGAGATGCATTTCGATGTACTTCTATATGACCCCATGATGCCGTGCGCTGGCGTGATGGCGGACGTTCTTGAGCTGCCCAGTGTGATGTCCCTCAGGGTCAGTTTTGCCCATAATATGGAGCGGTTCTGTGGGCAGATGCCCGCTCCACCGTCTTATGTACCTGCAGCTGCCGCTCAGGGGCATCTCACTGATCGTATGAACTTCTTTGGACGATTAGAGAACATGCTACTATACATAGTACACACAGCAATAATCAAACTTCACAGACCATTATCCTTTGATGAGCATTTACTTAAAATAAATGGTATGACTTTGCACTGAGCTTTAGATATTTTTCTAATAACTTTCAAGTTTGTTCTAAATTTCATAGATTGTGCTCTATACTGTATAGAAAAACTAAAGAAAAAATGCTTTTACTCTTAAAAATAGGAATGAGATGAAACAAATATTGGATTCCAATTCCATTTGTAGTAATCAATACAAAATCCGCTGTCTTTGCTCGTGTACTTCACAGGCAAACCCATAACACTGTGCGAAAATATTGGCAAAGCTGACATCTGGTTAATCCGCACATATTGGGATTTCGAATATCCACGGCCTTTCCTTCCAAACTTTAAATTTGTAGGTGGATTACACTGCAAGCCTGCAAAACCTCTACCAAAAGTAAGTTTCCAGTCTGTGACAGCTACTCCTTTTTTCAGTCATCCTATTTCTTTGTAACAGGAAATGAACACAGCAATGCATTCCAGCGTCATTAAAATCATGCGAAAATCAATACGTACAAAGGTGTATTTCACTGAACTTTTCTACAAATCTTTTATATGATTACAAAACCTTTACTACAACACAAGTGTGTGTGTGTGTGTGTGTGTGTGTGTGTGTCTGTGGATCAAGTACGGTCGATGAAAATACAATCCTTTGTAATCCTTTGCCCTTGTGCTAGCCTTTTTTCATTTCCATAAAGCACATTAATTTACCACATATTGTATCATTATGCCCATCTCTCATCAGCACACTGTCAAAGAAAGTTATACTCGATTGCATATTCAAACTGATGAATGAAATGTAAAAAAAAAAAAAAAAAAGCTTAACATTGTTATAAGATTGCTTTTTGGTTTTTGTAGGACATGGAGGACTTTGTCCAGAGCTCAGGAGATGATGGTGTTGTCGTGTTTTCACTGGGTACCATGATTAAAAACCTCACCAAGGAAAGAGTGAACACCATCGCTTCAGCACTTGGACAGATACCCCAAAAGGTCTCAGTTTTATTTACAATAAGCAATGGAGATTTTAATCTGCAATTGCATTTTGAATAAATTTAGAATTAAATGTGTTGAGAATCACCTTTCTTTTTACCTCCTTGAAGATTGTTAGTAGATCGATTGCCTAGTCCAAATTTCCAATATATAACAGACAAAAATAAGATCATCTTGCTTAAACCTGAATCCTGTCTGCAATTTCAGGTCTTGTGGCGATACAAAGGCGGAAAACCAGAAACTCTTGCTCCTAATACAAGACTCTATGACTGGATTCCTCAAAATGATTTATTAGGTAAAAAAACATTTTCACTGTAAATAAACTATCACATTCTGTTAAATTGAAATCACTAATGATTTGTATCTTCAGGACATCCTAAAACCAAGGCCTTCATCACGCATGGTGGGACTAACGGAATATATGAAGCTATTTATCATGGAGTTCCCATGGTGGGAATACCGCTATTTGCTGATCAGCCTGACAATTTGAATCATATGAAAACCAGAGGAGCTGCAGTTATGCTGGACTTAAACAAAATGGAGAGCAAGGATTTAAAGCAGGCTCTCGATAATATCATCAACAATCCATCGTGAGTTGAGATTAAGTTCCAAATTTTAATTAGCAATTCACATTTAATTGCATCTTTCTTATTCATTAAAATTGGAGCAATTAAGTAACATTTAACTTGCATACATTATAAATATATATTTTTGGTCTTTACACAACATGATACAAACCTTTGGTTTCTATTTTCTTTCTTTCCACAGCTACAAGGAGAGCATAATGAGACTCTCCCGAATCCACCACGATCAACCAATAAAGCCACTAGACCAGGCAGTGTTCTGGATCGAGTTTGTGATGCGCAATAAGGGGGCCAAGCACCTGAGGGTTGCAGCTCATGAACTCACATGGTATCAGTACCACTGCCTGGACGTGATAGCCTTTCTGCTTTCTGTAATTGCACTGGTTGTGTTTATCTTTGTAAAAACATGCAGCTGGCTCTTTCGTAAATGTTTCCGGAAGACCCCAGCAAGAAAGAGCAAGAAAGAGTGAAGCATGTGTATGTGAATATAGTAACCATTACTGTGATTTTTGACATAAATATATGGATAAAAGATAAGACATGTCCTACATGTCCAGTATTACTTTAAAATGATTCCAGTAATGAATGATAACAAAACACTTAATTTTAGTGTTTCCTTTCTTTATAATAATTAAAAAAAATGTCTGTGCTTAAATGTGAAAATAAAAAAATTACCTATTTTCTTAAACAGAGATGATCAATTGACTTTTCCCTTCCTTAACACGTGTGAAAAACTTCCCTCTTCTTATCATCCAATTCATTCCAACAGTCCTCCTCACACACCATACAGTAGATATAATAAATACACATCCACTGTTACAAACATCAGTGAATCATCAGTGAAAAAGTTGGCCATTTTTAACCAAAGAGTTTCCATCATTAAAAAGTGGAAAAACAGGGCATTCAGGAAGGCTGTCAAGAGGCCTATTGCTCTAGTAAAAGAGTTGCTGGACTAAAAGTAAAAACATTCAAGACCATCAAACATTTGCTAGATTCTGTGCAATTTACCCATGGTGGAGCATGACGGTGTTAGCATCATCCTATGAGGTTCTTGTCAATATAGAAAGATTTATGGATAATCTATTTCGGCACAAAATCTGCAGGCTAAAGAATGTCAATGTTTTAGGCCAAGGAGGGTCAATACACTACAATGTAGCCCAGTTAAAGCCCAGACCTAAATCCTGTCAAATCCATGTGGAAAGACTTAAAAAGGGTTGTGAAATGTAGACTACTGTATAATTCGATATGAACATATCTGCAACATTTTTTTACAATAATTAATAAAATTGGCAGATGGTTGATGCTGATGGTTTTCAAAACAAGTGAATGAGTTACTTTGGGTAAAAATTTTAAAAAGGTTTGCCACCATAATCATGTAAAAAACAGTGTGACTGTAGTTACCCAAAGTGCTACACAGTCGATAAAGACAGATCAGTCTTCAGGCTACAATGTGGAGGTCATACAGGTGCCTTACAGTAAGAAGGATGTTGGTGACATATATGCAAGGATTTTAAAATACTGGATGTACGACCTGGAGAATGACAACATGATCCAGGGTTTTTTGAAGCTCAGTGAATTAATCAATGATATGTTTGAGCAGAATCACGCACTTTGCAGAGAGGTTTTTGCACATGAAGATCTGCTGGAGAAGTGGTGAAAGGAGCAGTTTGGGTTTCTTTTGACATACCCTGCGATTGTATGTGGGGAACTGCTGGCACAGAAGCTGAACCTGCCCTTTATAGACACTCTTTTAGTTTTGCGAGAACTGTAAAGCAACAATGTGCAATGTGGACCTCCTGCAGAAAGTAAACTGTTTTTGTTTGTTTTGTCTTTACAGATATAGCAGTTTGACCTCATCTCTGTGTCGAAATTGGATCAGCTCTTCACAGAGGTCATGGGCAAATGCTTATATTTATGAATCAATTTTAACTTCAGGTATAAAAGAAAATATCGAGCAGCTTTTAAAATGAGTATCTTGTCCTCAATTTACCCACAAAATCTTATAAGCAGTAATGCTTAATGTTTAAGTTCAATGACCTCAAGTCTCTTTCTTGTGTCTGATACTACTAATTATTCAAATTAACTCAAGTGGTACAATGGGTAGAATTGCCACTACATAGTTATGGTTTTACTGGTTTAATCTCGTTTTGTCCACACAGAGTTCAGAATTTTTGTTAAGTGATCTTTTCAGTGTCAGCATTTCTATGTCAACATTAAACAATCATCCAGAACTGGATCACATAACCTATCGTGGCATTTGTCCATCATCGTTTAATGTCATTTACTGTCCGTACAATGAACTCACGTTGGGCAACAACTTGTATGTTCATCACATTTTCAAACCAGTTGGCTATACTTTTGAATAATGTTGCTGATAAAATTGTCAAATAGCTGTCAGTGCCAAAAACTTTAGTGCTTCTTCATGAATGCAGTAACTGGTACAACATGTAGGTAGTTTTTTAAACCTTAGCTATACTTATGTATTTCTGTGTGTCCCATAATGCCTTGGGCGAACTAATGGTGAGCATTCTTCAGCTTCCCAGTGTGTTGATTCTCCAGGTCATATTTGTGAATGGTCTTACTAAAAAAAATACTCATCTAGTCAAGACTTACAATCTTATTTCTAGCCATAAAAATCATATTGATCTTATTTTAATAATAATAATAATACTATGAGCAGATTGTGTAAGATTATAATTGTTGTGTAAACCATAAGCAACATCATTTGAGGCATTATTTTAGCTGTAATAACTGGTTTTTAGGTTGCCCAGTAGAAAATGCTCAATAATCACCCTTAGGACTTCATTAGTTCGTTAGTATTATTTATTCCAAATGCCTATTGTATCTTAAGAAATCTTAACAAAACTAATTATCTTACTGCACTGGCAGATAATTTGCCTTATGATTTGACTTAAAACCAGTTTTGGGCAATAACGCATTACTGTAGCACAGTTACTTTTGACAGTAACTAATACTGTAACGCGTTACTTTTTAAATAAAGTAACTCTGTTACCGTTGTGAAAATTTGGGCAAAGCTGACGTGGTTAATCCGCAAATATTGGGACTTTGTATATAAAATGCCACTTCTCTCAAACTTTAAATTTGTTGGTAGAATGCACTGCAAGCCTGCAAAACCTTTACCACAAGTAAGATGTTTCTTTTCTTTTTTTGCGATCTTTTTGCCCCAACAACTGGGACAAAGTTGCAAGGCTTAGGACCAGATGACATACCAGTAGAAGCATATAATGTTTAGGAGCGAAGGCAGTGGATTTTTTAACCAGATAGTTTGTAGGAGTAGTGTGCTAGTACCAGTTTTTCTGAACAAGGGAGATGTGCAGACCTGCAGTAACTACAGGGGAATAAAGTTGATCAGTCACATAATGAAGTTCTGGGAAAGAGTAGTGGAAGCCAGACTGACAGAAGAGGTGACCATCTATGAGCAACAGTATGGTTTTATGCTGAGGAAGAGCACCACAGACGCATTATTTGCTTTGAGGATGTTGATGGAGAAGTATGGAGAAGGTCTGAGTATCTTTCTATCTATCTATCTATCTATCTATCTATCTATCTATCTATCTATCTATCTATCTATCTATCTATCTATCTATCTATCTATCTATCTATCTATCTATCTATCTATCTATCTAATCCTGCTATACTAATCACTTCAAGTTAGTCAAATAAACCAGTATATTCAAGTTACACTAATTACAAATTTATAAAAAATTATTTGAATAGTGAAATAAACAATATTGATTAATTTTATTGACCCATTTGGTTTATTGCTCTGTCTGTGCACATTACAGATAAGTGTAGGTGCACATTACAGATAAGTGATTCCACTTGTTCATGTGGGTTTTTATGTATCAGTTAATTTAGGTCAAAGTCAAAACAGCTTAGCACCATTTTCATGAAATAATTATCTTTAAAAAATATAAAAAATCAACCAACACCATCATTAAAAGGTGGGGAAATGGGGGAAACGTCACGTGATTGATGAGAAAATAATGTTGGCAAATGAGCAAAAAGTTTATATTTGAAATAAAAAAAGGGAGTTGGAAAAGGTATAAAAGTTCATGCATAGACTGTGATTTCTGAGGTTTATCTTCATTTCTTTTTAATTCTTTTTTTTTATTCTTTTTTTTCTTTTTAACTCTTTTTAATTCTTTTCTATTTGTTGACATTATGACATGCCATTTTGACCCTATGATGCCATTTGTTAACTTGTGGTCTGGTGCATTTGTGATGTTTATTCTGGTCTGCTGTCTCTTCAGGTCATTGAGTCTTGGTGGTCAAAGACCTGCCCTGCTGCCGCGAATAAAGTTCAACTTTCTTCAATCATATTGCAGATCTAGAGGATTACTCTCAGTTCATGTGTGAGCAAGAAAGACTGATCATCCAGCCATCATGAGTGCATGTGGGAGAGCTGATTTCTGCTTTCTGCTCCTTCTTGGTCTGACTTTGTGTCCACTTTGTGTGACAGCAGGGAAAATCTTAATCTGGCCTGAGGATTTCAGTCACTGGCTCAACATCAAAATCATCATAGATGAGCTTATAGAAAGAGGACACAGTGTGACTGTAGTTACCAAAAGTGCTACACAGTCGATAAAGACAGATCAGTCCTCAGGCTACAATGTGGAGGTCATACAGGTGCCTTACAGTAAGAAGGATGTTGGTGACATATATGCAAGGCTTTTAAAATACTGGATGTACGACCTGGAGAATGACAACATGATCCAGGGTTTTGTGAAGCTCAGCGAATTAATCAATGATATGTTCGAGCAGAATCACGCACTATGCAGAGAGGTTTTTGCACGTGAAGATCTGCTGGAGAAGTGGAGAAAGGAGCAGTTTGATGTTCTTCTGACAGACCCTGCGATTGTATGTGGGGAACTGCTGGCACAGAAGCTGAACCTGCCGTTCATCCACACTCTATGTTTTAGTTTTGCGAGAGCTATGGAGCGACACTGTGGAAAGCTGCCGGCGACACCGTCCTATGTTCCTGCACCTGGCAGGCTCTACACAGATCACATGGACTTCCTGCAAAGAGTAAATAATTTTTTGTTTGTTGTCTTCACAGATATAGCGTTTGACCTTATGGCTGTGGCGAAATGGGATCGGCTCTTCACAGAAGTCCTGGGTAAATGATAATCTCTTATTTTGACGGGAAGAGAATATCGAAAAACTTTCCAATTTCGTTCTCGTCCTCATCACAAGACAATGTGTGAATGTGATATAAGAAATGAATTCAGCAATTTACTTATGAAATGCATTACTTATAAGCAGTAAGGCTTAATGTTTAAGTTTAATGACTTTAAGGCTATTTCTTGTGTCTGATACTACTAATTATTCAAAGTAACTCATAACTGGCACAGTGGTGCAGTGGGTAGAATTCTTTTTTGTTGTTTTTCAGGTATTCTGTGATGTTTATTTTATTTTTTATTATTTGTATTATTATTACTTTAAATTTTTTTATGTTTATTTTATCTTTACTTCTATGCTGAAAAAATGCATTGCGAAGTAACTTTTAAAGGCACTATATAAAATTAAGATTATTATTATTATTATTATTATTATTATTATTATTATTATTATTATTATTATTATTATAAAATTGCCACTACATATTTCTAAGGTTTCCAGTTCAGTTTTGTTCTGTCCATAGAGTTCTCCAGTTTCCTTAAACAGTTCAGAATTTTGGTCAAGTAATCTTTTTAGTGTCAGCGTTTATGTCAACATTGAACAGTCATCCAGAACTGGATACGATGACCTACCAAATAAACTATAGTGACATTTGTCTATCGCCTTTTAAGGTCATTATCCGTGCGTACAACAAACTCTCACAGTGGGCATCTATGGGCATCTGTGGCCAGATGCCCACTCCACCAATGTATGCACTTGCGGGTACCACTCAGTGCCATCTTACATGGACTTTAAGAGAAAAAACCAACTAAAATGACTTACATTTTTAAAGAAATGTTAAATTAAATAAACACTGACTTCTAATTAATGTTGTTTCTGATATAAACTTGATCAGCTTTGCTTCTGCATTTCACAGGCAAACCTACGACACGTTGTGAAACTTTGGGCAAAGCTGACATGTGGTTAATCCGCACTTATTGGGACTTTGAATATCCAATGCCACTCCTCCCAAATTTCAAATTTGTTGGTGGAATGCATTGCAAGCCTGCAAAACCTTTACCAAAAGTAAGATGTTTCTTTTTTAAGCCTTCTTAATCCATTATACCAGGAGATGCTCAGCCTGGGAAGTAAAGATGTAATTAACTTTACTACTAACTTTTAGCACACAAATCATTTATTGCAGGTAATCTTAGGAAATGACCAGCAATAAAAAGTAGCAATTTATATATTAAAATGTTTTAATATATCAAAAAAATATATCGGGGGATTTGGGGCAAATTTGCATGGCTTTGAATGTATTATTTCTTATCTGTCTTATAATAACACTGCTTATTGGTTGCTATAGGAGATGGAGGACTATGTCCAGAGCTCGGGAGATGATGGCATTGTGGTGTTCTCAATGGGCTCTATGATTAAAAACCTCACTAAAGAAAGAGCGAACACCATCGCTGCAGCACTTGGCCAAATCCCCCAAAAGGTCTTAGTTTTTATACAATTACTAATAGAGCTTTAGATACTTAATCTACATTTTAATTAAGAATTTTAGTGTTTTATTGATTCTAAATGGGTTGACGATTGCCCTTTAATACAGAACTAAAAATCTCACGGTTTCTGTGATTTAACGGATTCACTATTTCATTTTCATTTTCAATTTCAATAATAATTCAATTAAATATAATACGTTTAGGACTGTTTTTTAGTGCAGCAGTTAATGTTGGAACTCAGGGTTCTCCATTTACCTCCCCAAAAATATCAATAGAAAGATTGGCTCCTTTAAACTTTTAAGAGGATATTGACCAAAATCTGTATATAGGAAATTCACACTTTAGTTATTTTTGACCAGAATTCTGTGTGTAATTTCAGGTTCTTTGGCGATACACAGGTGAAAAACCAAAAACTCTTGCTCCTAATACAAGAATCTATGACTGGATTCCCCAGAATGATTTATTAGGTAAGAAGCATTTTCAATCTTTTAGGGATAAATCATAAATGGCTGGTCAGGTCAGGTGTCCCAGTACTTTTTTCTATATAGGGTTTTACCGCATTCTGTTGAAGTAAATACAAATCATTTGTATCTACAGGACATCCTAAAACCAAGGCCTTCATAACCCATGGTGGGAACAATGGATTATATGAAGCTATTTTTCATGGAGTTCCTATGGTTGGAATACCGCTGTTTTCTGATCAGCCTGACAATATACATCATATGAAAACCAAAGGAGCTGCAGTTATGCTTGACTTCAACAAAATGCAGACCGAGGACTTGAAGCAGGCTCTCGTTGATGTCATCAACAATCCATTGTGAGATAATATTTCTATTTCTAAGAGTTTTGTTTTTGAGAATTAAGATTGCTTCATATTTATGTAAATGTTTCAGTAAGCACACATCTAAGTAACTGCATTTTTCTCATTTAGTCAAATCGAACCAAATTATGTGATGTGAGTCTGGAGTCTCTATACAATTTATTTCAATTTAATTCACTTTTATTTATATAGCACTTTTTAGCAATGAACATTGTCTCAATGCATCTTTACAGAATGTAAGGATTATAGAACAACATTTTTTAATTGATCTCTATGTATCCCTGATGAGTTAGCCTGGGGAGACAGTGGCAAGGAAAATCTGGAGGTATGAGGAAGAAACCTTGAGAGGAATCAAACTCAAAGGAGGAACCCACCCTTATTTGGGTGACACCAAGATTGTTATTATAAATCATTAAGATATTACAAGCACTATAGTATGAGAAATATCATGGAGCTGTGGAACCAGGAGGTCCTGAACAACTTGTAAATTATCTTATCATTGAAGATCATAGTATATATTAAATCTATAAATATCTTCATTATAAGAATAAATAAATTCTTCAATTATTTCGTTTTTTTCCCCCTTTTCCTGATGAGGTGATGGTGCCTCAGATAGTTAGCGCAGTGTAAGTCTGACACCACCCTCAAACAATTTTGCCTTAATACAACTGGCAGACATGGCAGAGAAAGTCTTGTGACCCTTGGCTAAGTTAAAACTATTCTAGGATTCACTTAAGTCGAAACAGAAAAATTTAAACATTATATGATGTGTACATTTCTATATTCTCTCTCTTTTTTAGCTACAAGGAGAACATTATGAGGCTATCCCAAATCCACCATGACCAACCGATGAAGCCACTAGACCAAGCCATTTTCTGGATCGAGTATGTGATGTGCAATAAGGGGGCTATGCACTTGAGGGTTGAAGCTCATAACCTCATGTGGTTTCAGCAGCACAGCTTGGACGTGATTGCCTTTTTGCTTTCTGTTATTGCTCTGGTTGTGTACATCTTTGTAAAAACATGCAGTTGGCTCTTCGGTAAATGTTTCAGGAAGACCCCGGTAAAAAAGAGCAAGAAAGAGTGAAGTGCGGTGAAGTGTATTAAAAATGATCAGGATAATACTGTCCATACATTTCTATGACTAAAACTCTCTGCATTAGATGTACATAAAATGTTCCAGACTTTCAGATTGTTTGCTCACAATATGTACAAGTTTACAATTATAACCTCCAAATGGATGTAAGTACCCTAAGTACTATGATTTATTATGTCTATCACATTTTATTATAATTTTTGTCACAAGATTTTTCTAATCTACTCAGTTTATGTGAATAGACTCCAAGCACACCAATCAATTAATAGAATGATATTAATGAGGTAAACACTGATCTATTAAAATTATAATGAGACCAAAACCTTCTTTTCAACTACTTAAAAACAATCGTGCAAATAAGGCCACGGGTGTTGTGGCGAAATTAGAATCAGGAGTTTCTTTTATCATTTATTCCTCTCAAAATGTTATGTTTGCTGTAAAAACGACGCTAAACTGTATGTTTGTGCTACACGACCTTAATCAAATGTACTGTGAAGAGTAGTTTACACGGAGTAGTTGGGATATAAACCAATTTTTTCCCAAGTGCTTAATATTTCCTTAACAAAATATATATTTGCCTAATTTTAAATTTATGATGAATAAGTTTGACTTATAAAATTGCTTATCTAAATGTTATGTAACCTTACTGTGCTTCCATTATTCAGGCAATAGTTTTTTTATACTAATGAACACCCAAGGCATCTTTTATAAATTAAAGTCTTTAATGCCATTATCCTGTATTTGTTTGCATTTACTGTTCAAATGTTGATTTATGTAGCATCAGGGTTCAGGACAAATGTTGTCTCATTTTACTGTGTACAGCTTTATATGGTTAAAATGACAATAAAAGCTTCTTGACTTTACTTCTTGACTTGCCTCAAATCACGTATTGTAACCCCTGTCAGATTTTCCGTAACTGAGCCATTTCTGTGGCAAACCAACAAGCATGTGTGCTTGACTATAATAAGTTAGATTAATGAAGTACCAATGCTATTTGAAACTATTTTTTATTTTTATTATGCCATGTATTTATGAAAACTAATGTAGTTTCTATAGGGAAATTATATATGATTGTTCCATCGTTGAAGCCACCAGTCAATGAGAAAGTGTGTTATTTATCTTGAGTTACTGGAACTTAAAATCACATGCTCTTACAGTAAATGGTGTTAGTAAAAAAATTTTGAAAAGATATGACTCTTAATTAATATAATATTGAAAATTATTTTTCACGAAGATAACGCATGATAGGCCATGTTTCAAATTTTATTTCTAAACATATTTTGCAGTTCCAGACTTTAGGTCCTTGTCTGCAATCAACAGTAACCCTCCCTGCTTGAGAATCAAATCCTAGCACCACCAAGCCGCTACGCTAAGCCGTTAACCCTTAATTTATCAGCTGTATAACTGAGATAACTGTAAGTCGCTCTGGATAAGGGTATCTGCCAAATGTTGTAAATAAATAAATGTTTTAAATATATATATGAAATGTGTATATAAATGAGTTTCCTATACATCATCTTGATGCACATGTAAGAACGAATATATACTGGCACAGGGGTGGCCTGTCAAGCTAGTCTATCTTGAAAGGCCACCCTCTTTTCCAATTGTTGTTGTTACACGTTTTCTAACTCAATCTGGCAACCTATAAAATTTGGCAGCCCTGTGCGCTTTTTATACACTGTAAAGGAACTTAGTTTGAACCTAATAAAATAATATAGAGAGGAATTAAACAGTCAAGTGTCCGAGATGTACACAATCCAAACAATGAGAGGAGAAGGAATCTCGAATAAACTGGCAACCTTTTGGTTCAATCTGGCAACCCTTGCCGCAGAGGCGGTGCAGCGCTAGAGGAAGCGTTCAGCCATTTTAGACGAGCGCTCGGACACGGATAAAAACATTGACCTAAATGTCCATGTTCTCTGTTTTAATGTAGCTAAAAGATTGTTATAGTAAAATACACTGGGTTCTGGAGAGGAGGACAAACAGGGCGACTTAAAGTCTCCTAAAAAAAAACAACATAACGGCTCCTAAAGATGGCCGTCGATAGGCGAGACGACAAAGGTACAGTCATGAAGCTAGCTAACGTTAGCATGTCGGCGCTTAGCTTACACCCTTTGTCTACTCACGTTGTATTTTATTCTTTATAGATCCGTTAAATGGCCGTTGTTATTATGATAATTAAGCACAACAACCTATTTGATATAATTATTCACATTATTATAATGATTATTAGTAGTTATTGGTGTTATTTTACGAGGTTAGCTTAGCTCATTTCTTAGCTGCACGAAGTGTTTACTTGCTAGCTTTAATAGCGCTAACTAGCATTTCTGCATCAACTAGAAAAGCTTCTCATTCGCTGTTGCTATATGTCGTCAGACAAAAATAATAAGACGAAGATACGTATTTACTAATTATATATATTTTTTGTTTTTTTTTTAGATGGAGAGCTCAATGTTCTGGAGGATATCTTGACCGATGCTCCAGACCAAGATGACGAGCTCTACAACCCTGAAAGTGAACATGACTTGAACGACAAGAAAGGTGTGTGTGTGTGTGTGTGTGTGTGTGTGTGTGTGTGTGTGTGTGTGTGTGTGTTAGTTACTGTGGCGGATAAATTGTATTATTTGTATGTATTGTTTAATTTTATCCAAGATGTTTAGTGTAACAGGATGTATTTGAGGATTGCATTGCTGGGATTTGAACCTGCAACCTGTCTGCTGATCATTTTGCCAAAGCTTTAACCACTGAGCCATCACTTCTACTAATCCTTTTATACCTATGCTTTCAGTTGTGTCCTACCTGAATCAGGTCAATCCCTAATACCATCATTATGAGGCCACGGCTATAGACACCATCAATATTATCGAGTAATAAAAAAATAAATGGCATTACTAAAGCAAGAAGTCCGATGAACACTGAAAGTCTCCTTTCACTGGAGCCTCAGCTGCACCACCCGCATACATCATCTCTACTCGGAGTATCGATACTAACCTCATAGAATGATCCTGTGCATTAGCTTATCAGTTCTCAGGACGCTTATCTTAGCTTATCTTATCAGTTCTATGCAAGGACGTGAAAATGACATTATTGTACGCCTGCTAGATGGCCCACATGTTGGCAACTCGAAATCTGATTGGTTAATGCAACCGTTTTTTTTAAGCTGCAAGTGCCCGTGCTATTAATTCCGAAGGCCTTAAAGCAGATTTCTTTGCTTGTGGCAACCCATGATGGCTGAAATATGATTGGATGGAAACTCTTACATAAACAATCCTGGAAGCAGCGCAACCGAGAGAAAACCTATAAAATGAAGAGAATAGACTATTGGGAATAATTTAACACATTGATGAACACACATTGAAAACATTGATGGGTCACTAACTGGTTCTCTGTGATGGATGGAAATTGTGAAGTCTAATCAGGCACTGTGACAACAATTTTAAACATCTACACGGTTGGTTTACTAAACTATTTTTCTTTTTATGATCTCAGGTTCCAAGCGAAAGAACGAACGTGGGGACAGCCACGATGCAAAGCGACTGAGGTCTTCTGGCCACTCCACCAGGCAGCTAGTTAAGAGGTCAGTATCATCCAGTAGAGCCATTGGGAAAAAGGTGACCAGCATGAGAGGCAGACACCACCCTGATGACTTCTACGAAGACAGGAGGAACCATTCTGGCAGAGGGCGAGCTCCCCGGACTGATCTGTCCAAAGGACACAGCAGAGACCACCATAGAAGGATCAAGCCACTGATGCCAGAACTGAATCAGGTGTGTACATGTGTGTGGTTAGAGGGGCATGGCTCAATGTGGTTTTGGTGCAATAGAAACAGTTTCCTCTTTAATCATAGTAAGTGATGCACGGATGATATAAACAGTCTTTCATATTTGTGCTTTTAGAAGCTGAGGAGGACGAGTGAAGAGAGCCTGGGCCGGGTCAGCCGTTCCTCGAAAGACGAGGAAGAAGCACAGTCAGAAGAGTACGCTTCCGAGCAGGAGACGGGCAGTTCCGCAGGCTCCTCTGAAGGCAACCGCTCTGACTGTGAGGAAGAAGAGGTGATGGAGGATGAGGATGATGAAGGAGAGAAGGGCCCAGATGATGAAGAGGAGGAAGAGGATGTTGAGGGAGAAGAAGGAGAAGAGGAGGATGAAGACTATGAGCTAGAGGATGGAGACCAGCAGGAAGGGAACGAGCAGAACGACTATGACACACGCAGCGAAGCAAGCGAGTCGCAGTCAGAGTCTGTGTCCTTTTCAGAGGGCGAGTCGGTGCACTCCGCCTCAGGCTCCGAGGCTTCAGGTGAGCATCTGATAACAGTCCTAGCGGTCAGCTTGATCCCAGATACCATATTCTGCTTAACATCACATAATGCAGCAGGGGTGACTGGAGCTGAATTAAGCACATTTATTTTCAGCTGAAGCAAAATTCAGAGCACAGTCTGGTACTTTCAGGATGTTATCGACTGCAGTCTATTCTGTTGCAAAACTTCCAGTGGTCCTTGAGAAGGCCACTTTACCAAATTGAAGTTGTTCAGAGCTGGTTACTGTGTAAATATATCTTGAAGCATAGATATAATTAAATAAATATAAAGTTAAAAAAAATCCCAAAATATAAAAGTATTGCATTTGAGCCTCATTAGCACTTGGATTGTATTCTTAATTTTTTTTTTAATTGTATTTTATTTTTTATCCGCAACGATCGATGGTCTTGTATTCAGCCTATCACAGCATAACCACTGAATTATGAGGGCTTTAATTGGTATTTGTTGGAATTTTAATATTTAGTTTACATTTTATTCCCTGCTCATATAAGTGGGTGTTAATGTGATGACACTTTTCTGTCTGTCAAATTTGCAAATCTTGCGCTAAACTTCGGTATGATGTTAATTCTAATACATAAAACATCTTCTGGTCAAGTTCAAACCGTGTTTATTTAACTGTGTGTGTACATGAAAGACAAGCATTAACTTTGGACAGTTTAAGCAGAGAACATGACGTAAAAGCCAAACAGTGTCTACAATTTTGTGAAATTTCAACCCAGGCTATATTACAAAATACAGTGCATCCGGTAAATATGCACTGCGCTTTACCTTTTCCACATTTCATGTCAAGTCACAGCCATATTGCAAAATGGATTAAATTCATTATTATTTTTTTTTTATTCTATAAACAATCCCCCATAATGACCAGGTGAAAGAAGTGTGTTTTGAAATCTTTACAAAAAAAAAAATGGGTAAAAAATAAATCACATTTGCGTAAGTACTCACAGCTTTTGCTCAATACTTGAAGCAAAAGTTGAAGCTTCTTTGGCACCACTTACAGCTTCAAGCCTTTTGGAGTTTGATGCTACAAACTTGGCACCTATTTTGGGCCATCGTTTGTTGCAGAACCTCTCAAGCCTCTTCAGGTTGGATGGGAAGCGTCGGTGCACAGCCATCTTCAGATCTTTCCAGAGATGTTTAATCGGGTTCAAGTCTGGGCTCTGGCTGGGGCACTCAATGACATTTACAGATTTGTCCCATTGCCAATCCTTTGTTATCCTGGCTGTGTGCTTAGGGTAGTCGTCCATCAGGACGATGAACCGTCACCCCAGTCTGAGGTCAAAAGCACTCTGGAGCAGGTTTTTTTCAAAGATGTCAATGTACATTGCTGCATTCATCTTTCACCCGATCCTGACCAGTCTCCCAGTTCCTGCTGCTGACAAACATCCCCACAGCATGATGCTGCCACCACCGTGCTTCACTGTAGGGATGGTATTGGCCAGGCGATGAGCAGTGCCTGGTTTCTTCCAGACTTGAATCTTGGCATTCAGGTCAAAGAGTTCAGTCTCTGTTTCTCATGGTCTGAGAGTCCTTCAGGTGCCTTTGCCAAACAAGGTGGGCTGTCGTGCTTTTTTACAGAGAAGTGGCTTTCATCTGGCCACTCTACCATACAGGCATGACTGGTGGAGTGCTGCAGAGATGGTTGTTCTTCTGGAAGGTTTTCCTCTCTCAACAGAGACTGTTGCTTCATTAAGAGCAACACTTCATATAAAAATAGCATGCATAAGAAATAAAGGTACTACATAAGGACAGGACATGGGCTAATGTGCGCATGCCACAAAGTCAGCACCGGCACATGTAAACATGTCGGATAAGATAACGTCTCGTGTGAACAGTCTACTGAATCTTTTAATGAATGACAAAAAGCATGTCTAATGTTTCCAGACATGCAACTGGGAGTCCCACAATATTAAAAAAATTTCAATGGTGATTATATAGGATTAATTGCTTCATAATAGACTGTCTAAATACTGTGCAATCAGTTTGAATGTCCCGTCTTAATCATCCACTTGACATTCCTTAATCCTTTTTTTTTTTTGGTCCTTTTAAGCAAACAAGGCTATAGGTGGCTGCAAAATCGTTATGTAATGTTATCCGATCACTTTTTGTCAGACATTTTCGCTACAGGTTACTACCTGGGTGTGTTCATTTCAAGATCAGATATATAAAGTGCAGAGCTAGAAATCGAAGCCCAGGTCATCTAGAGAAGACATTTATACACGCATAAATATATACAATCTAACAGAAGGGGCTTGTTCTCCCGTTTACTATTTAGATAAGGAAAGAAAAGAGAAGAAGCACGCTAGAGGGATATCACCAATCGTTTTTGATAGAAGTGGAAGCTCAGCTTCAGAATCATGCACAGGTATTAAATAATCCCAAATAATTCAGTATTGCACAAATAGGCTCATGCACTAATTAAACTAATTATTAATTTAGAAGAGGTTAGTTTTTTTGTATGATTATGACCGTGTAAGCTGACCTGCCTCTGCCCTGGAAGCAGTATAGAGCTTGATCATATTCTCATCAAGGAATGATGGATAACATCTGGCAAACAATGTTTTGTCGTTAATGAATTCTTTTTAAAGTGTAGGCCACTTGTCATTCAGCGGCAGAGCAGGTCAGATTACAGAGTGTGGTATCTAATACTGTTGCGTTGATGCACATCTGTTGGCCACCTGGTATAGTGTAAATTTCCAACAACGGTACCGTTTGATTATTTTTCAGAGGTTTCTGAATGCAGTTAACGAGAATTACTGTGACTTCTAGCTCATTCTGGTGGGCAGGATTATATGCAGAAAATAAAAATTAATTCAGATCTAGATCACTTTAGAGGCTCTGCACACTGAGTTCATTGTCTGTGCATTGCCAGAAAATCGAGCTATTGCTATTTTCCTTGCACAAGCATTTAAACTGCATTTTTCCATTCTACGATCTAGTCATTAATCTGCATCAGAGTGTCGAAAATATAGCTACACAAGCCTTTGTATATTAATTGACATCACACATGCATATAAAATGCCCCACCATTTTAGCAAAAGTATCATTCCTGTTTTACCACATCAACGCTTGGTGTTTGTTGCCCACAGGGTCCGAAAAGAAGCACGAGAAGCTGTCATCCTCCGTACGTGCCGTGAGAAAAGGTAAGAAACCCTCACAAAAGCTCAAAGAAAGCTAGTGCCATAGTTGGAAATTTTTCGTGTTTTTTAAGGATTTTGTTTCATTACCTAGATCAAACCAGCAAGCTGAAATACGTGCTGAGAGAGGCTAGGTTCTTTCTAATCAAGAGCAACAACCATGAGAATGTTTCTCTTGCCAAAGCAAAGGTGTGTATGATGTTATATTTTGTGGTAATATTACTTATCTGTAAAGAGGAGAGATTTTAATAGGCAGTTTGTGGCTTAACATC
This sequence comes from Silurus aristotelis, assembly GCF_946808225.1. Classification (NCBI taxonomy): domain Eukaryota; kingdom Metazoa; phylum Chordata; class Actinopteri; order Siluriformes; family Siluridae; genus Silurus; species Silurus aristotelis. The sequence continues at coordinate 3,714,384 of NC_139599.1, forward strand.
TAAAATGCTTCGCCTCCAGGGAGTATGGTCAACCCTGCCCGTTAACGAGAGGAAGTTGAACGCGGCGTTCCGTTCAGCTAGAAGCGTCATCCTTGTTTTTTCGGTCAGGGAAAGCGGTAAATTTCAAGGTCAGATGTCCAAGGATAAATTGGATAGAAATTTATTACAATGATCCTGCATTCCTTGATGTATTGTTTTGGGTTCTTTTCAGGTTTTGCTCGACTCTCATCTGAGTCCCATCATGGAGGTTCTCCCATCCACTGGGTCCTGCCTGCAGGCATGAACGCTAAGATGCTCGGAGGAGTCTTTAAAATCGACTGGATATGCAGGTAGCTTTGAATTATGAAGAATGTAAAAGGTCCTTCACAGAGAACGCGTGATTAATATTTCTGTTCGTGCACATTTCAGGCGGGAGTTACCTTTTACAAAGTCAGCACACCTTACCAATTCCTGGAACGAACACAAGCCTGTAAAGATCGGACGCGATGGACAGGTTGGTCCACTTTTTGTCTGTCTCTTCTGTTTCTTATTCTTTGTTTAAAATAAAAGATTTTGTCTCCATTTGACTTGAAAATGTGTTTCGTGTCTGCAGGAGATCGAGACGAACTGTGGCCTACAGCTGTGCATGCTCTTCCCTCCGGATGAGAGCATTGACTTGTATCAGGTTATTCACAAAATGCGCCACAAGAGGAGGACGCACTCGGAGCCTCGATCCCGGGGCCGTCCCCCGCACAGAGAGCCCGCCCCCCGAGACCTGGGAAGGTTAGAAATGTTCTTTGGACTGCTAGTGCGCACATGTGTCACATGACGGGCACGAAGGAAGCGTGTTGTTGTTTCCTTCTTCCTACTCGTCATCTTCGAGTCCTCAGAGAAGAGCCTGAAAACGAGCCGGCCAAGAGCTCACCGGAGCCTACACACCCAGCTGTTCTGTTGTTGCTGTTAATGTTCATGCTGAAATGTCCTTCTGAAAGAAGCGTAACACTTAAAAGCGTAGCGTTTTCTATACTGAATGAATGTACGTTAATGTTAAAAATTCCAATGTTAACTCCTTATTCGCTTTAGCCTGACATTTTCTGTAGCGGTAGCATTAAGGTGCATTCTCTTTGTAGATGAGTCTGTGTTTAAATGTTTGCAAAAGCCTTTTCTTTCAGGAATTTCCATGAGGGATAGACCCAGTCTTATATGGGACTATTTAAAGGAGCCGTAATATATAAGCAGAAGATGGCACATCCATTTGAGAGGCAGAAAGCGTTGGTTGTTTAAACACACAAAAAAAAAAATCTTTCAAGAAGAGAATATTTTGGGACTCTTTCACTGGTGTTCCGGTCCTGTCCAAAAAAAAAAAAAAAAAAAAAAAACTGCTTGGATGGGTGTTTTGAATGTCGATAGCTGTGTGTGAAGAGCGTAGCAAAAAAAAGAGTGAGAGAAGGAAAGAGAGGGCCAGGGGATGAGGCAAGCTGAGCTTCCTGGGGAGAGATAGGCCAGTTCTGTTTCTGCATCATGCAATGCCCATGGACTGAAATGATGCCAGGGACTGTCCCTTATAGCTCTGCTGTGTATGAACTGTTGCTTCTTCTGAAAGTGTGCCCGAAATGAGCTCATATTTACTCGACTCGAGCAGAAACACAAACGGCCCCCAAAAAAAGGACTGAGCAAAAAAAACAACAAAAAAAACCCCTACCTGTGTAAGGATATTTTGATGGTTTTCAGGCTCTGATCCAATAACCCCCAACCTTTACTCAAGGACTGTGGATGTTTTTCATGGCAAAAAAAAAAAAGAAAGAAATACCTCCCCCTTTCCCGATCCCTTTAAGAATACTCCTCCCTGTCTTCCAGCCGGTGGTAGGTAGGCTGTCATGTTCAAATCAACCCTGACGGACTAAGCTGGTGTAGGGCAAAAGCACACCCTGTCTCCACCTCATCTCCCCTCCCTTTGTGTCAGATTCCACTGATGCTTCCATGGACTGTGTACCACACGAGAAGTACTTGTGAGGGGTTCACCATGGGGGTTATTTCAAGTGGCTGGAGCTCCTCTTTTGTCTTTTTTTGTTTCGTTTTAAATGGACTGCATCACATCTTATTGCACCCCTTCTGCCTTACCAGGCCGATCAAGTAAAATGTCTTTACCAGGCCATATACGGCTAAAGAGTAAGCTGGACTGTTGTATGAACTTTTGCTATCATAAATATTTTCCAGCGTTAACAGTCACAAAACTACAAGAAAGCGGTATGTCACACTTTCAAACAGAATTCCTTTTTTTCATTTATTTAATTTTTTATTTTCCCTTTTGTTTTACTGTTTTGGTTATTCTACTTATTTGGTTCTATTCTAGGTTTTTTTTTTTTTTTTTTATACAAGTCTGATGATGTTTTGGAGCAAAAACATTATTAGTATAAGCCAGAGATGCTCTTTCTAGGGCACAAAAAAAGTTGCAGTTTGCCTGTCTGCGTATCATGTGAGGATAGAGAGTAATGTTTTTAATTCATATCATCAACCCTGCGAGAGGAAGTTGGAGATTACTCTGATTGTTCAGTGCACTCATGTCGGGCGTTTCTATGAACATTTGCCATTCGTATTTAAGGTTGTTTCGACATCTTATGCATTCGGAGGGTGATTCATGATTTCTTCTACGAGTTTTCAATTATTAAAAACAACAAAATGTGGTCATATTGTGGGTTAAACAGTTTAGGCTGCAAATAGGGTTTGTTGTCTAGAAAGTCGGGTTCAGAATTTTCCTTTGCATGTATGCATTATTTAATTAATAATCAGTATAATTTATCTTTAGGGGAAGTGTTGCTGTGAAGGCAGGTTGCTTTAAATGGACCCAACGAGTATAATAAGTGTCTGGAAATGCCATCACAATGTGTTTTAAATATTCTCTGCAAAATGAATGAGTCAGGGAATTCAGTCCAGGGCAGGTTCACTCTTCAGCACCTAGTTCATTATGTCAACTGTCACATTTATTTCATGCTTTCTTCTAAAGCACATACCACAAAATCTGTTTGATGTTGTTTGAACTTGTTGAAAAGATTACATCCCTGTAACGGTTGTGTATTAATTCTTTTAAACATTTTTAATAATGAAGAGTTACAGATGTTTGAAAGAGCTCATTGTAAAGATCTTTTTCTAATGGGGAGAAAATGCTAAAAAGTTTTACAACAGTAACTTCATACTAACCTGCCTGATTCATGTAGGCATCGTCCAGAGGAATATGACATGCACAACAGGAAGCGACCCCGGATTGACTATCCTCCCGAGTTCCCCCAGAGACCAGGTCAATATCTCGCACTGTTCGTCAGAGCACAGGATCAATAACAACAATACTGTTTTGCAAACACGTGAACATATCATTGAGTGCTTGCTTTTCAAATTTGTGCGCAGTATTCAATGTACTGTATTAAGTAATATGTAGGTTTTGTATTATTTGTAATGTATTATCTATTTGAGTGTAGTCTCTTTTTTTTTTGTTTTGCTTATTGTATGTATATTTCAATTTGATTTATTCATTTTTTGCTTTGATTCCCACTAATTGTCTTACCATCGGTGATTTCCTGGTTGTTCAGGTTTTATGCAAGACCCACGCAACCAGCCTGTGGACAGGTACCGCTCTCGCTCTCCTCCACAACCATTATCTTTACTCGAGACTTTACTTGTAATATGTGTGGGGGTTTTTTTTTTATTGTAAACTTTATTTTCTTGCAGGCGATTTTCTGGTGTAAGGAGAGATGTTTTCCTCAATGGCGTGAGTTTAGAATCATCCACCGTTTCCTTTTGGGAACATTTTATATTTTGGTAAACGATGAAATGAATAATTATCAGTAGTAATGATGAATCTGTTTTGTGCAGTCGTACAACGATTACATGCGGGAGTTCCATCACAGCATTGGGCCTCCACCTCCATGGCAAGGGATGGTCAGTACAATTACAGAAAATCATTTAAGCCTTATTTATAGTTTACATATCGCTGTAACTTTTTTTTTCTTTTTTGTATGTTTAATAATTAGATTATTTCTGTTCCCCTGAAGGCACCATATCCGGGAATGGATCAGCCTCCTCACCACCCATATTACCAACACCATCCTCCCCCACCTCAGGCTCACCCGCCCTACTCGGGTCATCACCCTATGCCCCATGAGGCACGTTTCAGGGAGAAGAGGGTCGTTCGTTCTTTCTCCTCCAGTCTGGTAAGGCATTATTTGAGCATTGTTTCACTCTGAATGTAGTGTCATGTGATCATATTTACGAGGTGATATTAAAATGTTTCGAGACTAGCTCTGTTTACAAAATCTATATTTATCTATTTACGTTTACACAAAATCACCTTCAAAATAGTCCCCACTAATTGTCACAAGCACACTCCAATGTGTGGTGGAACATCTTCCTGAAAGAGTGGCGGTTTGGGGATTAAATGTGAAATTGGATGTTCAGAAAGCATATACCAATCTTATGGTCAGATGTCCACAAATTTGATCCATAGTGCGTCTTGCCTTTTGTTTAGCATTACAATTTTTTATTAGTATAAAATAGCTATTTAAAAAAGAATAGTTTGAAATCTGGTCTTGTACCATCCAGTTTAATGTTGATGTGTTGCAGCACGATTACGATATGCGCGTGGACGACTTCCTACGACGCACCCAGGCGGTGGTGAGCGGCCGCAGAAGCCGGCCCAGAGAGCGCGAGCGCCAGAGAGAACGCGAACGACCAAGAGACGCCAGGCGAGAGCGCGAAAGAGAGAGAGGCCGCGAACGTGACCGCAACAGAGATCGCATCAGAGACCGTGACCGTGAGAAAGAAAGAGGGCGCTATCGCAGATAAGACAAGTCATTTCCACAGATTGTTTCTCTCATTATGATCACATGGAAAGGATGTGCTCTGTAACACATTAGATTGTCTATTGGTTCTCCCTTTTAAGTTCTGTCCGGAGAACACACACACACACACCCCTTTAGTGTTTTTTTGTAGATATTTTTTTTGCTTGTGTATAACGCTAAAGAAAATCTCCTCTGTTCCTTTCGAAGTGTTATTTTTTAAATATAAGCATTTTCTTGTTTTACAGGAAATGTATTGTATCGCGCATGCAGCGTTTTCTACTGTGACAACCAAAAATGTTTTTTTTATTTTAATTTTTTTTCCCCCCTCTTTCAATCGCTCAGCATCTGGAGGCCTCTGTTTGCCATGCCAGGAGATGCTGCCAGTCCCTGTACATACAGTGTGTACACTGCTAATCTAACTCATGTGGTTACAATAATGCACACTTGTGTCTGTGATATGTTATTGTACATAGCTTCTGAATGGACTGTTATGCAGTACAACAAACTGCAGCAAGTTCTTTTATTTGGCTTTACGTTCTAAATGTTATGTTTTGCGTATGTGGGTGAAAAGAAAAAAAAAAAAAAGCAATACCACCTCTTTTTTTTTGTTTTTTTTTTTTGTTCGAACACTGACGTATACTGTAAATTCCCTGAAGGTCAGTAAAGCACCGTGTTAGATGTTTTTGTCAGAAAAAGTTGTCTTTTACTGATCTCTTTTGTATAATTAAAAAAAAAGAAAACACTGTATTGTAGACTCTTGAAGCGTTTCTTTTTATTTTTCTTTTTTTTTTTATGTAAGCTCTCAGATAATATGGAGGTAAAATTATGAAGCCTAAAATAGCACTTAAGTATTTTTGGTGATTGTGTATAATTTTGTTGCATTATAATTTTTGAGTGTGTTTGTGAGGCCGTGTCAAATTTTCACATTCAGAAAATCCTAATGTGTTATAGGACGGCTCTACTTAACTGGGTCATGAAGATGACTGGAAAATCTAATTACCAGTCGATGGAGGTGCATTTGAGACAAGTGAACCCAGCACATTGTCAACTTCTGATTTGTCTTGCAGCTGGAATTACGTGAGAGATGGAGAGAATATTAATAGCGAGAATTTAATTAATCGGACTTCTCTGATCACTCAAGAAGCATCATCAAATTCTCCAATTTTTTTAGGTACCAGCTGCTCCCCAGGCTAAAACACATACCCAAGTTGGACAGATGCAAACACAAAGCTAGTAAAAAAAAAAATATATATATATATATATATATATATATATATTTATTTTATATATATAAAATAAGAATAAATTGGGGGTCATTTCTATGAACAATTATCCGCTGCACATTGTTGACAAGTGGTTCATTATAGAAAAATTGTTTCTCTGGAGAAGGCGGTGAGTTTTTTGGTTCCTGAGTCATTCTGTGGTTAGACCTTGTGTTTATTTCCTGCTTACACTTTCTTTTTACAATAAAAAGTGAAAAGTGTTTTCTAACCTTCAAGTGACCATGTACTTGGAGAAAATAAGCTTGTCGCTATACTGATTCCAAGATGTCTTGCTATTAAAATGTGCATAATCGTTATATTTAATACAAATTATTGAAAGATCCACTTATGCTAGTAATAAATTTATATGTAATATTTTATATAAATGCCATGTCTACATAGGGAATACTATGTAAAACGCAAGCCCCTGGTGAACTTTCTGTAAGAGAATTTTGCGGGAACGTTCCAGAAACTTTAGTTTCTTTAACTTTAGTCATTACGTCATATTGTTTGTGTTTTAGTTTTCAGGACGTGTGAGGGGGAAAAATGGCTACAAAAATGTAAACTATGACGCTGCTAATCACATGCTAACGCTAGCTCGTTTTCTTTTATCTAAATTCAAAGAGAACTTAGCTTTTTATTGAATTGTTAGGCAGTTTTTTCCTAAAGCGATAATGGACATGAGATTATATAAAATCAAAAACAAGAATTACATTATTTTAAAATTATATATATATATATATATATATATATATATATATATATATATATATATATATATATATATATATATATATATATATATATACAGTACAGACCAAAAGTTTGGACACACCTTCTCATTCAAAGAGTTTTCTTTATTTTCATGACTATGAAAATTGTAGATTCACACTGAAGGCATCAAAATTATGAATTAACACGTGGAATTATATACATAACAAAAAAGTGTGAAATAACTGAAAATATGTCATATTGTAGATTCTTCAAAGTAGCTTTTGCTTAGAGCTTTGCACACTCTTGGCATTCTCTTGATTCCTACTTTGAAGAACCTACAATATGACATTTTCAGTTCACTTTTTTGTTATGTATATAATTCCACATGTGTTAATTCATAGTTTTGATGCCTTCAGTGTGACTACAATTTTCATAGTCATGAAAATAAAGAAAACTCTTTGAATGAGCAGGTGTGTCCAAACTTTTGGTCTGTACTGTATATATAATATATATACACACACAAATGTGAAGAGAACGTCTTTGGACAGAGACGGACGAACTGCAATTCCCATCAGCCCTCCACGTAGCTACGTGCTACGTCATTTTAACGCGCGACACGCTGGGAATGCTGACATGGCGGCTTCCATACCGTGTGCTCTGCGCCTCGGTTTGTGGACTGTTGTTCTCCTGATCTCGGCGCTTTGCATCCCGGGGGCTGTAGCGCTGATCGATGGGCTTTACTGCGGTACGCAGATCTGCTACGACGTCCTCGGGGTAAGCAGAGACGTGTCCAAGGCGGAGATCGGACGCGCGTACCGCCAGCTGGCCCGGAGATACCATCCGGACCGCTTCCAGGCTGGAGACCCTGCTCTGGCTGGAGAGACTGCAGAGAGCGCGCATGAGAAGTTTCTGCTCATCGCTACAGCTTATGAAACTCTAAAAGTGAGTGACACATTTCATTATGAACTTTTCCTCAGATCATTTTCATGATTTTATCACCTGCCTTGTATGTGCATACGATTAGACCGTAGTTATTACGTCAGAAAACGGCACATCCTATCATAATGTAGTATGCAAATGAAGGCAGAATTGATTACAATTGTATGCAAATGATGCTCGAGTTGTATAGGTTCAGTGTACTTAGAATATCATGATTTTTTTTTGTGTGTGGTGCATCTCAGATACAAAAAAATTCAATAATATGCTTTGGAAATGTATAATAAATGAGACTTTTTGCTTCGTTATTTATTTATTTATTCTTTTTTTTTGTTTGGGTTTTTTTTTTTTTAAAGGAAGACTCTAGAAATATTGAACACGGAAAATGTGAACGTTTTTTACATCACTGTTTTCTTCGAGTCAGATTATTTAATATTCATAGTTTTGTTTAAAAAAAAAATAATAATAAGTGTGTTATAATATATTAGAAAAGCAAATTGTGGGTATCTACAGTTAGCATTCATCATATCGCCCAACTAAACTTGGAAAAAAAAAAGCCTGAATAATGTGAATGATTACATATGAATTATAAATGACAATGTACAGTATATGCATATACATAACTGTGCAGCCATTTGTGCTGCTGAACCGTAGCTCCCGAAAGAAAGAAAAAACACCACGATTCGGTGTATAAAAGACTGGTGCATGAAGACTTTATATGTTTTGTCCATGTCTGCAGTAAACTGACTTATCAAGCTGAGAACAACAGCATATTAAGCAAATGATGTTCATGTGACTTTTTAAATGTCTTGCAGGATGACGAATCCCGTCGGGACTATGACTACATGCTGGATCACCCGGAGCAATACTACAGCCACTATTACACTTACTACAGGAGACGGCTGGCACCCAGAGTGGACGTTAGGATAGTTATTCTTGTGACTGTGTGTGCAATTTCAGTTTTTCAGGTAGGCGATTCACTTTTTTCTTCCAGCACTGAAACTCTCAACTTTCTTGCCTTTTTGAGACCCACTGAGGATAAAAAAAAAAAACAATGAAAATAACATGGTTTTATACAATTGAACAGAACAATACATTCAGAAAAGGAAGAATTCTTTGGGTTTTGGAATCTAATATACCAGTGGAAGAATTGCTACTAGGTCACAAGAAAGTTCTAGGGACAGGTTCAAGGATAAACTAAGAGCCATGTCAAGTTTTTTTAGTTGAAAAGCTGAGAAAAGGCCAAGCGATGGTGCAGAAAGACAACTGCTGACAAGAAAAAAAAAAAGGGGGGGGGGGATGCAGTCTGTAACCGAAACTATGATGATTCCCATGTAAAAAACTGTTTTGTCTCTGTGGACAGTTCATGTGCTCCAAACCTCATCTGTGTAACATGTGGAGATACGTCACGGAAACGTAAATGAATTAAGGTTCTGACCGGATCACAGTTTTTTTTTATTTTCAGATTCAGGTGCAATTCCGTTCCAGTGCAGTAGATGGCATAGTGACGCTATAAGTCTATATACATGCATGCATCGTTACCTTCTCTTGATGAGTTCTTGGGTAAATGATGTGATGTGGAGATAATATTACCACTAGAAAAGTTTATTTTACAGTAACACACCAAGGCATCCAGAAGTCCACTTGAAGCATGGAAGATTGCCAGCTATTAATAAAAAACAAAAACTGCTTTATTAATATATGAATGGCGTCATGCTTTTTAATAAGTTCATTCCTAATATCGCTTATATTTTAGAAGCTATAAAAGCCCTCTAGGTGTACAAACTTTTGCACTTAACCGTAAGTGTATTCACTTTAATTCCCTTTTTGTTGTACAGTATTACAGCTGGTGGAGCAGCTACACCGAAGCAATCAACTACCTTACCACCGTCCCGAAGTACCGCATCCAGGCGACCGAGCTGGCCAAGCAGCAAGGCTTGCTCAACCGCACCAAAGAGAAAGGCAAGAACCGGCGTTCCAAAGAGGAGATCCGTGAAGAAGAAGAGGAGATCATCCGAGACATCATCAAAAACAAGATTGACATTAAAGGAGGCTACCAGAAGCCCAACATCTCCGACATCCTGCTGTTCAGGATCATCTTGTTCCCATATCACATGTGCCTCTGTGTGGCGTGGTATTTCTCGTGGGTTTATCGCTTCACCTTTCGGGGCGAGGAGTACGGAGAGAAGGAGAAGCTCTACATCATTCGCAAGTACATGAAAATGTCCCAGGCACAGTTCGACAGCCTGGAAGATCACCTGAGACAAACGTTCCTGGAGCGTCAACTGTGGATAAAAGAGAACTATGAGGTGGGTTTGGGGTTTTCTCTGTACAAACGTGTCCTGGTAGGGGGGAGCTACAACCTCTCTCCCATTCACAATTTCCTGCTTCAATCCTCTGCTTTAATTTATCATAGCTCAGAAATTGTGTAGTCATCACTATTTTAAACAGAATCAATTTTGCAGATAAGCCATTTTTTTTTTCCTTAGCCATGAAGCTTGTTTAGGATTTTTCTAGTTGTGCTGTATTCAGGCTTGTAGGTGATATTTGGGTTTTTCCTTTAGATCTTTGAGCCGTAAACCGTCTGACCTTGGACCAAATTTTCTGGGAAGCTCACTCCTAGGAAGATTTGCAACTGTTACAAAGGCTTTCTCTTTGTTATTTCTCCTTTTCATCTTACAACATGCTGAATTGCAATTTGTTTGGAGATGGCCTTATAACCCTTACCTAACTAAAGAGCAGTAACAGTTGCTTCTTTAGAGGAGACACACCTGAGTGCACCAAAACACCCAAATGGAAAATGTTTTGCTTTTATCACACTTCTGAATGATGAAGTAACTTTCATTCACTTTGATTTATTTCATTTTTATTATTAAGACTGGGCTTATTTAGTCTTTTAATGATTTGCATTAGCATAGTTGGGTGTACTTATTTTTTTTGGTTTAGATTTTTATTGGGGAAAATTACTACTGCAATCTATTGAGAATGGAGAATGTACTTACTTTTTTTCTCACGACTGTTTATTTATTAGGAACAAATGACTAAATGTTCTTTACGTAGGCAACGTATCGATATAGATGCCTGTGTGCTGTCTTATTTGGTTCCTTGTTTTTGAAAGCAAAAGCGCGCTAAGCGTTATTTTAAATCATTTTGTATTCTATTTTATGCGGAAACCCGTTTCCGCCACCAAATAGTAAAAAAAAAAAAAATGGATATTGCGAAAAAATCAAGGAAAAATTGTTGGGGGGGGGGAAAGGTTATTGCAAAGAATAAAAAGGCAGAATTGCACGATATAAACTCATTATTTTTATTTATTATTATTTTTATTTTTTTGTTTTTTTGCGACACTTTCTGGCAATAACTTTTTTTTTTATTTTCTTTTTTCTTCGGCGGAAACAAACTTTCATAATTTAATGTTATATATATATACTTGAAATTTCCACTGTTTTAAATGGACAATGTCTTTGATTAGCCATAAAAAATGGTACCTCAATATATTTAATAATGACAACAATGAGGTCAGAAACCGCTTGTACCTGAATAAAAGGTGTCTGTACTCCAGTATTGACAAAATCCTTTCTTGGTTGCATTTCCAGGTGTACAGAGAAGAGCAGGAGGATGAAATGAAACTGAAAATGGCCACAGACCCACGGTGGAAGCGCTACAGACGCTGGATGAAAAGCGAAGGACCTGGTCGCATCACTTTCGCTGACGATTAACTGCACATGTTGCATCAGATTACACTGATTATACAATCCTTCCTATGTGTGCGTGAGTGTGTGTTGATTTTGCACACATGTTTACAACTAGATTTGGTGTGCATCGTTGTAAGACCTTTGACTGATTTTCACAGATATGAATACAATTGACGGCTGTATCTGTACAGAAGCTGCTGTAACTCCACATGTCTGGTCTCCTCGGCTCTTTCTGAGCTGATCCGAGGTCAGGGGTCCGGTGTAGCAGCTCGGTGCATTATTAGCAATCAAAGCAGTGCGCTCATCCACATTGCTGCTGTCGACGTTGGCCTTTTACTCATATTGGGAGGCTGCCTTCTAATGTGTTTGTACCTGTTTTGCCTCTTTATGCATCCAAACAAATGAAATATATTTTTAAAAGGATATTAAAGTGACTGTTAAACTTGTTCGATGGTCAGTTCAGGTGCTGTTTGTGTCTGCAGATGACTTGGGGTGTTTTCTTAACAGGTTTACTCATGCAGTTTGAAAGAAAAAAAAAATCCATAATTATTGGGGGAGGGGAAAAGGAAAACATGGTGCATGGCAGAAATGTTTGATATCTGTAATAGTGGAAAATAGATTGTACTGGTTTATTCAAAAAACAATAATAACCTCCTCAGGGACAGCTTTCAGGACAAATGTGGATGTCTAAGTTGTATTTTTTTGTCTTGTTAATTTTAAGAAGGTGGGGGGGCTTTTGGAGGAATGAATGCTGCTATAAGGTACTTGTTCGGGCATTAATGTAACATACCACATTAAATGTTACCATAAACCGTAACAATGTAGGACACTTCATTCTTCAATTACTAGAATTAAATGTAATAGTTCCCAATTTGTCGTCTTGTATGAGGGGACAGCATAATAATCTTATATTTGAAAACGACGCTTTATATTCTATAAGCCTTTATGTGCAATTATTTTACTTATCAATGCAGTTCAACTGAAAAGAAGACTAAATGTTAACAGATAAATGTTAATAAAAATCTAATTGAAATTGATTTTGGGGCAAAAAAGATCAAAAGAAAAAACCTGGTTCTATAAATGTGCAAGCTCTTGTGTAATTGTGGATTTAACTGTGTTCCAAGGAAACTGATCACATTCGACCTTATATTGAAAAGTAATCATCACACAGTGAACTTTTCCTGCTTAACCCCAAATAAAGATCTGCTTCTGTTGGATTTTTCATAACATCTTGTTTTGTCCAACCGACTAAAACCATGGTCGATGAAGAGCTTGCAACCATGCATAATGCCTCATGTTTTGTATATAACTCAGAAGAGGGGTATAATTGAATTTCCAAAACATTAGATGTACCACGGAACACCATGAAGAACAAATCGAGAGAATAGAGCACCACAATGACCACCATGAGCAAGGTGTCTCTACGGAATGTGTAAAAGGACGAGAAAAATGTACCATAGACATTGCAGGAAGACCTTCTTCAAATAAAAATAAGATTTAAAATAAGAATTTTACTTTCTATCTCATTGCGATCTCTTTATTGAACCACCCTCAATATCTTGTTACTTGTACTTTGTTGAAATGTCTGTTAACTGGCTGTTGTAGCATTACAATTTCCCTTTTTTTAATGAATAAAGTATTCTATCTATCTAGAAACATTACACGTGCGACAGCTCAAATATGGTTTGTGTGAAAAATCATATTGTGTTAAAGGTGTAATTGATTAATAATGTTTAGCCATGTTTACACAAATACAACAAAAGACAAGTGAGGTCCTTTGAATTTTTTTATTTGTATTATGGATTTCAAAAACAGTGTATGTGTATCGATAGCGACGATACCGCTCCTAAAAGTATCGCATTTTAAAGGAAAAAGCGGTATCGCCCATGCCTGTGTAACGTGCACAGTATACACATACCGCCTATGGTCTGGGCCACGCCTTCTCAACTCTGATTGGCCCAGAGACTTTATGGGCGGAGCTTACAGCCCTGGTGTCTGTGAGTTCAGGAATTCGCTCCTGAGTTCTCATTAGAGTCGAAACGTAATTTTGTTGCCGTCGCGATAAATATAACACTTATCCGTGTGACCGAGCTTCATCCTGGACCATGTCTTCTTCTAACCTGAGCCTGACGGACATGAGGAGGAGCGTGGAGCAGCTGAAACTGCAAGCCAGTGTAGAGAGAATAAAGGTGAGAATGATAACAAAATAAAGTTTATTATGGCGAAAGAGGAAATGAATTGCACATGGAAAGTCGAAGGAGCTTAGAAACCTGGTACAAAGTGTGTATCATCATCTCAGATCTTTAACTAACTAAGGAGAACTAGAGTTTACAGCATCACTGTGACATGTTTATTCCTGTGACATGTTTATTGTACAACAAGAGCTGGAGATGCTTGACATTTTTTTTTTAATATGCATGTCTTAACTTTACATTATTAATGCCTAAAATAAAAGAATAAATCAAACTAAGTAGGTGTGTTCACAATTAAATTAATAAAAAGATGTACTTCAAATCAATGAAGAAAAAATGTAATCATTATAAAATATACTTTAAAAAAAATTACTGTCCAATTCTTCATAAAGGTTTAGCTTCCCAGTGTTACATTTCAGACAGTCATAGACATTACATAAAGAGTCTGATCAGGATCACCCTGATTTTTGGGGTGCCAATAATTTAAAAACACTGAAAATAAATCTCAGATTCATTGGGTTCATTTTGCATTTCTTGCAGGGTGTCAAAACTAATGTGCCAATATGAATGTGAAAAGGAATCTAGGAAGCAAAACGCCTGCATTTGCATTCACCTTTTTTAGATTTGTGTATCAAAGATATCCTATGTTGTGTGTTTTCATCTCTTTATACTATATAGCACATTGTTCCATGAATGCATGAATTAATTAATAAACAAGTCATGCTTTTAAGAAGATTGTCTTTAACAGTCTTTTCACACCTTTTGCTGATTTTTTAAAATATTTATTTAACAAGATAAAAAATGATCTTGGTTGCTTGGAGACTCCTTCTAAAAGGAAATAAATACAAATTTGTATCCTCAAAAAAACCTTTACATATGAGCACATAATATATATCTAATTATGTAAAGATTTTGCTATACATGTCCCTGTCTCTGTGAATACAGTTGTTACTAATACCCTAGGATTTTACCCCAATTTGGGATTTAATTACATATTAGAACAAGCGCATTAATAATTTAAAAAAAGGATATTAATATTAACCTTTAAAAAAAATCAGATTTGGTGTTATATAATGCTCAAAAGTGGAGCAGTAATTTCTGGGTCCTTAATCAAGTAAACGTAATGAAACCACTGGGAAGGAAACAAACCGTGGGTAACATTTTATTTTTAATCATGTCTATGATATCATTTTTATATCCATAATAAAGACAACATGGTATTTATTCCACATCCTTAATCCCTTTTTCAACATGTGCCTATGTGCTGATTTGACTATGTAAACTAATGTCACTGTTCTGACCAGGAATATCTGACCGTGAGACAGTACCCATTTGCATATAGCAGATTATGTGTCAGGAACAGAACTGAGTATTGTGCATACAGATGCAGCATTCTAGAGGAATCAAAGGGTAATTGTTTGTTTTTCCAAATTAAACAACAACCAGATGAAACACAATAGTGTTGAATTACGTTTTTGCTGAGTTTCTGGAATGCGGTTTTAGCATTGTTCGTATAAGATTGCAAAACGGACAGGTGTGTGTGTGTGTGTGTGTGTGTTTGTGTATGCACAGGTGTCTCAGGCTGCAGCTGAATTACAGCAGTACTGTCTTCAGAATGCCGCCAAGGACGCCCTCCTGGTCGGGGTGCCAACGGGCAGCAACCCTTTCCGAGAGCCACGTTCATGTTCCATCTTCTAAACGCAAGGTGTGCAGCTTTTCCTATAATCAAAATAAATAGACGTCTTTATACAAAAAGGGTTTTATTTCTATAAACACGTTGCATTCAGACAATTTCATTCACTTTTTTACACATTATGTTGAGGACTAATGCTTAAATGCTTTCTTTTTTATTCCACACCCATCGACACGTTCATAGACAGATTTTAGATTTGTCATATCTTTGAAAATATGAAATGCACTATATTGCCAAAAGTTTGCGGACACCTGGTCATAATTATAGTATGTGCATTTTGAGCTTTGCATTTTGTCCCAATTTGTTCTTATAATTACCTCCATTTTTCTGGGAAGATGTTCTAGATTTTGGAGTGTGATTGTGGACATTTGTGTTCATCAGCCACAAGGGCGTTAGTAAAGTCAGGCATTGATGTATAGGAGGTGAGGGTGAGGAGGCCTGGGGTGCAGTCAGTGTTCCAATTCATCCCAAATGTGTTCAATCCTATACAACTGTGTGCCTCCAGTTTGAAGAAGAACCACATATACCAAGAAAGGTCAGGTGTCCTGATCAATTTGTCCATAGAGTGTACCTTCAAGATGTTTTTACACTACAATGGAGCTTACTGGCTTCATCATCAATGGACTGAAAATGATCTGGAAAGGCACATACATGTGTCTATAAGATCTAACAGCTGAAAATGTATATCAGCAAAAACCAAGCTATGAAGTCAAAGGAACCGCAGGATTGTGTCAAGGCACAGATCTGGGGAAGACTGCAAGAAATAATTCTGCCGCATTGAAGGTTCCCAAGAGCACAATGGCCTCCATAATTTTTAAATAGAACAAGTTTGGAGCAACCAGGACTCTTCCTAGAGCTGGTCACTGGCCACAAACTGAGCAACCACGGAAAAGAAGTGCTTTGATACTGTATGAGAGTTGACCAAGAAGCTGATGGCCACTCTGTTTGAGCTCCAGAGATCATGTGTGGAGATGGGAGAAACTTGCAGAAGGTCAATCATGACTAAAGCACTCCACCAGTCTAGACTTTATGAACAGACAGAGTGACCAGACAGAAGTTTCTGCTTAGAGTGCAAGATGCATGAACGTCTGTTTAGAATTAGCATTAGTATATCAGTTCCTGCTTGAAATAAAGCTTAGAGTAGAACTAGTTTATGTGGTCAGATTGCTCGTTTTTCATAAAGGGTTCCAGTTCTTTTTCTGTCTGAGATTCCCATCTCATTGCATCTCTAATTTTGCTCACCGCTGTATGATTATCTTCGTTGAACTGTAAATGCCTCAGACACCACACACACACACACACACATGCACTTATGCATGTGTGGGGTATTTTTATCCATGAGTGTTGGACACGTATCCGGTCAGCTCTCTGCAGTGTTGCTGCGTGATTTCCGTTCACTACATCAACAGGAAAATGGAGTCATGGAGTCACGGTGAAGGAGATTTTAGAGGTTGCATTAGATCAGGAAAAAAAACTGCAGGATGAGCAATGGCTTCTTCGAGGAACGCTCAAAGCCACGTGTCGTACATTCTCTCATCTCTGTAATAAGCTTACGGGGTAGAGTAGGTAAAAAAGCAAACGTGGGTTTGCAAAATGGCTGGTTTGAGAATGAGGAAGCGGTCAGCCTTCTGGTTTTTTTTTTGGTGGAAAAGAAAAAGCAAGTGGTTGAGGGGTTATATTTAGTTAGTGCTAGGGTAATGTGTTTTCTTTGCTCGTCCCTGTACGCTGGTCAATATGTTAAAAATAAAATGGTGTTGAAAATTATGTCTGGCTTTCTTTTTTTTTCTTCCTCTTTTTTTACTTCTTTATTAAAAATTTTTTTTTCACAGATATCGCGTTGCCGGATTCCTGAATATTCGTTACAGAGGAAAAAGATGCAGCATGGACTTTTATCCTTTTCGAAATCAACATTGTCTATTTATTGTGTAACTTGATCAGAGAATGTCGTAACATTTTGATGGTTTTTGCTACGCACTTTAATTGGTGACCATGACAACATGCGGTAGAATCATGAGACGTTCGATAATCGTGGCGAATCCGAATGGGCAAAAAAACCAAAACAAAACAAAAAAACGCTTTACTGAGTGTGAATTAAAATGTGGAACTGTAATTGTGTGCCTTTTGGACTTTTGTGGAAGTCCTGAGTGTGTATAGAGGGTAGTATGCTGTCCTGGTGCCTTATAAGACAAAACCTCTTCATTTGACAATATGATTCTCATATATGCACTAATCTGGGAATTTCATAGGAATAAACCGTATAGCTGAAATGTGATGGCTTTCCAATAAAGATAAATTGTCTTTTTCCTATTCTGAGTCATCTGCTTTTATACATACCCAAATATAAACATTACACAATAGCAAGTATTAGTAGTTCGGTCAAGTTCATGGTAGGATGCTCTAGCACGCACACACACACGCACACACACACACGATACTGTATATACACTCCCCTGGGATGACTCCACCCTGTCCTCAGTGTAAACACATGCCTGTGTTTGCTCTGCCTTCATGGTTTTGATCTTATCCTTTCAATTAATTTACCCTGCCTACGTTGGTGCACTGGACAAAAATACACACAACCACCAAAACTCTGGTACTGAAGAATAGATCAGTAGGAGTTTAAAAAGCGAACCTGTGTTTGTATGTGAAGGAGATTGAGAGATACAGTGTTTGAGTCTATGCTATGTTTGAGTCCTGGTTTAGAGAAATGCCAGTTTTGAGTATACAATTTATTTGTGGCAGTCTTACAAATATTTTTCAGAGGTGGCAAGGAAACCAGCAACCCATAAATAAAACCCAGAAAACAAAGATGATATCTGAGACACCACACAGACACTAACACAAGCTCAGGTTTGAACTGAAGACCCTGGAGGTGTGAGCCAGCAAATTGAACATACTATAGACAACATTTTTGGAACACTTGAGTTTTCTTCCCATATTGATGCCACCAAGTAGGCAATTGTACAGGATGTCCCTGGATGCATGAAATCTTACTTGAACTAGGAGACCTGAAACTGTTTCAGCATGATAATGCACCTATGCACAAGGCCAGCACCATAAATATATGCTTTATATGGGTTAGAGTGCAAGATCTCCTGCTAAAGAACCACTGCTATTGAACTCTAAGCCCTATTGAACACCTTTGGGATGAATGTGAACGCTGACTGTGCACCCTTCCTCACCTCACCTACATCAGTACCTGACTTTACTAACACCCTTGTAGCTAAATGAGCACAAATCTCCAAATACACAAAAATAGAAGAGTGGAAGTTCAAATGAGGACTAAATGTGGGATGGGATGTTTAAAAAGCATGAATGAATCTTATAGTCAGGGGTCCACATACTTTTGTTTATATATGTGTATTTTTTTTCTCAGGGTTATACACTGTAGTTTTACACATATGGTTATGAATGAAAAGAACAAATTCACTGGTGCACAACAAGCATATTAAGTATGTGTGTCTTCTATTTTTATTTCATGTGCACACAGTTTTAGTCAGAAGGAGCTCGTTTTGGAACAAGGTTAGGTTTGAAAACAAGCAACTCAGGAGGTGACTTTTGGGGCTAGGTTAAAATTAGTACATGGTGGCCAAGATCTTGTTTTAAAGTGAGTTTATATTAAGGGTAAAGGATATTAATTTCAAATCAGATGAACAAAAAAAAAATTGTTGGGATTAAAACCTGTTCGATTCAATGAGTATTAAATTAATTTATATTTTATACTGTTCTTTTTCTGCAGTGATGATGTTGACATGGAGACCTGGCAACCCTGCTTCAGTTTAGTTACAGTATGTTCTCTGTACTGAGACTGTTAAACTCTCAACCCACTACAGTTAATTATTACTATAGCAATACACATACACTATATGGACAAAAGTTTGTGGACACCTGAGCATTAGATGGGTATGTCCTTTTTGAAGTTCTCATTCCACATTTAGTTCCTATTTATTCTTATAATAACCTCCACTCTTCTGGGAATCTGTTCCACTGGATTTTAGTGCTAGTAAAGTGTTAGTAAACTGGTGTAGGGTGAGGGTGCAGTCAGCGTTCCAGTTCATCCTCAATGTTTGAGGTTGAGATTTGAGCTGCATAGTAGGCAACTCAAGATCTTCTCCTCCAACCCATGTAAAGCATGTCTTCATGGAGCTGGCTTTGGACACAGGGTATTGTCGTGCTGGAACAGTTTTGGAAGTGATGGAAAAATGTAGCATCCAAAAGCCTCCTTTACAACTGTGTGCTTTTAACTTTTGTGGTAACAGTTTGGGAAAGAACCACATATGTCAGGAAGCATCAGGTGTCCAGATACTTTTGTCCATATAGAATAGTTCATACATATGAAATATATAATTATGTATTTGCTGTTTTTGCATATTTATGTGATATTGGTTAAATTATTTGAATGTAAATATTCTAATTCTTAAAACAAAAATTCCACTTGAGAAAACCCTTATCTCGCATCGACAATGTTTTGTCAGGAAAGTTCACTCATCAGCTCCACCCCCTCTTTCCCATGCAAATCCCTTGAGGGCAAGGGCTGACATGTGCAAGAAGATGGAGGAAGTGATAAGTGTGTCCATTTAGTCTTTTTCTGATTTCTGTGCAACTAGATGCCTGATTTTATGATAAACATCTTAGGAAATTTAGCTTCCTTTGCGCAGGAATGTGCCTTCGAATATTATATGCCTCCACCTGATCTATGTAAATCAATACTTATATGGGTTGTGCAGTTATAGAAAAACCAGGGATGGATTGATGTAACACAGTGAAGTTGACACATGAGACACCTTTTAGTGTTTTATTCCTAATATACCACAGTAATTTGTATAAAATCTATTTTTGATTAAGTACACAATAAATTATACTAAATTCAATATCTGATCAATTCTGTATGTGTAAATGTAAAGGTACATCTTTTCTACATGCAGTGTGTATCTTTTACATGGTAACCTGAAATCATTGCACATGAGTAACTGCATCAATTGTAGTGTACATGTAATTAGTAAATGCATATTTTCCTTAGCAGTGTGTATTTCTTAGCATTTGCTTCCCCTTTGGTTATTTATTTTAGAAACCATTTTATAACAGGAACAATCTGTTTTAGTTACAGAAGTCAGCACTGTTCTGGAAATATATATATATATTAGCTACATTTTTGCCACAACAAGAAGAATTAAAGGAAAAATTATATAAAAACCTTTCTGGACTGATGCAGGGTTGCTGCAAACAATTTTAAGGCTACTACAACATAAGGAGAATGCTCCCTCTATCAAGAAAATTAATTAGATTATATATTATGATAGAAAAAAAATTACAGAAATTCCAAATAGGAAGTAAAAAAAATGAAATAAATAAATGTATTAGCAGAAAATTTCTGAAATTAAAAACAAAAATGCTCAGAATGTTCAGCGATCATTACTATTATTACTATTATTATTATTATTATTATTATTATAACCAATATATACAATTCTTTTTCCAACTATTACAAAAATGTTTTGAATCTATTTTACACAAATTATTGTTATAGTCTTATAGAATTATAGAAGTGACCATTAATAATTATCATAATAATCATAATCGTAATCATAAACTACACTTTGAAAAGATGTTACAAGGTGCAAATTAGTGTTTTTCCTTTACCCTTATCAATTATACAATTCGAATAATGTGTTATTTAATTGATTATTCATTTATTTATGACTTGGCCTCCACAATCACCCGATCTAAATCCAGCTGACATGGTTTGAAATGAGTTGGACAAGAGGGTTGCATTATGAAGAGCATCCAGCGTAAAACAAATCAAACATGCGGAACGCGAACCAGAATTTCATATCGGATAAGTTGAAGCCCAGGTTACCAACAACCGCCACAGGTATTGTTAGCCAACAGGGAACCGGTGGGAAAGGAGAAATGGAGGAGAGTGGTGGTTTGGGTGGGCACTTTAAATGTTGGTTCTATAACTGGTAAAGGGAGAGAGGTAGCTGATATGATGGAGAGGAGAAAGGTAGATATGTTGTGTGTTCAGGAGACCAAGTGGAAAGGGAGTAAGGCCAGGAACATTGGAGGTGGAGGTTTACACTGTTCTATTATGGTGTGGATGGAAAGAGAAATGGTGTAGGGGTGATTCTGAAGGAAGAGTACAGTAAGAGTGTAGTGGAGGTGAAGAGAGTTTCTGATAGGGTGATGATCGTGAAGGTGGAAGTTGAAGGGGTGATGATAAATGTCATCAGTGCCTATGCTCCACAAGAGGGTTGTGAAATGGAGGAAAAGGAAAGATTCTGGAGTGAGTTAGATGAAGTGGTAGAAGTTGTTCTTATGAAAGAACAATAGAAGATTGGGGCAGACTTTAATGGGCATGTAGGTGAAGGGAACAGAGGTGATGAGGAGGTGATGGGTAGGTATGGTTTTAAGGAGAGGAATGTGGAAGGGCAGATGGTGGTAGATTTTGCTAAAAGGATGGAAATGGCAGTGGTGAACACTTATTTTAAGAAGAAGGAGGATCATAGGGTGATGTATAAGAGTGTAGCAAGGTGCACACAGGTGGACTATGTTCTATGTAGGAGATGCAGGACATTGGAGACTGTAAGGTGTTGGCAGGGGACAGTGTAGTTAGACAGCATCAGATGGACGTCTGTAGGATGGTTTTGAAGGTGAAGAAGAAGAGGAGGAGAGTGAGGACTGAAAGAAGAATAAGATGGTGAAAACTGAAGGAGGTAAACTGTAGTGTGAGATTCAGGAAAGAAGTCAGACAGGGGCTCGGTGGTGGTGAGGGTTGTTGGATGATTGGGCAACTACTGCAGAAGTGATAAGGAAGACAGCTAGAAAGGTACTTGGTGTGACATCTGGAAATAGAAAGTAAGATAAAGAAACGTGGTTGTGGAATGAGGAAGTGCAGGAGAGCATAAGGAGAAAGAGGTTGGTGAAACAGAATTGGGATCGACAGAGTGATGAGAAAAGTAGGAAGGAGTACAAGATACGGCAACAGGTGAAGAGGGATGTGGCAAAAGCAATATATATAAGCTGTATGAGAAATTGGACACTAAGGGAGGAGAAAAGGATTTGTAGCGATTGGCAAGGCAGAGGGACCGAGCTGGGAAGGATGTGCTGCATGTTAAAGCAATAAAGGATAGAGATGGAAATGTGTTGACTATTGAGAAGAGTGTGTTGAGAAGATAGAGATAGTATTTTTAGCAGCTGATAAACGAGGAAAATGAGAGATAGAGAAGGTTGGATGGTGTGGAGATGGTGAAGCAGAAAGTAGATAGGATCAGTAAGGAGGAAGTGAGAGCAGCAATTAAGTGAATGAAGAGTAAAAAGTCGATAGGTCCAGATGACATACCTGTAAAAGCATGGAGATGTTTAGGAGAGATAGCAGTGGATTGTTTAACAAGATTTGGAAGGTGAGAGGATGCCTAAGGAATGGAGAAGGAGTGTGCTGGTACCGTTTTTTAAGAATAAGTGAGATCTGCAGACCTGCAGTAACTACAGAGGAATAAAGTTGATCAGTCACACCATGAAATTATGGGAAAGAGTAGTGGAAGCCGGGCTGAAGGAAGGTTTCATGCTGAGGAAGAGCAGCACAGATGCATTATTTGCTTTGAGAATTTTGATGGAAAAGTATAGAGAAGGTCAGAAGTTGTATTGTGCTTTTGTGGATTTAGAGAAAGCGCACAACCGGGTGCCAAGAGAGAATTTGTGGTATTGTACGAGGAAGTCAGGTTTGGCAGTGAGGTATGTGAGGGTGGTGCAGGACATGTATGAGGACAGTGGGACAGCAGTAAAGTGTGCAGTAGGAACAATAGACTAGTTTAAGGTGGAGGTTAAACTGCATCAAGGATCGGCTCTGAGCCCTTTCTTGTTTGCACTGGTGATGGACAGGTTGACGGACGAGGTCAGACAGGAGTCTCTGTGGACTATGATGTTTGCGGATGATATTGTGATTTGTGGTGAGAGTAGGGAGCAGGTTGAGAATGGGAATGAAAGTCAGTAGGAGTAAGAAAGAGAATGATGATCTGCTGTGGCGACCCCTAATGGAAGAAGCTAAAATAATAAGAAGAATAGGAAAAATTTTAATATTGCTCTTTAATAAAGAATATGTACTTCTTAACCGATTAATCGGTAGAATACTCGATCACTAAAATAATCGATAGCAACAGCCCTATTGAAGATTGTTGAGAAACCATTTCAGGTGACTATCTTTTTGAGGCTGACTGAAAGAATGCCAAAAGTGAGGAAAGCTTTTATTAGCAAAAAGTGGCTACTGTAAATAAATCTAAAATATAAATGAATATGATGTGTCCAAACTTTTGACTATATATATATATATATATATATATATATATATATATATATATATATATATATATATATATATATATATATATATATATATGTTTATTTAATTATTTTAGTAATTACATACTCCACACTGCACTTAGGTGAAAGATTATATAAATTATCGTCGTGAGTTGAAAAAAAAAACGATATTGGTGCCATCTAGTGGCTGATATAAAGTACTGCATAATTTGATTAAACTAATTTGTTTTGGTCTTTGCTCCGCCCAGTAGGAAATGACATTTAATCTCTAACTGCGCAGTTTCCTCCACCCGTATCCAGATGGGTTCCCCCTCATGTTTTACAGTTGTTTTTAATAAAAAAATAAATAAAAAAAGATTACATTTACATTACACTTTGTCGCTTTGTCAGCTTTTTTTTTTAACGAAATAAATATATTTTTTAATCGGTCCATACAGAATAGATTCTAAAATAAAAAATAAATATAAAAAACAAAATCTTATAATTATATAAAGAAAAAAATAAAATAATAATTATATATATATATATATATATATATATATATATATATATATATATATATATATATATATATATATATAAAATTTAACTGTCGTTACGGCGACCTGAAAGTGTTACCCAGTCGTTATTGGTCCGCACTGCTGGTGGGTGTTGATAATCAGCCAATCAAAGCCGAGAGGGGCGTGGTTTGTTGGAATACGGGTGGTGAAAGAAGCTCTCGGGAGACACACGTGGGTTTCGTGCCTGTGAGTGTTCAGCAGCATGGCCAGTCTCAGCTACGAAGGCTGTAATTTCCTGCGCCAGAGGCTCGTTCTGTCCACGCTCAGTGGCAAGAGGGTGAAAATCCGGAACATCCGATCCAGAGATGACAACCCCGGGCTCCGAGGTGAGTTCAGGCGGCGTTTGGAGCGCGGTTCGAGTTGTGACGACGCACGAAATGTGCGGCGCGCGTCCGTGCGTGTGTGTGCGCGCGTGCGTGTGTTAGCTTAGCCTTTTAGCGTTGCGTAAACACGCGGAGTGGAATCGCAGTGTGTGCAAAACGTGACACAATGAATCCATGTTTGGGAACAATTGATCACTTTCTCTCTCTATATATATATATATATATATATATATATATATATATATATATATTTTTTTTTTATAATAAATATTCACATTTTATTATATCATTATAAGTTAAACTTTTCATCTTACCCAAAACTTCAATCCGAAATGTCTGAAACATATTTTGTGATCTCTACATTTGTTTCTATAAACATATATTTGTTTTATTACTATGATTTACATACACGTTAAACGATTATTTGCACATTCGATCAGTTAAGCTGCTTTTACTACCGTGACGTAGATGTTTTGAATAGTTATGACGTCACACCCGGGAGTCTGCCCAAATTAGGACAAATAAAATAATGAATATTATAATAATGAGGGTTGGGTTTAGAATGCTTTTCTGGTTCCTAAATTTCAATAAACCTAATAATTGTGGTTTGCATATATTTTTGAATAATTTCCATGTGTTTCGGTTATAACCGGTTTCAGAGCAGGTCTGAGAGAGAAAGAGAAAGAAAGAGCGATGGCAGATTTGTTATATAAAATATATACTGTAAAATGAAGCCACATTGATTTTATGAGGATCGCTGACATCCCAGAAAGCATTGAAGTGGACGGTGAGGGATTGGATGTGGTGTTGGCTTATGATTCAGTGTTTTTACTAACGATTTCTGCCTCCTCAGATTTTGAAGCGAGTTTTATCAGGCTTCTGGACAAAGTGACCAACGGCACGAGAATAGAAATCAACCAGACGGGTAAGTCTGAAGCTTCCAAAAGGCCTTTTAGCATGCACGCCCACATTAGGGCTGCAGCTATCGATTATTTTTGTGCTCTTTAACAAAGAAAACGTTCTTATCCGATCGCTCGATTAATCGATTGAATAATAAGCATGTCAACCATTTACGACCGTTTCTTGTATTTATAGCACTGCTGACTCCACCTTATCTATACAGAAAATAGTTCTTTACTACTGATTCTCTTGATAAAAAATTATTTTTTTCGGGGTAAAATATATAAATTAAATGATATTGAATAATTTGAGTAATTGCTAAAATTTGTACAAATTAAATTGTTTAAATAAAATGGAACGAATTGAAAAATTTAATAGTTTCAGTTTGTTAGAGACTCCAATTGGGTCTATAAGATTGTAGATCTTTTACAAAAGATATATTATTCATCATACTTTAACAAATATCTGCATTTGAGAAACATGCAAAATGTAAGATATTTATTTATTTGTTCACCAGAATTATTTATTCATAAATGAATTCATTTCTTCTGTCCTTCATTAATTTATTCACTCATTCGCTTAGAAATTCTTGTGGCTGTACATTAAACACTAGACTGAAGTAAAAACGTAGCCGATGACAGGAAGTGGCAACAAATATAGGCCGTCATTTGAGACGCTTTTCTTCTCACCACTGTTGTAAAGAGTGGCTGGTTGAGCTTGATTTTATGCTGATTGAACACATTTGTAAATAATTCCTGCTCAGTGGAAGTTAAAAACACAAGCGTCTCATCTTCCTTTGCGTCCTCCACACAGGAACGGTGTTGTTTTACCAGCCTGGTCTCCTGTACGGCGGCTCTGTGGAGCACGAGTGTAACGTTCAGCGCTCCATAGGTTATTACCTGGAGTCTCTGATCATGCTGGCACCATTCATGAAGAATCCACTCAAAGCAGTCTTAAAGGGCGTCACGAACGACCCGACGGATCCCTCAGTGAGTAATCACGCCTACGACTATGCTGAGTGACACATGAATGTTTCTGCACTATATTTAACACCGCTGTTGGGTTTCTCAGGTGGACTTGCTGAAAGCCACTGCTGTTCCTTTGATGAAGACTTTCGGTGTTGATGGGGAAGGTCTGGAAATAAAGGTACTGCTAGAGTCAGTGGTGTTTTGCAATCCTAAATATTTCCCCTTTTGTCTTCTCTCTTTATTTTTAATGCATTAAGATTCCCCTTAGACGGATAACTGAAGCCAGAGGTTTGAATTAGCTTCAAGATCTAAAATGCAATACACCCAGTCATCAGCAGATCATCTATTAGATTCAAGATTCTGATTTTATTTGTCACAAACGTAGTTATAACAATGGTAATAGTTATTATCTATGATGCTGCGATGATTCGGCTTCTGGAATACGCTTTTATGCCAAATACACGAAAAGATGCAGCTGTTACAGATGCTGCACCATGGATAATAACAGAACTGTTTGTTATGGTCATTCATGATGCCATCTCTAGAAAAAAAATATTTTATGAATGCTTTTATAAAATGCAAGCAAATAAATAATTTGTTACCAGACTCTTTGATTTAATGAACTCAGTTTATGTTACAAGTACTACTTACTACTTTTAACTGCTAAAAAAAAATAATTCTGTGTGAAAAGTTCGAGTTAGGAGTTTCCTCCCTCATTTATTTTCTCTCTAAATGTTCTGCTTGCTGTTAAACTGATGCTGAACTGTAAGTTTTGATTGGTACGCTTGACCCTGATTGGTTACTACGTGTTTGCCAGGTTAAGTTTTCTCTTCATAAATAAAAAGATAGACTCGATTTCTCAAAATGTAGTCGAGTAAAAAGTACAATATTTGACTTTTGAAATGTACTGATGTACATATACTTCAGTAAAATACAGATACGTGAAAAAGCTACTTGAGTACAGTAACAAATTACATTTACTTCCCTACTGTTCACCCGCTGTGTGTGACATACATGGAACTTGAGTTTGGGAAAGAGGGAGACAGGAGGGTCCTCAAATTCAAATGACTGTTTAAAACTGTGAGATTTTTCATCATTGCTTTAAAATAGACCCAGGAATAATTTTTTGGGGCTGAGTTTTCTGGATGGAGAGTCGTCCTTGATGACCTGTGAAGCATTTGAGCTGTTTTCTCAAGGGAGGGTGAGGCATGTTATAAAGTGCCACGGCATATCTTGAATGATCTCCCTGCTGGTGCTGAAGATGTTTATCAGACCTTGTATTTAAAAACGTCACACATTTGTTAATTTCCCCTCAGGATTACACAGAGATGCAAAACAGTAGGCAGGTTAACTTTTTTTCTTCTTCTTTGTTTTTCTTGACTCTTTTGGGGGATGATTTTATATCTTTGTCAGGACAAAAAAACATTTTTTTTAAGAACGCAGTAACCCATAACCTCGCCGTTGGTCTCAGGTAATTAGGAGAGGCATGGCACCAGGAGGAGGAGGTGAAGTGCATTTTTTCTGTCCTGTACGACGAACAATCAAACCCGTGCAGCTCACCGATCCGGGCAAAATCAAGCGGATCAGAGGAACAGCGTATCCTTTCACAAGAGCGTTTTAGTTCTCCAGGACAGATGTGTCAAGTCAAGTCAAGTCAAGTTTATTTGTATAGCGCTTTTCACAACAGACATTGTCTCAAAGCAGCTTTACAGAAAACAACAGTGAAGGTGAATGGTGTGCGTTTGTCCCTGATGAGCAGCCGTGGCGACAGTGGCAAGGAAAAACTCCCTTAGATGATATGAGGAAGAAACCTTGAGAGGAACCAGACTCAAAGGGGAACCCATCCTCATATGGGTGACATCAAAAGTGTGTATATAAATGTGTAGAGCTGCTGCTTCTGTCACAAGTGCAGCATCTCACTATATGATTATATTTCTGCAGATTCTGGTGCTTTGAAGGTTTGCTTTGAACCCTTACTATTTGCGTTTGGTTATTTGTCGATTCGTTTTTGCATCCTCGACTCTTGCATGGCAGATACTCAGTGCGGGTGTCTCCTCAGATGGCCAACAGGATTGTAGACTCCGCCCGGAGCGTCTTAAACAAATTTATTCCAGACATTTACATCTACACGGACCACATGAAAGGAGCCAGTTCGGGGAAGTACGTACTGGTCTTATCTGTTTTTCTGATCATGGACGAGTCACTGCTTTAAAATTGTAAAGAAATGCGTAAATCTTTTTTTTTTTTTTTTGTCGAATCAGTAGACATGGCATTAAACGAATTGTTTGTCTCACAAAATACTTAAAAACATAAAATGACTCACTAAAAGCAGTAGGTTACTCCCAAATGAAATCCTGTTCCCTGTAAAGACAAAATATTAACAAATAATGGGACTACAGACTAAAATTATAGTATTGTTTCATCATTTTATTCCATTTTTATGTTCAGGTCTCCAGGTTTTGGCTTGACTCTGGTGGTGGAGACGGTTAACGGGACATTTCTGAGTGCAGAGATGACCTCGACCCCACAGGGACAAGGAGTTTCGGTACTTCCTGAAGAACTGGGAAAGAATTGTGCCAAACTTCTGCTGGAAGAGGTCTACAGGGTGGGTTCTGAAGCTGGCACAGTGCCTATTTGTAGGAATGTTATCACTCGTTCGAGCTTATTCCAGTCCTACCAGTAAAAGTTTGCTTCACATCACCGAATCTTCTACCAATGCAAAATAAAAATAATCATAGAAAGTCACCATATTAATTATTTCATGTGGGTTTTAAAAATCCTTGAGAATTGTATGGTTCAATACAAGCTCATATCATGACCAAACACACATGAGAACATGACATTGATATTAGGGGTGTAACGGTACTTATATATTAACATTATTTTATGAATTAATATTATATATATTATTACATATATTAGATCCCCGGTCAGCGTCCAGCGTAAAAATGTGCCAAATCAAACATGCAGATGATCCGCTGTGGCGACCCCTAATGGGAGAAGCCGAAAGTAAGTTTATATATTACATATATAAGATTTTAAAACAAAAATCAGAGTTTTACAACACACTACAAATCATATTTCCAGTATGGAATAAGTAGCCACATTGATACTGCGCTTGATTTTCCATAATACTATGTATAGTCATAGGAATGCTAATGTCTCACCCACCGCTTGACTCGAGTTAGTAAAACAAATTATTATATATATTTTTATCAATTTATGATTTATTTTTATGCGCATTGTTGTTATACTTGAGCAGAGCAGCGTCCCATTGGTTGAATACAGAGACACAGGGTTAAGGGAGGCGAGTCAACCACTGACAAAGGATGGTAATATTTAAAATAAAAGGCTCTCCGTTGTGCGCCTGGACCACCTTTTTGGAGTGTGTGTATGTTTGCTTTGTAGTTAATCAGTACCCTGTGGTCAGTCTTTGTAGTAAACAGCTTTTTGACACACGCTCATAAAGACGTGCTTCGCTTTTAAATGGAACCGCTCGTATAGATTAGGAGACTTTGTGTAAGTGATTTTTCTTTTCTTGTAGACAATACTGGATTTTTTTTTGTGTATCAAGTGTATTTTTTGGAAAATTAAGTATTTAAATTTTTTATTTTTATTTTGGGATTCTGTTTTGACGCTTGTTGGTTGACGGCTCCCATTGGCCTGCTTTGTAAAAGGTTCATTATTATTATTTTTTTGTTTTGTTTTGTTTTGTTTAATTTTATGGTTGTGCGGTTCCTTTTATCTGAAGAACCCTTAAAGATTCTGCGTAGGAGTTTTAGAACTCTTTTACAAGGCCATCCAGGAACTCTCTCGTGAACCTTTTTATTCCAACGGTGTATGTTCCAGGTATAATGCAACCAAGGATCCGTTTTGGAAAAAAAAATCTGCTTCAAGAAAAATCTGTGTTTAATCGCTCACGTATTAATTTTTGGTAATGATTCAGCTGCCGAGACTACGCTCTATACTTCCTCGTTAGTTATTTTGTCTTTGTTCATGATAGACATTTGAAAACACATCAGTTTTCGCAGCCTGTCGCACTCAAAGTGCTCAATTCGGTTTCTTAATTTCATGCTAAGGGGACGAACCTCTTCTCTTTTTGCACTTGACAAATCGCAGTCCCGTCAATTATTATCAACTTTTAAAGATCTGGTGAAAATAATACAGGCAGAAGCAATGTTTCACCCTCGAGTAAGTAATGAATAAACACTATTGTTCTGGGAATAAGTTTAACAACAGGCTTTTGTTAAATGTGAAATAACAGCACATTTTTATGCTTCTTATTAGTTTTGTGTTGTGTGGAGAGTCTACTTAGTTTATGTAGTTTTTAAAAAGCAAGGTTTATAAATCTTGGCACCATGTGTTGCTTTTGCTGTTCATTCACAGACTGAGGTTGTTGTTTTTTTGAGGATGTGCCGACTTATTTCGCCACTTTCTAAATGACGCAGGTTGACATTTGTCCACCTTTTGTCCTTATCGTGTTTGTAAACGTGCTGGCAGTCCTACCCTCTATTTTTTTTCCGCCCTGCCTCAGATCCAGTCAGTTTGCGTTTAACTTTACTTATCCGCATCCTGTTTATCTTTTCATTCTTACTATTCCGTGACTTTTCAGCTGTCTGCCTCTGGCATGCTGCGGTCATTGAATGAAATCTTTTTTCCTGATCCGGACGGACAGTCGGATGTCGTGATGCAGCTAAACTTTTAAACAGAGCACATTGTGATGGGCGACTAATTGAATTTTAGCACTTAACAATGCAGCGCATTTTCTCGATCGCACAGTTAAAGGTTTATGTAACAGAGGTTAAGCATGTACTCGAAGAACTTCGTGTTATACCCGGTGTATTAAGTGTGTAACTGCAGAAAGTGGGGGTCTTGTAACGCAGGATCTTTTGGGACTTTTCCACCGTCCTGTTTAGGCGTGTTGTTGCTCCTGTGTGCTTCATCAGCATAACGCTGTGGTGTTATTGGATCCTCAGTTCTTGTATATTGTAATGCAGCTTGGAAAGCTTTCAGTTCCATCAGCGTTGGCTGAAGTGAAAAAGGGGACAATAGGAAGGAGGATTAGGAGCAGTGTGTAGTTTTCCGCTCTTCAATTACTGTCTTTATAAAGGAGCAGGATGATATAATACATGCAGAGGTAAGTTCATTTATAAAAGTGGGGACGAAAGAACATATTTGTAGTTCGATCTCGCAATTCCTTGTGAAAAATAATAATGCAAATCCATTATTTGCATAAATTTGAATTTTAACACTTTTATTGATTTGCATTAATTTTTGCAATATTGTGTAACTTCATTATTTATTTATTTTTATCAATAGACACATTTATCTTTTTATTATTTTTTTTTATTTTTTTTTTATAATCAGACATTCTAAATCAATGACCTGAAAGAAATCGATCCAGAACTAAGCACAGAATAAGAACTTGAATGAATCACCTTTGTTGTCATTATTAACTGATTACACTGCTATTCATTTATTGAATTTAAATGTAAATACTCTAAACTTAATGTTTAACAAACTGAATAATTTATAAATTAACTGTTAAAAATGGCACAACATAAAGAGGTGAATCATGTGATCCAGTGTCTTTGTGGTCAAATGAATTAGAATATGAACATTTTTATATTTGATCTGTAAAATTTTTAGGATGTTAAATATAGTGTTTACTGATGTATGTAATTATGACACGGGTCCCTCAAAATGTTCCTGTCAGAATCTAATGTCCATTAAATATATTATTCTGGACTTTAATAATTTGACCCCATTAAGAAACTATTCTGTTGATATTTAAGGGTTTCAAAGTCTTAGTCTTAAGGTTTTAAGAAAGAAATTAATCCTAAACATCTTATTTAGTTTTATATTTGTAAAATTGAACCTGGATTTCGCCATTAAAAAAGCCAAAGAAGCTGGTATGCCCTTTAAAAAAAAAAAAACGAAAAAAAACAGATTCTAGGAGTTGTAAAAGACAATAAAAAAATTAAGTTGTTTTATTATACATTTTCTGTATCAAATCAGTGTAATCTCAATGTTCTCTTCTGAGGCAGTCACTTTTCAGAATTCTGTTAGTCGGGAATAAGTTTGTGTCCACAACAAATTTATTTTATTTTTTTATATATGATGACATGATTAAATCAGTTCTGTGCAGATGTCCATGCAGTGACTCCAATCAGGACATGTGAGCAGTCATAGCCAGATGAGTCGTTCTGCCCCAACACCAGATTTAAATGTTTGTAAAAATGTTGTTGCTAAGAAGTCTAACATAACTACTCTATGCTCCTATAGGTGGAGTAATGAGTCATATATCGGTCTTCAATACGTCTAGAGTTTTGGGCATGCATTATAGAGTCTGATTTTAAAGTTCTTACACAAAACTTTGGTTGTGAAAATGTGTACACGTTGCTGTAATATTTAGACAAATTCTGCTAAGAAACAGAAAAGGGACATAACACAACACTTCAAAGAAAATGAAGGGTCATCCCTCGTTCTCTCAATGTCGCTGATCGAAGAGTGGTTTATATTATCATCAGTCACAAATGTTATTTGTAGGTGCGTCGTTTTCTAACAATCCTGCCATCATTTTCAGGGTGGCTGTGTGGATTCGACCAATCAGAGCTTAGCTCTCTTGTACATGACGCTCGGCCAGCAAGATGTGTCCAAAACTCTTTTAGGTCCCCTTTCTCCATACACGTAAGTCTCATTTTCCACCTTTGACCTTTGGGTTTAACAGCTGTTAACTTAAGATTTGGGTTTTTTTGTTTTTTTAAATTCCCTGTTTGATTGTAATGCTTAGTAAAGAGTTTCTATGAGTGCTGTATCAAACTCTGCCTCCAGTGAACTGTCCATTTTCAGTTATCATGGTACCGGTGCTGTGTCCTAATCAAGTACAGTACTATGATAACTGAAGATTGGCAGTGCCAACACAATGCTTCCTGTGTCGGTGAGTGGCATCTGCAAGGATACTTTCAAGCTGGTTTATTTGTTTATTGATTTAGTAGTAGCAAATCTAATCTCACAAAATGATCATACAGGCTTCTGGGACTTGATTCCAATGTTTCCGCCAGTGGAAGTTATTTATGATGTGTACCATTGGGAACTTTTGTTGCTGTGGTTTTTGTTTTATTTCTTTCCCCTTGCCCCTCCATGCCCCCTCAGTGTTGGGCACACAGTGTCTCGGGTCACGGTCATTCCTGACGCAGAGAGCCGATCCTGGCCAAAAGATCGCAACTATATAGATGAGTGCCCGCAGGTTTATCACGTGCAACTTGTGAATGAAAAACATCGTTGTGTTGCAGGGTTTTTTTTTTGTTTGTTTGAGTTGTAAAGAGCAACGACCTCACCTTGAGAATGTTCGGCCATGCTGCACGGTTATCATGATCGCTATTGATTAGCAAAGCTTCGACGTTTACAGCCATATCCGTCGGCAATGTGATTCGGACGACGTGGTGTTTCGAGTGAAACACTGACTGAATGCAATGTTTAGGGTTACATGCGAAGATTTTTGGCTGCTGAACCCATTTAATGGAGGTCATTTCACATCCCAGGTCTTTCCTATATGGCTGCAGTCAAGGACGCTTATCTTCAAACCGGTCAGGGGCGATATAAAGTGAAATCGAGTCAAGATTGAGCCCAATAATTATAAACGCATTTACACCCTTACTTCATCTAGTAAACTTCACGACTGTATTACTTTAAATAGGCTTCACGTCCAGTCAAATATTATTATGTATGCAGAATTATAAGACAATACCATCAGCTCTCGGATGATCACGTTTGGTGAGCTCGATACCCAAATAACAACACGTGAAAGAATAAATGTCTAAATAATTATAATCTCTTCAAGTCTACTATTGCCTCAAAATGTTCTAATGCCAGTCTGATTTTTTTTAATTAAGTAATTAATTAATCTAACATGGCCCTTATTCATATCTATAGTAGTGTATTGATGAAATACATGTATTTAGATCTTCTATAGCAGTTGTCTATTAATAAGTCTGCATGTAACCATGGCTACTGTGGCATCTTGCAGGATCGAGTTCCTTCGACACATTCGGGACTTCTTTCAGATCCAGTTCAAGATCGCGCAGCAGAAAGTAGATGAAGACGAGCGGAAAGGAGGAGAGAAAGTGCTGATGACCTGCGTGGGTGCCGGTTATACCAACATCAGCAAGACCATCAAATAGAGACTCCATTCAAACTGCTGCTGTGTCTCAAACTGTGAACTTGCACACCGGTCAAGTGTTTTATTCAAACTGGGTTAATACAACAAGATCTAGTTGTACGATAACTGCTTGGAGGTTTTTCTTGAGCCTCGTTTGGACACAACCTTAGGTGAGATTTAGTACAAAATGTTTTTTTTGTGAACTTCCTGTCCAGCAGAAGTGTGTAATATGTGCTTTGAGACAGTCTTGTTTTGTTTTTTGTTTTTTTGTAATTGTAGCTTATTAAATTTATGAAATATGTACAGTTTTCAAATATACTTAAAAAAAAAATGTGTCCATCTTTGTTTGTCTCGCTTCAAATCTCTGAACACTCATAAACTGGATTACTGGAAGAGGACAACTGTTTATAGCCAACAGATATTTCAGGCCACATCACACCATCTTGTCTTTAATTATTTTCCTATAAGATGCACAAAGACCGCTTATGGAAGAAACCTCAAGACTAAATCGGCTGAAAGATACCCATATGCTTAATCTCATATTTTAATTGACACAACTAAAAATACACGGTTAACTAGAATTATAATTTTTTTTATGTATATACACAATTCAGGCATAACATTGACATTAAACAAGTGTTTGTCAATAATGTGTATTATTTTAAATCATCAGCAGGGGGAGACATTTGAACAAGTCATTAGAAGTAATGCAAATTAGTGGAATAATTCATTCAGGATGTATGTAGGACGTTTTGGAGACACGGTGAGGGAGGAGAGATTAAGATGGTTTGGACATGTGCAGAGGAGGCAAATGGGGTATATCGGTAGGAGAATGCTGAGGATGGAGCCACGAGGAAGGAGGAAAAGAGGGAGGCCAAAGAGAAGGTTCATGGATGTGGTGAAGGAAGACCTGCAGGTAGTTGGTGTGAAAGAGGCAGATGTAGAGGACAGGGGGGGTATGAAGAAGGATGATCTGCTGTGGTGACCCCTAATAGAAGAAGCCATAAAAACAATTCATTCAGTGTTCCACCCTTTTGCAATTTCCTTTATCATGTCTGTTCCTTAAATATACACGCTTATGAGAAGATTTATGCAATATTTGGTTACCAACAGCCTCCAGAAACAGCCCCACTGGTGCATGGGCATCAAGGTGGCAGTGCTTCATAGCTTGGAGATGATTACACAATGATGTCCACAGTTTGGCATTTTTGCCTGATTCAATAGAATTGCCCAGCTAAGGATTTCACATCCAACATTGAGATGTAAAAACATTTCATTTAGATGCCTTCAAATCAGCTATTTCTTGGTAATTTTTTTTTATTTAAAAATATTCTGTAATAATAAAAACAATGCAGTGATTTAGAAATCTGATCAGCCCATATTTTATTCACAATAGAACACAAAAAACAAATGTTTAAACTACAGAAATGTAACATTTCAAGGACAGAATAGTGCTGATGGCCACAATCACTTTAACAAAAATAGAATAAATGGGGCAAGGCAACAAAAGCCTGGAAAAGTATATGTCAGAGGTAAAGATGGGCAAGGGTTCACCAATCTGAAAAAAAAAAAAAAACACATCCACAAATAGTGTCACAGCTTAAGAACAATCTATATAAACATTTTATTTATCAAAAATGTCGTGTATGTTGCTTAACAGTAAGAGAGAAGTAGTATGTGTACACTTCTGGGAGACTTAAACAATATTTCAACACATTGTTTTTTCTTTGGATCAACCAGAAACTTCTTGAGATCTATTTCGAACCTGTAACCAAACCGATATCATCTTGGGCTGACTTTACTGAAATAATTTAGTGTTATGAGAACCACAATACATGTTTTACTAATAGAAATGTACGTTTTTCTGGTATATTTGTGGAATGTAAAACTTTAATTTTATTCCTGTTAAAACTGTTACATTTGTATTTGCTAAATATTTAATCTATTTAGGCTTGAATATGGTAATTCCAATAAACTTTTCCTCTGCAGCAGAGGTAGCTCTTGCCCTTCCTTTCATTGGCTGTTGTTTTTTTTTTGTTTTTTAGAGCGTTTGGTAGTTTTGGAGGGTGTTGGTTTTTTTGACGTATAATTTTACTCGACAAGCGAGCCGGCGGACGCTAGGACTTGGTCACGTGGTTCTTTCTTGACGTTCCGTCACGTGACGTAAAGTCAGCTGATCTCCACGGGTTCTGGCGTTTACCTTCGTCCTTCACTGCAGCGGCGGATTTCGGCCTCTTTATTCTCCGAGTGCCTGTTTGTCTTTTCTGAAATAAAAACAATGGCGAGTCAGTCTCAGGGCATACAGCAGCTGTTACAGGCCGAGAAACGTGCCGCGGAGAAGGTCGCTGAAGCCCGGAAACGTGAGTTGTTTTATTTTTTTTTATAAAGTGTTATATGACACCGAGTCGAATGAATCGATTCGTACGGAAACGGAGCTGCTTAGCTATGCTAACTGGCTAGTCATCAAAACAGAAAGACTGCAGCATAGATATGATGCGGTTGCTTTAAATGCTATATTATGAAAGCAAATGGTCGAAATTCTATTAAAAAAAAATAAGAAAATAAGTGTATTTTAAAAACCAAAAAACGAGCTCACGGTTATACAGAGAAAACCCGTATCTGATTAGCTGCCTGGATCAATCGTCTTTATTCTCTAATCTATTTTATAAGTAAAAAACGTACACGGTGTAATAATGTGAGAACATCTGTGACTAAATGTTTCTGTCAAAGAAACACCTTTTGGTTTTGGCATAAGGGGGTACTAACTTATGCACTCGCCTGTATGTGTGCGTGTGGGATCCCAGAAGGCAGGATTCCACCTCTTGGGTTTTTTTTTTTCCTGTATAAATGACAATGAAATAAAAACAAATAAAGTTTGACAAAGTAGTTGTAGCAATGCATTGCAATTTCATCCAGTAGTGTAGAAAATTCTTAAAATATATCAAACAAATTATAAAAATGTCAAAAAATGAGAAATAGTGAAGTATTCTAGATGACTTCCAGACTTTTCCCTTCGTAGATGTTTAAAATCGGACTAATTGAAATGTCTAAAAAGGTTTTAAAGAATAATTTTTCTTATTTCCAAGTTTATTCGATTGACTCAATAGGCCCCCATTACTCACTTCCCTGTTTGATTCCCCCTGTTTCTGCTTTTTCTGGTGGAACATTTGTGCAAGAAAGGATGTTCCAGAAAGAAAGAAAAATCAGTGCAGATCATTTCCCCTATTCTATATTTCATATATAGTTCAAAACAAAGGCGTTTGAGGAGTTTTGTTTTTAAAGTCTGCACGTGTTTTTATTCACAGGGAAAAACCGGCGCTTGAAGCAAGCCAAGGAGGAAGCTCAGGCAGAGATCGAGCAGTACCGTCTCCAGAGGGAAAAGGAGTTCAAGACCAAGGAAGCTGCGGTGAGTCAGAACGGACAACGAGATTTTTCCATCTGCTGATAAAAATGTAGGCAAAGACGTTTGTGAAATATTTGGGTGACCAGATATTACTGTCACATGTAACCTACAGTCATTGAAATTCACATTAGTTTTTGGTTTATTAGATTTATTTTTTATTTTTTGTGAATAAAGTTGTTTATTAATGCAGACATACAGAAAAATATCTCACACCTTGTGGTGTTTTAAGTTTATACTTGTAAATTAGTGAAATATTAGTTTTATGTAATATAATCTATATGGACGAATGTTTGTGGACACGGGGTCTTGTGCATCCCATTTCACGTTTAGTCTCCATTTGTTGTTATAATAACCTTCAGTCTTCTAGAAAGATTTTGAAATGTGCTTATGGAGGTCAGGTACCTGATGTAGGTGAGGGTGAGGAGACCTGGGGTGCAGTCAGCATTCACATTCATCCCAAAGGAGATCTTCCACTCCACCATATGTAAAGCACATCTTCATGGAGCTGGTTTTTGTGTACAGGGGTGGAACAGGGAACAGGCTTGGGTCTCATAGTTTAAGTGAAGGGAAGATTTTAATGTTACCGCATCTAAACACATCCAATTGTGTGCCTCCAGCTTTGTGGTCTTTAAAGTTTTGTCTATAGAATGTTATATATTAAATGAATTTTTTATAAATCTGTGTCCTGATTTGTCTATTTGTTTATGTATAAAGACATTAACTAATTTATTTCTCATACTTATTTATCACACATTTTATATTTTTTAAATTAAAGGCACTCGGATCCCACGGCAACTCGGCCGTAGAGGTAGACAAAGAAACCGTGGACAAGATGAGCCGCATCCAGAGCAGTTATCAGCAAAACCGAGAAGCTGTAATGAACAACCTCCTGAAGATGGTGTGCGACATCAAGCCAGAGATCCACACCAACTACCGCGTCGCTGGATAAACCTCGCAGAAGAATCACTGAGGCAAAGACTTGCCTTGTACAACCATACAGATGTTCCAGCCGTACATACGTATTTAGTTTTACAGATGTGACAGGTAGCTGTAATACTGAGTCATACAGCTGTCCTGTGTTTACTACATTTCAAATGAACACACCAGGTTTGGTTCAGTTCTCTCAAATTAGAAATGTTTTATTGTTTGTAGCTTTAGGTGAATTATATTTATATTTATATCCTCTCGATGGTGATGGCGGTCCTGCAGTGGTTCAGTGCATGTCTTTGTCTCTGCATCGTTAAACCTGTTGGAACGTGATAGCAGTGCATATGTCTGTCCGGTTTGTGCATTTAGATGTGCTTTGTGTTGTTCATAATAATTATTAAAAGAAAGTGTTTTATTTGATTGCTACAGAACCATGAAATGATCTTTGTGTGTGTATATAAATATCTATCGCACATACATGTTCCTTAAAGTACAACCTCAGCTTGAGGAAATGTATTGGAAATGTATTCACTTCCTCGTTCCCTGCAAAAAAGAAAAGGAAAAAAACACTTAATTTTTCTTCCCTGGAGTGTTTGTGACAAGGCTGAAAAAAACAAAACAAAACAAAAAAAAGCTCGTTTCTTTTTTCCTGTTTTTTTTTTTCCTCTAATGTGTACCTGACATTCCCCTGTTAGATCTGGCTGTGAAAGTACAATAATAATAAATGGTTTTGTGTGTGTGTCTCCGTGTCAAACTGATTTTTATTTCTGTTTCAAGCTTTTATGAATAACATTTACAATTTTGTCGGTATATTATATAGTTTAATTGCACTATAATTCCTTAAACTATTAAATCATCTAGAATCTATTTTATATACTAATTGTTTAGTTTTATATTGTATTTTCTTTTGAATATTTATATATTTACAATCTTAAAAGTGTGTGTTATAAACTTAAACAGATCGACTCCCTGTACAAGATATTTTATTGTAGATCAACAAAAATACGTCCTAAAATGGTGCGCATGCGCACTGTAGAAACGCCTGCTGTCGTAAAACCCATGGACACATGTGCAACTTTAGTGCGCCTGTGCACTGCAAATCCGGCATTAAGGAAGTAAGAGCGTGATTCTGTTTCAAAATAAATGTCCTGTCCGGCAGTACATTTACCCGGCTACGTGGATCACAGTTTACAACACAAATTACA
Source organism: Silurus aristotelis (assembly GCF_946808225.1). Classification (NCBI taxonomy): domain Eukaryota; kingdom Metazoa; phylum Chordata; class Actinopteri; order Siluriformes; family Siluridae; genus Silurus; species Silurus aristotelis. The sequence continues at coordinate 3,754,450 of NC_139599.1, forward strand.
ATCATATACTCTTAATGAGCTTTAAAAATCAAAAAAAAACTTTTATATATTCGCTATTGATAATTTAATGCAAGTGTATACATTTAGGCTATATTTTAAGTTTCGAGTTTAATTATACCTCTATGAATTAATTTTTCCCGCAACATCATTACGTTTTGTTAATCAAAACGTAAAGATTGAATCGTTTAAATGATTTATTCCACATATACAAAATAATTCTGTCGAATTTTACAGTAATCTTTTGAAATTATATTTATAGACTGATACTGATACTTGACACTAAATAAAAATTAAAGTCAGTGTCTTATTTTTAAGTGCTTTATAGTTAAATATGTTTTAGTTTGGATTTATCCGTACTAAAATAAGTTGATATTTAAATTAAGGGTGACATTTAATAAATTGCATCACAACCCTGTTAGATACGTGAGGACTTTTATTATTGAAAGGAAACATATCTCTGAATGTCTATGGCTTCTTGTGTGATCTTTTACTAGCATTCTGAGTCTTCATACTCGGGGAATGTGCATGAACACATCTGTTTATTTAACATAGTTTATTTTTATATTGATATATAATCAAGGGTTTGTTTTGGGATTGAAGGTAAGTACATCTTAATCTAACTTCGGTGTGTGTGTGTGTGTGTGTGTGTGTTAGGTTTGACCTCTGAACGATATGAAGTTCAGTTTATTAATGGACGTTTTTTGGACAGGTTTATTTGAACGGAAAAAATCAGGGTAATTTAAGGCTTTTTATTTGTGTACTATTATTATTATTATTTCTGTTCAAATGAATACTTAGAATGTTGTTCTATAATTGTTTTCAGTCATTCCTAACATGTAAACCGATCTATTTTTACTCTCATTAATGATATAAAAAAGATTTCATTCTTGTTTTGGATTCATTTTCTATCACAAGTCATTGAAGTCATTGAAAGTAGATCCGGCTTTAAATCACCGGTTTATATTTATGCGTTTTTAATAGTAACAGCCCAATCACAGCGATTTTTGTGGCGGAAGCTTATAAAACGTTATATAAACTTTATAAATGTGCTGTTATTCACCAAATAACAAAATTTTTAACTGTTTGGATGTTTATTAAATCTTTATGAAACGAGTCTCCTTTTTCTAACACCAATGTGTTATTACAAATGATTTTTCCCCCCCCTCAGTAATGAAATAAAAAAGCAACAGGAGAACAGGAACTAGTTTGTTCTTCTAGATGCTCCTCAACAAACCAAGAAATGAACAGAAAGAACCACGTGTTATTCTATATGTAGAAAAAAAAACTTCTGGTACACAAGGAATAAAACACTCTTTAGATGTGATGTAGGGGAGAAAAAAAAAGCCACCACCACATCCATCAAGGTGTTGAAGTACCTCCACCTCACACTGCCTCAGCGTCTTGGTCCTCACATAGATTTTTGAAAATGATTAACATTTCATTTGTCCTCGAATGTTGTGATTTTGTGAATCCGTTGTTTAAAAACATACATTTTAAATTCGGCTCATTTACGGTTTCTTACCGTCGTGCTGTGTGACTTTGAGTTATGTGGGTTTTTGTGGGACCTTCAAACAACTTAACAAAGAAAGAACATAACTGATCAACCGTGAGCATCAGTAGCTTCATCCGACAATATGGCGTAGCTCTGAGAAGTCCATACACATAATTAAGTGGTTTTCCACCGGCCCTTTGAGGAAAAGATTGGAGTCCCGAGTTTTATATCTTTAATTTAAATATAAGCTGCAAACTAAATCTTCATACAAACGTCACGGAACAAACACGACCTGCTTGTCCCCCGTTTTCCTACAGATCATTTGCGATCGAATAATTTCTTTACCCTCGTTTGCATCGCATTATTTATCCTCTGCGCAAACGGCTATGGAGTCGACAGTTATTCCTCGGAAAAGACCACCAATGAAATTCCCGTTTTTTAGCTACAGTTCAGGCTGTTAGATTGGAAATATTGTGCGCTTGATCACATTATTGTGTGAGCTCACAAAAAAGCAAGGCATGGCGTTTTTTAATTGAGAATAAAAAAAAAGAAGAAAGGAACGAATGAACGCAAGATGCACGCAACCAAATGTTTTTCAAGAGTTATACAATGATACACATCTCTTCTACATACATCAGGGTCGGATTGTTTCTCCTGGTGTTAAATAACGTGACTTTATAAATAAACGACTACTGTCATAATGAGTGTACGTTTAGATATGGGGTAATTTTTGTTTGTTCATGTCTGAAGAACGGTAATTATGAGAATCCAGCAGGTAATTATACGTGCTTGCGTTTGTCGCACCTGAAATAAGCAATGTTTTATAGCTCCTACAAAGTAGTTAAGTGAATGTCCGTTAATCCTTCTTTTGTAGTTTTATTTTAATCAAAATACCGTCAAGGTGGCACTATTCTCAAACTCTTCACAAGTTCAGCTCTCGGATCATCTCTGAATTTGTTAAATAATTTAAAATGACAAAAGATTGCTAATTTACGAACATTGGCTTTGTACATGTACACCCTGACCATTACACGTATATATACTATCTGAGCATCACCTTTCATTCGCTCGTCTATACAGTAATTTTTGTTAATAAACATAATAAAACCATTAATGTCGCTTGTCAGGTGACCCAGAGATCAAAAGTCCTGAAGACTTTTCTGTAGCGGAAAAACCCTTGACTGCGCTGAACATAAATCTTTCCATAAATATTACATAAAGTCACCGTGATAACGATTATATACGTGTCGCAGTGTTAAACAGCATGGTTTTAAAAATCCGATTGTTAGAAGCTTTAGAGCTTTCGTCGTAGAAATCTGTTACTATGGAAACGATAACGTATTAGACCGAGCGTGTTCGTATAAACCTGCGATTTACTATAAGAGCTGTTCTATACGCCGTTATAGTAAATGAATGCTCTCCTGCCGGTCTGAGAATTCAGTCATGCTGTGATACAAGTACTTCAAATATTTGAGGATTAATGTGGGTGGACTGGGTAACATAAGTCTTTTGTTTGTTTTTGTCATTTCGCGCATATATGAATAAAAAGTCAGGATTTGCGAACGAGATGTTTGAGGCTTTAAGATGTTCGTATCATATTTTTTAATCCCAGAAATCCTATAAACGACGGTCACAGAGATTTAGTCATTAGCAGAGCAACCGTTTTTGAGATTCTTTGTCGGAGAAGTCAAAACTACTTTCTTAGAAATGAATAAATGTTACACACAATAGACTTTTCGTTTAGTCAATATATAAACGAGTAAAATAAACCACAAAAGAAGCAGCTAGGTGTTTTTTTTGTAATATCTGTAATACTGTATTTTGAAAACTTTTTTTTGCGTGTATAAAGTTTTTGTAATGTCATTGGTGTGATGTAAAATTCAGGATTTTGGAAGTGGACCAAGGTGTTTGTTTGTGTTCCTTCTCATATTCCAGAACAGGCGCTCTTTGTACCTCGTCGTGTACCACGGAAAATCCTAATAGTGAATTTCCCACACAAAATACATTCTCGGAATAGGGGAAAATATGTAGGACCTCTTTCACTTATTAGAACTGATAGATAAAGGAATAACTGAGCAAATTGTGAGAGGAAGCTATTAATGCTGCTTAACACGTAAGCAGCAGGATCAGATGCATTTGCAGGTTAAAGCTTTGTTTAAAAGTTAGGCAGACAAATCTAGCACATGACCCAGAAACGTTGCCAAAATCAGACACAGTCAGAAGAACAGCAAATATGAGGACACGGGGCAGAAACACAAAACCAGGAAGCGAGAATAGAATCAACAACCAGGAAAGTGTCCACAGCAAACAAAGGCTTAGTCAGTCTAGCAAATAAACACAAGACAATACTTCACAATGAGAGAGTGTTGTGAAAGTGCTTAGTATGTGTGTAAACTGAACTAAACTGCACTATCGAGTGACTGTGAACGTGAAAGTGGGTGTCAGTGACGGAGATTATCATTCAGATCGGCCATATTTGTAGTCTGATGATGATTCCAGGGCCGATATGACAGTTGGGTGGTCAGACACAAAGCAGAAATACTTAGTCAGATTACGATGCAAGTTGATACGTTTCAGTTCGATTCTCAGGATCCTTTGAACACAATTTTAGGATTGAAAAGACTGAAATTTTAAACAACTGTGATTTAAAAGATTCAAAACAAAATAAATCAGTTTTACCATCTATTAAAAATCACTAAAGAGAAATGTTTAAGCTTTCCTAGAAATTTCATTGAATAAACAAATTCTGTGATCCCGGGGAAAATGATGGAGGGCTCGAGACTACACCCTGAGGCATTCATTTGAAATAGTAGGCAAAGTAGGCTAAAATGCCCGATTTCTTCGATTCTCAGGCACCGTAGGTCTCAGCAGCATGGAGCCAGTATTGTCGGAAAGCTATTGAAGACCAGCCAACTGTTAAAACATGCTGATATAACATATAATAGGAGTGTAACGGTACATGTATTCGTACTGGTGCAGGGTTTTTCGGTTCGCTGCATGTGTACCGACTGCAAACATTTTTACTTGCAAAACATTGTTAAAATCTTGAGTTTTCTCAGGAACGTATAAAGTGGTGGACCGCAAGTTTTTACAATTGTTTTTAAACTTCAAAGCATACACAACAATGCCAAAACGTTTCTTAAAAAGAAACTAGATTCGGTGTAGTGGCACTGTGGCTACTTACTCCGGAAATAAGATGGGACTCGAACCCACAGATCCAAAGTCCAATGATTTAACCACTAGGCTACCACCTGCTCTCATCAATTCTATTGAAAAGTTATTACATAAGGAGCTTTAAATAAAGTTTTATATTGTGTAAAGTCATGTAACATGTAACACACCTTTTCTTGTTTAATTTGTGAAATCCCTGTTCACTTTGTGAGAAAAGAATAAATTAGTATAGAGTCAAAAGTAATAGTCAAACTTCACTCTGCACCAAGAATGCACGTGCTTCAGAAGGAGGATCTGTGCTGTGCTGCTTATGTAATACAAGCGACCAAAGTCTTTTGATTGGCTTTATACCTGCCATTAGAAGTCGAAGGCTGAAGAAAGATCACACGGTGAGATTAGTCGCGAGGGATCATTTTCGAAAGGTCGGGCCACACTCCATTCACTCCACATCTGCACACGCCCAAGATCCAAGTTTCATTTCTCCTTGCGAAGGGCCGCTTTATGTGAGCGCTTCTAGCTGACAGGACCTCGTCATTTACTAGTGAAAGTCATACAGGAAAGAGAGAGAGAGAGAGAGCAGCGTCAGGGTGAGTCGGACCTGCTGTTTTGGGTTCAGATCGATGTGTTTGTGTCTAGCCTGAGCACTAACTGCTAAATAATATCGTAGTGTAAAATAATTTAAAAAAAAATATTATTTTCAGTGGACAATGAAGTGAGTGTTGCGTACTATCTGTTATATCATGTGAATGTGTGACTGCATTCAGTTCCTTATTTTTTAAAAGTACTGTGTATGGTACTGTGGCATTACGATTGTCAAATTCAATCGGATAATAGATATATTTATCGCAAAAAACAAAAATATGTTTCCTTATATGTCCTGAATTTTGGACAAATTCGTCATTTACATTTTTATGTTTTTATTTTACATTTCTTCTGGTGGATTATTCAGTTTTTTAGACGCTTTGTGAGTTGGGGGGAAAAAAAAGGTTATAAATGTTAAATAAAAAGAGAATTTTTTTTATCATATTTGAAATTCTGGTGTGCAAGTATCATGCATACTTAAAAAAAAAAAAAAAAATAAAAAAAAGGGAGAAAAATAAATAAATAAGAAACCAACCGTAAAGAGAGACACGGTTTAGTTATTTTCATGCACGTTTCCAATCCTGTGCTTATTTGGCATGAAGAACCACAATCCTGGCTACATTACCAGTGTGAATTTCACAGCTTTCTATGGAGACTGTGTGTTTTTACGTCGTACGATCTCCACGAAAAGCTAAATCCGTTCTCGTATTCGAGGTAGGAACTTCTCTAGGGTCGTTCAGGTGTGCGTTTTTATCTTCTAAATCATGTTGGTGCGGACGCAGTCGTAATAACATGAAAAGGAGACGTTTTGTTTTAAACACCCGTACCCTCTGATGAACTACTTTCTCATACGGAGGGAGTGTGAATTGTTTATTATACGTCTATTACATGTCAAATAAGCAGTATTCTATAAACAGCCATTAATAAACGTACTGTAGTACAGTTGAACATTACTGTGCAATTGGTTTCACTGAGTAACTACTGTGATGTTACAGTGACGTTTAAGGATGTAAACTGTGACTGACATGATTTTTTATTATTTATTTTTTTTGGAGAAAAAGAAGCCTGAGGTGGTGGGAGCTGTAACTTTTCATTATCTGCGCTCTCTGTCAGAGCTGTTTCTTGTCTTATTATCCCCTCAGGCTTGTTCTGCCCTTTTAGGAAAGTGTATTATTCTTCCATTAGACCTCCATTTCTTTTAAATGGCTACATATCGGATTAGAGAGAGGCAGAGTGTTCAAACGTGTAGCCCTGGGGGTCAACAACGGGATTCGACTGGTAAAGGTTAAGCGGATGTTATTTCCCAATTTCACTTTCAATGTGTGGTCATTGACATACATGAGAGTGTTTGGTGGGGTCGTATTTAGCGACGCCGTGTCACCTGGATATCGGACATAAGTACAGGTCGTACTGATTCGCTTGTCGTTAGGATCTTAAAGCCATAAAACTACACACCAGAAATGATTGGATACCAGTAGTGGGATACAATTTTACGTTTTATTTATTCGTTTGTTTATTGCAGGAAAATGGCACACGGGCATCACAACCATATGCCTTCCCCAACCACCATGGATCATTCAGATCACACCATGGGTCATTCAGATCACACCATGGGCCATGGATCCGGAGGAAACCAACACATGATGATGGTGAGTGAGTTTTATAGTTTGTACTTGCAGCGACTAAATGAATGTGATAGATCCTTCTAGATAAACAAGCTAGGCTAGGACTAGTTTTGCGGTTCTCCATTGGGTCATGACGTAACGCTCTTTCATACACTTATCTAATCAACTAATCGTGCACACAACCATGCAGGAACAGGTGAAGAAAAAGAGAAAGGGAGGGAAACGTGATCTCAGTTATTTTGATCTCGGCATGTTCTTTTATTGTCCGAGTTTTCTAGAATCGTGTCGATCTCCTGGGATTCTCACGCGCAACGTTCTCTGGAAAAAAAAAACCTACATGCGTTCAGCAAAAAAGGTTGCTAGCATTTGTAAATAGTCTGCATGAAAGTTAAGGGAAATATGAAACTTTGAAATCGTGACAGAAATTACTGTTGAATCAAATGAAAACTTTAAATGCTTTGAGCAAGATGGAGATTGTGTAGAAAAAGGCTACACATTTGCGATATCGATCTTCTCGCGAGTCATTAAAAACGGCGAGGTTTTGACTCTCCTTTTGATGGTTCCTTTTTCACGGGGAATTGTACATGTAGTGTAAACTCAACAACAATTGTGGATGTATTGTCATAAATGTTTAATTTACTACTTAAAATGAATAATACAATAATAAAATAGATTTTCAAACATTTTTATGTAATTAATTACTACAAACTCTTTTTTTGAAATGTTACTCGGCTTCTCGCGAACTTTCGGATTTTTCTCTCAGTCCGTTTCCAAATGAAAAGTCGCCAACTTTCGAGGTCGCGAGTATTGCTGTTCCACTGTGTATGTTTTGACTAAATGTTTTTCTTGTACTTGCTGCTTTGGGACGATATAAATAAATTATTCCATTTATTATTGGACTCTTCAGGCACCGCATTTTTATATTTTACACTTTTAATACTAGTACAATTTTGCGTTATTATTTGTGGGTTTTTTTTAATCATAATTCCAAATAAAATTCAGATAAGTTTTATACCATTTATATGATTTCATTCATTTATTGTTACATTAAATACTCCGGAACAAGTAAGACATTAGTTCCTGCGACTCCTTCCAGAAGCATCTTAAATACGCACCTTCTCCTGCCATACATGTCTCAGTTGTTACCAAAGCAACATTAGCAGTTTGTATTAAATAGTTAATACTGTGTGATTAATTACATTTGAGTATTCAACATTGCTGTAGGATTCATTTATATTGCATTGTAATGTAAACAATGCCTGTTTTTATTTTTATTCCTGCTATGCAGCAAATGACCTTTTACTTTGGGTGCAAAAATGTTGAGCTGCTCTTTGCTGGCCTGGTCATCAACACACCTGGAGGTGAGTCCAAACTACTTAATTACTTCATTTGTTGTTAATAAAATGTGCAAAGAATTCCATTTTATACGCGTAATATAGGGAGTTGCTTCTAAAAAGGTTTGAATAGTTCATGCAAGTTCTATCATTATTAGATTTGTGTATATTATATGGACAAAGTATTGGGACACCTGAACTTTCCAGCCATATGTGGTTCATCTCCAAACTGTTACTTCAAAGCTGCTACGGAGCTCTGAACTCAACCCTATTGAACGCCTTTGTGGGGAATGTGAACACTGACTGCACCCCAGACCTCCTCGCCTACAGCAGAACCCGGAGATCTGCTTATTAAAAACTGAAAAAAAATAAAGATCCGTTTATTTTGAGGAACGAGATTCAAAGAACCAAGTCACTACAATCTTCTTCTTCTTCTATCGACTTCTCCCATTGGGGGGCGCCACAGCAGATCATCCTTCTCCATACACCCCCTGTCCTCTATATCTGCCTCTTTCACCCCAACCACCTGTATGTCTTCCCTCATCACATCCATAAACCTCCTACTTGGTCCTCCTCTTTTCCTCCTTCCGGGTGGCTTCATCCTCAGCATTCTCCTACCGATATACCCCATGTCCCTCCTCTGCACATGTCCAAACCATAATTCCTGATCTGCATATTTGATTTGCCACGTTTTACGCTTGATGCCCTTCCTAATGCAACCCTTCCCATTTATCTGGGCTTGGGACCGGCACTAAGACCATCACTAGTTATAACAGCGCAGAACACTTGATCAACATCTTACGCTACAATGTGCTCATATTCAGAACTACTCATTTCCTCCTCTCAGAGATGGTAGGAGCCTGTTTCGGAGTGTTTCTATTGGCTGCGTTCTACGAGGGACTGAAGATCGGACGTGAGGTCCTGCTGAGGAGGAACCAAATCAGCGTACGCTACAACTCCATGCCAGTTCCCGGCACTGATGGAACTGTGCTCATGGAGACCCACAAAACAGTCGGGTGAGTTCGCCGGGTACATTATACAGCGTAGACTTTACATTTGCACAAGAATCGCAAGTTCATTGGATTTTAGCCTCAAAGTCCTAAAGACGCTCCCATTAACAACGACATAACTCCGCCTCCTTGCGTCATTTATAGTGCTCTATAATGATAAAAGATCTAGTCCTGGCTCCATGCTGTTCTAACAAGTAAAACTATTCTTCTGTTTCTTTCAGACAGAGGATGCTGAGTATGGCACACGTTTTTCAGACTATACTTCACGTGGTCCAGGTGGTGATCAGTTACTTTCTAATGCTGGTGTTCATGACCTACAACGGCTACCTATGCATAGCCGTGGCACTGGGAGCCGGCGTGGGTTACTTCCTGTTTAGCTGGAAGAAGGCAGTCGTGGTGGACATTACAGAACACTGTCATTAAGCCTTGAATCGCCCGTGTTCTCTCTCTCTCTCTCTCTCTCTCTCTCTCTCTCTCTCTCTCTCTCTCTTTCAACATATACAAATACATATAGGGGAGAAAAAAACCATCACAAACATACAAATAACAGGAAATTATTCAATTATTTCATATTATATTACTCCAAAGGCACAAACACACAGTGTCAGGCTGCTCCAGATTTTATAAAAAAACAAATTCTTCCCGAAAGTTTTATCATATCAAGTTTTTATCCCCTTTACTTCACATTCAGGATTATCATATATAATTTTTCACACCATCCCTCACAGGCCTTAAATTCTACCTCTTCAGTTGTAAAATTATCACATGTCTGAGGGTTTTAAAGGGACTAAACCTTTTGCCTTAAAAAAAAATATATATATAGTATCTGGTGACATACTACAAGATTTACTGATTCTCAAAGGAAAGACATTATCGGAAAATACACCACCAAGTGTCTTTTTTTTTTTTTTTTTTTTTAAATCATAATCGCTGAAATATCACAATCAAAGTCTCGAAAGAGAGGGAGAAGAAAAGAGATCATGCCGCCTGTCTGGCTTTGGAACTCTGTTTACAAAGCGGAAATTTTTTTGTTTTTCTCAACAAACGCCGAGAACGAACCATAAAATGTAGACAATCTGATGCCAGTGTCTTAGTGATGATTCCTTTTTTTATAATTTGTATTTGAAATATTCTATTACTGTCAAGTATATACGAGTCTATTGTTATTTTAGTTACTGACATCATTACCTTTTATCTAATGTTATAAATGCAGCAGACATACATGTGCTCGTCAAATGAGATCTAATTAAATTAAATGTAATTTATAACGGCTGCTGTTTTTATTGCTGCTGCTGCTGCAAAAAAAAACCTGATCCTTTTTTCTTTTCGTGCTGAAGCTCACAGTGCACGTACCCTGAATATCTGTACGGTCATAAACATTTACAGGCAATAAATTCTGATTTCATCAGGGTCAAGGCTTTCGCAACTGCCGATGCTGCACGTCTTCAGGTTTATCCTGCTCACGTGTCGGGGCAGATAGCAGGTAAAACTAAAGGTCATGTCATACACTATTTTGCCAAAGGTATTGGGTCACCTGGTCAGAAGTATGTGATTTTTGAGCATTGCATTCAACATTTAGTCCCAATTTGCTCTTCTAATTTCCTTCACTCTTCTGGGAAGATGTTCCACTAGATTTTGGAGTGTGTTTATGGATATTTGTGTTAATCAGCCACAAGGGTGTTATGAAAGGCAGGTACTGATGTAGGTGAGGTGAGGAGACCTGGGGTGCAGTCAGCGTTCATATTCATCCCAAAGGTTTTCAGTAAGAATGAGATCAGAGCTCTATAGCAGCAAGATCTTCTTCTCCAAAGCATGTAAACCAGATCTTCAAGGAGCTCACTTTGCTTCATTGCCATGCTAAAACAGGTTTTGTTATTATAGCGCGATCTAAAGACGTCCTGTACAATTGAGTGCCTCCAGCTTTGTGGTAACAGTTTGGAAAAGAACCACATATATAGCAGGAAAGGTCAGGTGTCCCAATACTTTTGGCAATATAGTGTATTTTGTCAGGACTTTTTGGGAGAGGAAGATTTGACAGAATTGCATCATCTACCAGGAAACATAATGTGGCATCAAAAAGTTTAAACTAGCTCTGTTTAAAAGAAAGTAAATTTATCCAAGTTCACACACAATCAACTTTAAATTAGTTCCCTACAGCAATACAGCGCACCCAGAGTTCCTTAATCTTCTGGAACGCGTCCTGGAAGTCACGTTTCTGGATCTCCAAAATGGTGTCAAAACTGCGACCTTTGAGTTGGATCTTCATCTTCAGGAAAGGAGTGAAGTTTGCAGGAGCCAAATCTGGCAAGTAGAGTGGTTGGAAAGTGAGATGGTGTTGATTCCCGGCGAGAAACTCACGTGTGAGGAGAGCTCAGTGACGGGGTGCACACGTGGTCAGATTAGCACCTGTCGCACAGCTCCTGATGTACAAAGGACGATGTATTTTGGCACACTGACTTAAGTTCGGTGCTTCCTTTGACTGCGCGTGCAGGCTCGTGCTGCCATCTGTTGGCGTGTTACTACAAAACTAGTTTTGACCTTTATGATGCCGCCTCATATATTTGAAATGGGTATTTCCCCTTGCATATCCTAGTGATGTTAGGAAGCTGGGGTCAGACTGCAGTATTCCCAGGAGCACAGAGGGTTAAGGGCCTCACTCAAGGGCCCCAAGAGTGGCAGCTTGGCAATACTGAGGTTTGAACTCCCAACCTTCCGATCAGTAACCCAGAGCATTAGCTAGCACTCAGGGTAAAGTGAGTTTACCACTGTTTCTATAAAAACACAGTTACAGCTGCGTGCAGAGGGGAAAAAAAACTTCTGGACAATCAAATTTGTGAATTTGGAAGTTCTGTGGAATAAATGATAATGATAAGATGCATGATTACAGTGTGAGTATTATATAATATAAAAAAAATTACTCCTGAGACTCGAAGTCAGACCTCTTTAATATCATATTATATAATCATTTCTCAGTCAAGGCCACATTAGTCCCCTTCAGAAGAAGCTGTTAGGCAGGCATGTATGTACATTCAATTTATTTCTAATCATTATTAGAACTGATTACAAAAAGCTTCAGCATGGAGTGGCTCTGGGTTCCAAACTTTACAACTAAGAACAGTTTTCAATCAAAACAGCACCGATGCAGAACACGCCTAAGATGTGTCGTTTTTTTCCTGGGTTCGTTCATTTACTCAGAACTGGAGGTTCCCGAAGAAAGACGGTAGTGTGTTTGACTTCGGATGAGGTTTGTATCCTATTCGCTCGTGGATGGTTTGCTCTCGGGTTTTTCCGTCCGAAGTGCTCATCTCGCTGGGTGTAACACCGACCACGTCCACTTCGTCTCGCTGTTTCTTTCGGCTCTGTATCAAAAAAAGTGTGATGAATAAAGGGCATGGCCACAAGAGTCCAATAGTGACGATTCGTTCATTTTAAAAGAGTCTTTCATTTGACTCAGAAGAAAGAGTCGTCTCAAAAAGTGATTCACTCATCGTCTACTGGACACACATGAGCAAAGCATTGTATCTCTGTAGGTTCTGCATGTTCATCTCATAAGTCCTCTGGTTCCGAGTCGTTCGTTCTTTTGTCACATGACTCATATAGACGCTACACTATGCAATAGATCAGGTTTTTCCAAATCGTGACATTATTGTCAAGTCAAGAAGTCTATAGCTGATGCAGTACACAATGAATTGAGACGACATTTACAAAACAGCATGTAAACAGTTATAATATGGGAGGTGCTCTAGACAAGGATGTGTATGAATTGTGTTTAGTATTTGAGTGTGTTTTGTTTTCAAGTTTGAGTTTGTAACAGTTCAGTAACACACAGTTGAGGGGGTGTGTGTGAGTGATAGTTCAGTTCTGTGTGTGTTGAGGAGCCTGATGGCTTGAGGGAAGAAACTGTTACCAAGTCTATTTGTGAAGTGTGTGTGTGTGTGTGTGTGATCATCCACAATGATGATGGCTTTGCAGATGCAGCATTCCAATATTTATGGGAGTCAAGTGACTGAAAGTCACAGACCAGAAGATATGAGCAACTCATTGTGATCATAATTTGTCCTTAGCTGCATCTTCATATTTTCATAATTGGAACTGTAGTTAAAGGTCGTGTATGTAGACGTGTTTGGGGATTTGCATATTGAAAATGTAACTTTTTATTTTATTTCTGATCAAAATAATTAAATGATTAAAAAAATAAATAAAAAAAAAGATCAAAATGATCTGATCTTCCCATCACTAGTTACATCCCACCTATTAGTCACTGGAAGAAAACCAGAGAACCCGGATGTAAACCTTATTTTCATTATTAGGAGTAACAGAGCATCACTACACACCTCCAGCTCTTTCTTCACACTCTCAAACTCCTCGGTATCATCCAGCTTCAGCTCCAGACGAGTTGGTTTTCGGCGAAGCATCGTTTTGTTTATAGGCTTAAATAAATTTTAAAATAATAAGAGACAGCCCATACCTCCTGGAAATACAATGCAAGTGGATAAATAGTAACTTTAGAGTAATGTGCAACACAGTTCTATTTAATTAAGTCATAACTGTGTTCCTGGAAGAAGAACATCAGCTCTAACATGCAGTCTGTTGTTGTACCCTAGCTAGCTAGCTCAATCAACAGGATAAATGTTCAGAATACAAACATAAAATTTTAGAAATGTATGTATTTTGTAGGGAATTGTGTATTTTAGTATTTTACTAAATTTAACATTCATATAAAATATATTTAAAAAAACATTTAAAACGCCTTGTATTTGCGCACGCTTACCCGAGTTGGCGGATTTTTTTTCTCTTAACCGGAAGTTCACATTGGATTTCTGGGAAATGTAGTTTTCCTTCTGTGTAGTTTTCTAAATCGTTTCTGTGTTTATTTACTTTTGCGAGAAATCTTTACAATTTTGTGAAAGCACGTTTATGTGTCACAAATCTTTTGATAAAATAAAACAAAAAACATTTATTTGTCGCAAACTCTTTTTTTTATAAAATAAAACATTTTTTCCACATTTTTATAGAATAAAACAAAACATATTAATTGTACATTTTTTTTTAAATAAAACAAAACACGTAAATCTTTCGACATCGTTTATATTTTAATAAAATAAAACAAAACACGTGCATTTGTTATTTGTTATTTTTTGAATGTTATACAGTACAAGTTAAATGTAACAGCGCAAAATAAAAAACGTCATCGCTGCGACGGAAACGTTTATGACGTCTTTTCTTCGCGACACAAAAAATGGCGGCGGTTTTCGTCGTGCACTTATAGTTACCTCACTAAAAAAAATTCTTTCAAAATACGTCCACCAGTAATGAAAATTTATTTGTAGTAGATATAAAGATCAGTTAGTTCTTTTTTTAGCTACTTCGTTTTGCCGGTGAGTGATAATTATTTGTACTTTTTTTCATACATTTTTCAGTGTTTGTTTTTGATGCACGAGCCTCCAAAGAAATGAAAGAACTCTTCTATTTATAATTTTAATAACTCTCCCAATTTCTTCTTGAAAAACATTGCTTTAAAAACAAACTGATTATGTTGCTTCACGTTCGTTTTCTTTTGACTTAGTAAAAGCAACTGAGCCGTTTGAACGATGTCGGATGAAGACGAAGCCCCTTTGGTGAAAAAGACTCGAATCTACTATGGAAGTATTGAGGAAAAAGAGAAGGAGCGTCTTGCCCGTAATGAAGCCGGTTTATCTGGGAAGGATGCTATTAAGGCCGCAATTGAGGCTGGGAATATTAACATCTCCAGTGGTAAGTGTTCCACTGAATGGAATGACAGCTTCTCTATTTGAGGTCTTTATTTGGATGGGATAAATTTTCCAGATTACCAGGATCTCAGTTTCTTGAATACATTTCAGAGATTATGGAGATAATCAATTAAAAATGTGGATAAATTGATACATAGATGGTTAGATGGTAGATCGATTGGTGAATGGATCAAAGGATGGATGGATGGATGGATGTTTGGCTGGGTAGATAGACAGACAGATGGGTGGCTGGATCAAAGAATAGTGAATGAATGGATGAATAGATGGATTAATAGATAGATCAATAGGTGGATGGCTGGTTGTATGGCACCAGGACACCATGCACATTCCTTGTACATGCAACCCATAATACTTGGCAATAATGGTGAGATTGATGGATGGATGGGGGAGAGAGTGAGAGCGAGAGAGAACTTTATTAATCCCAAAGGGAGACTGTAATGTAATCTAATGAGGTTAAATTAAAGGATTACTATGGGAAAGAGAGTAAAATTATTATTTAAATAAAATTAAATAAAAACCCTGTGATACACTGTTTTCTGCAGTGCAGTCAGGTGGGAATCTGAGAAATGCACGTAAAGGTGCTTTAACAAGGTAACAGTTTTTTGGGACAGGTGGAAAGATACATAAGTAACTGTACAGGTGCACCAGCAAATTGTAATATTAATAAAAAGAGAGAACAAAAGTATATGATTATATCAGTGCCATCTGATGTGTTAAAATAACATGCCGTGTCAACATCCCGCCTCCTCATGTAAGCATAATAACATCTAATAAGACTTTTGACCATTATTTATTTCTCGAAACTTTTTTCGAATGTCTTTCTGTGAACATTTTCAGGGGAGTCCATGGAGATGGAGGAGCGTGTGAGCGAGCGTCAGGCTGAGGTACTGGCTGAGTTCGAGCGCAGAAAAAGAGCAAGACAGATCACAGTCTCTACTGACGATACCGAAGTCAAAGCATGCCTGCGTGCCCTCGGAGAGCCGATCACGCTGTTCGGCGAGGGCCCAGCTGAAAGGCGTGAGAGGTGTGGTCTTGTTCTTTTTATATCTTTGGCTTTAACGACGTTTGTATCCATTAACCATTAATCCATTTATGAACGAACACATTCCTTTTTTTTTTTTTACAGATTGAGGAATATTTTGTCTGTTGTGGGTCCGGATGCTCTAAAGAAATCGAAAAAGGATGAAGAGAAAGCGAAGCGGGCCAAAGAAGACGTATGTATTTTCGCTTCTTATTTGGTTTATGGTTAATATTAATTCTCAGGCTGTCAAAGTTTAGCGCTGTTTCTTGTTCAGTCTCAGCAGACGTGGTACCACGAGGGTCCCATCACCCTGAAGGAGGCACGTATCTGGCTGGCCAAATACTCACTGCCCAAGTAAGAACAGCTTTTTCCAGTAAAAATGCAAAGAATGCCATGTATTGTGTTTGTGTTTTTTCTTGTTTCAAATGTTAAATATAAATAAAAAAAAAAAGGTTAAAAGTCAAAATAGCTTAATGTGAATGTTGTCTCTACTGCGGTTAATTTTTTTTCTTCTTTTTTAAAACAATTGAACGCAGTATTATAATCATTTATATGAAGTCTGGATCTTTAGAACCATTTTTTGCGTATGTAATATCTTCTCTCAATATCTTGAACTGGGTCTAATTCTGAGGATTTCTTTCAGGGCTGCGGAGAGGCTGAACGCTGCTCACGCTTTGAGAGAGATTCCTGAATCTACACGCACTGTACGACAGCAAGAGCTTCACAAGACACTCAGGGTGAGCTGATATCTCCATTCTCAAGAAAAGCAGCACCTTCACTGGACTTTAATTTACCCCATTGTTTACATTTCCCATCAGAACCTGAATAACTTCTGCAGTCAGATCGGAGACGATCGTCCGATATCCTACTGCCAGTTCAGCCCGAACTCCAAACTATTAGTCACCGCATCATGGTGAGTTTGGCAAGTTGTGAGTTTTTTTTGCACCTTAATTGGTGTCATTTTCTTATTGAATAACTGTACTGTGTGTTAATTAGGAGTGGCCTGTGCAAACTCTGGAACATTCCAGACTGCAGCCTCGTCCGCACATTAAGAGGTAAGTAAGTAGTCCTTTAATTGCACCAACAATTTTTTATTTTTTTCCCCCATGAGTAATTTTCTGAATTCATTTTAAATTCAGGTCATAATACCAATGTTGGAGCAGTCTGCTTTCATCCACAAGCCACGCTCACTCTGGACGAGTCAGACGTCAACATGGCCTCCTGTGCCGCAGACGGATCTGTTAAGCTGTGGAGTTTAAACAGGTTTGTGTGTGTGTTTCTGTAATGCTGGAACAGATTTGGATCTCCTAGTTCAAATGAAGGGGAAAATTAAACGCTACCGCATCTAAAGGTGTCCTATACAATCGTCTCCAACGTTGTGGTAACAGTTTGGAAAAGAACCACATATGGCTGGAGAATTCCAGTGTCCCAATACATTTGATAATATAGGATATTTAGACGTATAATTAAACGTGTTGTAAAAAGATATATGTTAAAATATATAAAATGTCAAATATATATAATATGCCACTGATCAGGCATAACATTATGACCACTTGTCTAATATAGTGTTGATACCCTTTTTGCTGCTTAAACCTTTGAGCATCAACCGCATGAACTTCTTCAGCAATCTGAGCTACAGAAGTTCGTCTGTTGGATCGGACCACACGGACCAGCCTTTGCTCCCCACATGCATCAATGAGCCTCAGCCGCCCACGACCATGTCACCGGTTCACCACCGTTCCTTCCTCGTACCACTTTTAATAGATACTGACCACTGCAGATCAGGAACATTGGAGAAGCCCTGACCCAGTCGTCTAGACGTCACAATTTGGCCCTCGTCAAACTCACTCACATCCTTACGCTTTCCCATTTCTCCTGCTACTAACACTCAACTTTGAGGACAAAATGTTCACTTGCTACCTAATAAATATATCAGTGTTCTTCACTTCACCTGTCGGTGGTCATAACGTTATGCCTGTTAGGTTTCCCCAGATCACCACACACACTTGTCCTAACTGCATCTTCAGTAAAGGTTTTATTAACTCGTATCTCTGCAGTGATGAGCCCGTTGCAGACATCGAGGGTCACTTCATGCGGGTGGCTCGTGTAACGTGGCATCCTTCTGGTCGCTTTCTGGGCACAACATGGTAAGAAACTCCTTAACTATAAAGTGTCCATTTTATGGCTACACAAAGTTACGTAGTGTTGCTAATACCAGTCCCACCACTTTTAGCTATGATAACTCGTGGCGTCTGTGGGATCTGGAGGTCCAGGAGGAGATTCTTCACCAGGAAGGCCATAGTAAAGGTGTTCATGACTTGCATTTCCATCCCGATGGCTCCTTAGCAGGAACTGGGTGAGATTTTTTTTAATGGTATTGAGCACTGATGTTAACGCTTTACTGACAAATATTCAAGTACACTAATGGAAAAAAGGAAAGAAAATCACATGGTTTTTAATTGATATGTCATTATTTACAGTATAATAATTACACCAACATGTAGCCTGGCTTCTTCTACTAGAGTTCAGAATTATGTCTAGAAATAGCTATACACAAATATCAGTTCTCATCTCTCTAATCACTTCACTTCCAGCGGTCTGGATTCGTTTGGTCGCATATGGGACCTGAGGACCGGTCGCTGTGTCATGTTCCTGGAAGGTCACTTCCGAGAGGTCTACGCAATCGACTTCTCCCCGAATGGGTAAAAGAATCGAAAATAAACGAAAATTGGTACGGAATTCTGTTCGGAATCCAAAAGAATGACGTGTGTGGGTGTGTGTGTGGGTGTGTGTGTGTGTGTGGGTGTGGGTGTGGGTGTGGGTGTGGGTGTGTGTGTGTGTGTGTGTGTGTCTGTGTGTGGTGCAGCTTTCACGTGGCTACAGGGAGTGGCGACAACACATGTAAAGTGTGGGACCTGCGGAAACGGAAGTGCATTTACACCATCCCCGCTCACCAGAACCTGGTGTCCTCTGTCAAGTTTCAGCGTAAGTGTCTGGAAAGTAGATGGTAAAGATCATCTGAGATCAGTGTTCAAAATGTCCCCCACCCCCTACTTTCAAAGTCCATTATGAGTATATTTGGTCGTTAAACGAATACCATACATTGTTAACACTGGATTTTCTTTATTATTGCTCTCAGATATATGATATACATAATAAAGCACTCGATGGCATGCTGTTACAGGAAAGTGACGCATAAATCGGAGTCACTATTAATTTCCAGCACTTCCTGGAGTGTTTTATTTCTTCCAATAAGACAAAAAAGCACCACTTGTCTTTGTTATAGTGAAAAGTGTTGACATACGAGACTCTTTCCAGAATCTCAAAGGAAAAAACTTTGCAACAAATTTTTTGAGGATGAAGATGGCTTTCCTTTTGAGTCCAATTTCTCTAAAGGTTTCTTCCTCGTACCATCTCGGGGTCTTTTTTTCCTTGCCGCCATCACCAACATGGGGGTACATGTTCAGGGACTGATGTATGATGCTAAAATTTATATTCACAATTGATACAATTTTTCTTTGGGACAATGTCCATTTTTTTAATTGTTTCACAAATAAAAGTGTATTGAACTTTTTAACCAATCAGATTTAAGGCTTTAACAGCACGTGATGTAATATATAATTGCCCACAAAGTGGCAAACGGGGTCCTTTTGGATTCTCAGGAATTCCTGGGGTTAATATCTGTAATAGTTCAGCATCACTATGAAGGATATTTGTTGGCAGTGGAGGCATCGCTTTCGAGTCTTTCTGTTTATACTTTCCCCCCCGCACTTTGTTTTCCAGCTACAGACGGTCATTACTTGCTAACGGGTGCTTATGACAGCATGGCAAAAGTGTGGACTCACCCTGGATGGTCTCCTCTGAAGACCTTGGCAGGACATGAAGGGAAAGTGATGGGACTGGACCTGTCTCCTGATGGACAGCTCATTGCAACCTGCTCATATGATCGCACCTTCAAACTATGGGTGGCTGATTGAAGATGATGGCGTGGTCTGTTTGTGTAGTTCATAATCTTGATTTTGGAAAAAGAACATCATTCCAGTCAAATCTGAATCTTTATAATCTGATTATGTTTGAGTCCCAGATTTGTTTGTTTTTTGTTATCTCTCTCTCATTTTTGTTTTTTTCGTACCCAACAGCATTGATGCTATTTCAGACATCTTTGAACGTATTTTGCAAGCTTTATTCAGCTTTTTATGTCTCTCCATTGACCTCTTTGTTTTTATTAAAAACATTAATGCAGTTACTTGTCCTGTCTCGTCTTTGTGGAGGTCTTGAGTTCCAGTTATCTGATGCCACACACGATAGAGCACATCTTACAGCTCAAAACTGCTCACTGGATTGTTCATTGCTCTGTAAAGGACTAAAACTGGATTTAACTTTCCTGTTCCCTTGCAGATTTTTTTACATTTTTAAAAACAGTGGTAGCAGTAAATCCAGTCTGATTTGACCTTTTGTCCATTTTTTTTTATTTTCCCAACCACTATATGCTATTCAAGATGTTTCAGTGATGATGAACCAAGCTTCCATTTAGAAAGGTCCTTTCTCAAGGTTTTTTTCTCTCAAAGATCTGCATTGTGCACATACAGGATGTTCTTGTTCTAACACCACCAGCAGCAGAAGCGGCAGTGTCTACAGCAGGGGCTCATTTGGAAACGAGGCTCGTTCAGCGCCATGTTGGGCCAAGCAGACAGAGGCTGATCTGTGATTGGCTGCTTAACAAACGACAACTTGGTCTCCAGAGGGGGTTTTTGTGGGCTGCTTCGCTGGTTCTCCACCTCAGCTTTGACACCCAAAAAAGCAGCCAGGTCCAGGTCCAGGCCAACGGCGCCTCCTCGGGGTACAGGAGTGTTCTGCCGACACTGAGGACAAGGGATCCACAACTGGACGGGGGGAAAAACGAGTCAGAAACATTCATTAGGCTTGAGATATTGATAAGTATTTCTGCTTTTTGGCTCATTATCATATTTGATTCTTTCCTTTAGGTACAGTGTAATTTACACTTTCAAATGTATACAGTTTGAACTTAAGTAAGGAATGACAACAGGATGCAAATCCACCTCTTGTAGGCAGTGGTGTGACTAGATTTCTTTATTATTTTGCACTGAGAGTGGTTCCTGGTTTGCTACTGATATTCTTTCAATTAACTAAAGAACAGGACAAAATATTGCTTTACTGATCACAACAAGAAATTAAATGTGTGCATAGTTTTAATAAACTAAATACTACACCTAAGCAACACATCATTTCATGCTTACAATTTATTGTTATTCAATATCCATGAAAACAAGTTATTTCCTGTAATCACTTACATTATAGCAGCTACAAACTGCTCTCTCTTTATCGCTCTTTTCAGATTTTAATAGGAAAAATGTCGCTTGTCCGAAAAGGCAAAATCTTTTGTCCTGAAGACTTTTCCTTCTCAAAGGAGTTTTTTCATTGTGGACACCTAATCATAAGGTTTGTATTTGTTTTTTAAACATCCCATTCCACATTTGCTGATATAATAACCGCCATTCTTCTAGGAAGATATTCCACTAGATTTTGTGTTTCACATTCAGCTCTAAGTGTATCAGCAAAGTCAGGCTCTGATGTAGGTGAGGTGAGGAGGCCTGGGGTGTAGTCAGCATGCACATTCATCCCAAAGGTTTTTCAGTAAGCTTGAGGGCAGAGCTCTATAGCAGGAGATCTTCCATGCCACCCCACAGATTTGGGTCTTCTAGTTTAAGTGAAGGGAAGATTTAATGCTACCATATCCACAGAAATCCTATGTGCCTCGACTTTTGTGAAAACAGTTTGGAGAAAGATCTTTTTTGTAGTTTTAAAATACTGTAAAATACTTTGTAAGAAGTCTACATGATGACATCATAAAATGTGGCCTGTGATCGCTGCCTACTCAGTATTTCATCCAGACTTGAAATCAGAACAGAAAATTGATCCGTATGGAAGAAGGTGGTGAAGGTGAGAAACCTGCAGGCTGCCAGCTTTTAAATAGGAGTCCAATGATTGATTAATAAATATTTGATTGCTGAATATTGTTCCCTAATTGCAGTAGCTGTTTATTGGAATAATGATTTTGCATACCATTGACACAATATATTATTACATTTATTATTAACAATCAAATGAATAATTAGTTAGAAACTAGCCATGAACGCAGGTACCATCAGTTGTTTTCTTATGAATGACTTGTTTGTCATTGAGTCGGTGTTGCTGCTGCAAAGCAGCTCTTCGTTACCAAACACCAAGTTACTAAATTAGGATACAATTATGAGTCTTTCACAAACGGTTAATCATTAAATTGTTGGTTACTTTAAAATTACCTTCATCTTAGAGATCACAGGGAAATGTGTGTGAATATTTGATCTGTTAACTGGTGGCATATGTCAGATTTATTTGGGGCGACTCGTCCAGAAAAAGCTGTTGCTATCAAACATTGTTTACTTAATCAACTGACTATGAAATAGGCCAATTGGTGGAAGTTTTGCGAAGACATTTTATGCTCCCTTGTAAAAGAAATTTTAATAGTTTATTAAATACACAGTTTTAAAATACATATATTATGTATCTTTGTCCAACTCTGCTAACACTAATATAAACCTTGCAACCAGAATTCCTATCAGAACCACTAAAAGATTTTTGCCATAGTATTATTCATCTTTCCACTTAATTTTTTTACTGTTCACCCAAAACCTTGCTTGTTTCTCTAATCAATTTCTCAAAGCAAAGCAATAACACAACAATTGTCGATCCCAACCTGCTCATTAATGACTGTATCTAGTCGTCTCAGGCAGTCCTGGCAGAAAGTATGGCCGCAGTAAAGCTTCCGTGGAAGCCTCTCTACCAGGTTGTAAGCACTGTAACAGATGATGCAGTCAAGCTTTCGACTGTCTCTCGAGGATTGGGCAGCTGCCACCTCATCATCCTCAGCTGGAGCCTCCGACACGGCGATCACGTCCTCCATCATCCTGCTGAAGGAATAGCTTGTTGTTCATGATAGAAAGTCCATTCAGACAGACTTACAAAGAATAAGACCTCCTGCTTCTTCATGGTCATTTGAATTTTATGTACCAGGTAAAAGCATGTTGGAAAAAAACAACATTTTTAGTTGTATTATATGCCATGGATTATAATTAATATTTTTTTATTTAAAATAATTTGGGGCAACTTCTTTGGTTTTAAATGTGCTTTATGAATAAAATTTAGTTTAAATTGATCTGCCTATCAGAACCTTCAGTTCACCACACACACTGTTTATGGCAACTAACTAATTACACTCTTACAATATGGTACAGTATGGTTTACCTCATAGAATAGCCAGCCAGTGTAGCAGGTCTGTTGTCATCCTTGAACTTGCAATATACAAAACAAAATACTCTAAGACAGCTCATATAATGGAACACCAACGCCATCGAATTTCATTGTCCTGTTATTGATAACAGTTATTGATTTTCCTACTTTACTGTACTTTCTATTGTCAGTTAAAACTTCTAATAAGCTGCTATAACTTTGTCCATACAAATCTATGTGTGTATCTAGTTTTTTGTATTTTAAGGGTTTCTACAGTAAGTAAAACAAATTTCCCAATGGTTGTATGACAGTTTGTTTCACCAAATCCACCAAAACACTATAAATGAAAGAAACAGAATAAAATGTGTTCAATTTTAATTAGACATACAGTTGAGTTACAAAAATAATTACAGTTTTCTGCTTTACATTCTTTACATACTAATCAAAAACCTTTAATTATTATTATGTTTGGTTTTTTTATTCAGCTTTGCCTATTAAAGCATACAATGATTTTTAGACAGACCACTGTCCACAAGTCTTTATGTGTTTTGTATATATATATATGTATATATATATATATATATATATATATATATATATATATATATATATATATATATATATATATATATATATATATATATATCCCATACATGTCCTATTACATTCTGCTATTTTGGTTCTATTCTATTTGGGTTCTATTTTGGATTGTGCATTTTCCCCCCTATATTTCTATAAAACTAAACAGATTTTGAGTTATTGATATTTTGTCTCATTTGACCAAAACATTTTTAAAGTTTAAGAAAACTCTGGCAGGAAAAAATAAATAAATAAATAAATATATATATATACATATCGATAGTTAAATGCACAATTGCATTTCACTGATGCATTAAAAATAAAACACTATATAACCTTTATATGCAGTCAGGCTTGTTGTTAATAAAGAACCATGATGATAATTACATTGTCTTCTTCTGTATTATGAATTAATATGTATTATGTTAATCAATATAGAACCTCATGAAAAAATGATTATTCATTGCTTTCAATGCATGATATTAATGAAATTAATTTAAAAATAATATTAGAATAGGGTCTGGTCTTACCAATCAGGATTTAAAGACTGTTTTGGGTTCTAATGTCACAGAGCCGTCAGCATGGACACAACTTTAGCTTCCACTATCGACCGTCTAGTCTTGCTTTCCTCATTAATCCTCATTGTGTCGTTTTTTTTTCCCAGCTGAAGATCGATCATCTGCATTCATACAAAGGCTTACAAACGCCCTCCCTGAAGCCACTACTATTAAGTCTGGCTCTGTCGTTGTTGTCTGTTCAAACCACTTTGGAGTCTTTAGCACAAAGGACAAACCGTGTGCTTCCTTACTGTTTAATATTTAAAGCCTATCTGTCATTGTGCACCTACACCTTACACACATGAGCGCGTACACACTCATATACACACAAACACAGATTTGAGTCTGTTATATTATTGTTTTGTTGGAAAGTATAGTAAAGCTGTGTTCCTTTTTTTATTCATTTCCATGAGCTACGTCAAGGCTACCCTTGATTTAATATTAATACTGGAACTTAACCAAATCCACTACTGTGCTTGTAATCACCATGGTTAGGAGAAGACCCATAAAACCCGATCCAATATCAGCTGGCAGGAGAGTAACACATGTCTGGTGGCTTATGTATCAGCTTTCTAAAGTAGGTGAAAAGCCAGCTCATGTTACAGCAATGAGGCTGCAAATGCTGTTCTCTCTGTAAGCTGCTCTGTTCCAGGATCAGCCATGATTCTAAAACTTAGACTAAAACACCTGTATAGATACCTGACCAGAGATCAGTTTGGTCGGGAAGGAAAATGTAAGCCTGAAGGTCTATCACCTTACAAGCACCACAATAAAGGCCTTGGAAACTTGACCTTCATTGGCTGTGGCCTATGGGCCATGTTTCAGTCTGAAGAAATGGTGACTGAGCCCTAGTTCCTTTAAAGTCTACATCTTTTACAATGAAAGCACATTTTGCCTATAACTGCCTCCAAAATGTTGATGGCAAAATGCTGTTGGTTTTGTTTTTGTCTGCTTGAATAATTAGATTTCTCTGGAAATAATCAATTCATCAACAATCCTTCTTTTGAACCATAATAAAGATAGAATCTAAGAAAAATCTCAGCCATTTTCAGTGGTGGATGAAACAATGAAACAAACCATGTCGTTGAGTAAAAGTAGAGATTTACTCAGGAAAATATGACTGAAATATAAAAAGTGTCCCTTTTCACTTGAGTAAAACTACAGACGTTTTTGCCTTCAAATGTACTTAAGTTTTCAAAGTACTACGATTTATTATAGTATAATGTTCCTATTATAATTTTTTGTCACATGACTCTGCTTATTTAACTCAGTTTATGTGAAAAGACTAATGTTTCTCTCAACACACAGATCTATTAATAGAATGATATTAATGAGTCAAACACTAATTGATTTCTATTACAATTATCATGAGCCCAAATCCTTCTTTTCAACTACTTCAAAAAAATCATGCAAACAAGGTGATGTGTTGTAGCGATTTCGAGTCTGGAGTTTCAAGTTCCATCATTTCTCTCAAAATGTTTTGCTTGCTGTTGAACTGACGCTGAACTGTATGTTCGTGCTACTAGCTGGTGTTGGATCTGTGATGATCACAAATGTTGAGCTATTTTATTAGTTGCTCGGTAGCTCCTAGTTTTATAACCATAAAGACTGTATAAGACTGTAGAAAGAACATTACTTATAATCACACACTCCAGTGCTCATGTTAGTTCTCACTCTTCAATGTTCTGTATTGTTGAAAGATTTATGATCAAACTCTTGATGTTACCCAAATGAGGACGGGTTCCTCTTTTGAGTCTGGTTCCTCTCAAGATTTCTTCCTCATAACATCTGAGGGAGTTTTTCCTTGCCACAGTTGCCATGGCTGCTCATCAGGGATAAATAAACACCATTCACCTTAACTGTTGATTTCTGTAAAGCTGCTTTGAGACAATGTCTGTTGTAATAAGTGCTATAGAAATAAACTTGACCTGACTTGACTTGACATAGATACCACCAAGTGCCAATCAAAACCAGTTCAAACCGCTTAAACCCGATTGGTGGCTTGTTAACAACTGATTTCCCACATTGTAGTTGAGTAAAAAGTAAGATATCTGACTTTAAAATGTAGTAAAATTAAAGTAAAAGCCCGTAAACGGAAACACATGAGTAAAATACAAATACTTAAAGCTACTTAAGTACAGTAACGAATTACATTTACTTCCCAACATGGGAATATTTTTTAAGGTTTCTTTTCGGACAAGCTGCATTTTGCTCATAAATGAGTAACTTATTTAATAATTGCAATCAACAATAATAGTAATTTCTTTAGCATTACATTTTCTAATTCAGAAAATAGTAAGGATATGTGTATATATGTAAAGATAACTGACATGCGTAAATGCCTGACCACATCAAGAACTTTTTTCACATTTTTTTCTTAATTTTTGGTCACAAAATCATTACAAAATGAATGAAAAGAATGACACTTTTTTTTTAAATAATCTAAACGATTTGCCAATGTTTTAAGCGTGAGATGTTAAATAGATTTACACATTAACATACTTTTTCATTAAGTATTTTAATAATTTTATTGCTACTTGGGGTAAAATATATATCGGACATGCACATACGCTGTTGTGTATTTATATTAAACATGTCCTTTATCCTTATTTTACATACATATTGTAAAATACTAATAGCACCCCAATTTCATCAATTTCTCCCACCATGTTGGATTAAACATCCCTGTCCAAAATGGCGTCCTAAATGATGACGTAATTAAGGGGCGGGACTGTGGGGCATGATCGCCCAGTTATACATACTGTAGGTTATAAAAATGTATCATTACCTCATAACAATTGAATAAATCTGTTATAAGGAATTCTTTCAATATAAAAATGTTTCACTAATGCCACGTTATGGCAGTGGTTACTACAATTATTAATAAAATACAATTTAAATAAATTTTCTATGTTTTTATATGCAATTCCACTTTCAACCACTCGATGGAAGCAGAGAGGCGCTGTAGGCCACTGAACCTGTGAATAAACCCTTTGGATTATCTGATTAGAAATTAAAGTGTAATAATTATATATATATATATATATATATATATATATATATATATATATATATATATATATATATATATATATATATATATAGTTTTTAAATGATTATATAATAATATATTTGGATTATATTTAGCAATATAATACATGTAAATATTTTTATAAATTTGAAGAAAGATTAAATAAATAACATGCTTTATTTAAGGATAATTACAATAGAAATAAACAATAAATATGTGTCAGTTATATCCTATAAGTAATGTAAAAATCGGAAATTCCCAGCAGAACCTGTTAGCTACTACATATCCTTTCATCAGCATTTTTAAATTGAACAAACATCCTAATCACTGAATGTAGCCCAATTTGAAATTCTATTGACCATAAAACATGTGAATCTTATGAATTATTTTCAGAATCAACCAGGTTTGCTTAATGTCCTTACACACCGCACATAACAGGTACAGTTCATTACTTAATTGCATAATGCATTTTGTATTTGTGTCTTCGTTCATTGTGCTCTTGTAAAATCATTTCCTCATTTTTATCGACCATAAAATGATGGTGTACGTTAGTCTCATTCAAGTAAGAGGATTTTAAATATTTCTTGGCCTGCCACAATCAGGACCGAGCACGACCACATGATTTGAAATTATAATCCCTCCCTCAGAAAGCACGACGTGACTCACTGTGACACTGATTGTTTCCTTGATTCCACACAATGACATTGGCCTTTCAGTGAGAATTAGTTGATCAGATTGGTTTCCATGATACATTGTTTAGGTCTTATTGGAAATATTTGTAAGTTAAATCACTTTATGTGAACTATTTATGCCTCAAGCACACACACACACACACACACACACACACACACACACACACACACACACACACACACACACACACACACACACACACACACACACGCATCAAACAGTGACCACTGAGCTGTAGCACTTAACCTTTCATTGTCCTTTGCCTCTTGTGTTTGCTCGTTTGGCCGTCGCCATGACAACCTCTTTGCTTTAAAGAGCACCTCCAGCTCTTTCAAGTCTTTCTATCAAAAACACACAGCATGCACACTGAGCCCAACATCTGCCCCTGTACAATACTGCGATAATCAGCAAGCATCAGATAAAGGCAGTTCTCTTTCCAACAAAGCCGTTCGTACCGGTTTACCTCACCTTATTTTTTAATTCTATTTAATTTCTTCTATACAGAATGAAAGTCGTTTATGACTCAAGCATCTACTTTGAAATCTATTTGCGAATAAACTCTTAGAAACCCCATTGGTTTGCTTTTCTATAGGAACCTTAAACGTTTCTATGTAGAATCCTACTACAAAGTTCTTTATCAGAAAATTACCTTATAGAAACCATTTTCAGATTAAATGAATTATTCATTTATCTTTACAAACCGCTTGAACCTGGTCAGGATCAAGGTGATTTCCAAGCCTCAGATATTAATAGTTAAATATTTATATCAAATTATGAGAATTGCTTTCAGAATGAAATACATTCTGTTTTTGTTTTGTTTTTACTTGAGCTATGTGTTGGAATGTTTCCTGATGCCCACACATGCCTTTAGACTGAGTTATGAGATGCGGTGAGGTGATTTAGAAACTGGTGTACTTTGTTACATGCTAGAGAATGCCTGAATAATCCAATCTGGCTTTTTTGCAGAGGTGCCAAATAAACATTTTTATCTTGCTTTTTTTATCTGTTAAATGCTGATTTTAAAACTTTTTAAACTTCTTTTTTCACCGCAATTCTGACATTGTCACAGGATTTCACTGCTGGTTCTGATCTTGGTGGAGATCCCTAAGAAGGACATCCTAGGGTCATCCTTAAAGGCTTTCACTTCATCGTGAGTGGATCTAATTGGCTCCAGCCCTTGAGGACTGCATTGTTCAACCCAGTAATTCATCTACTCATTTACATTTATGGCATTTGGTAGATGCTCTTATGCAGAGAGACATACAGTTATCCAATTTGTATACAAAAATGAGATAAAAAATTAATACAAATGAGCAGCTATGGGATTACGGGCCTTGTTCAGGGGCCCATGAGTGGCAGCTTTGTTTGGCTGGGATTTGAACTCACAACATTTGGAGCCGGAGTCCACTGCCTTAACCACTCAGCTATGACCCCATCTGTTTAAATAGCTGAATGTAGAATTAATGAAGAATCAGGCACAGGAGTGTTACTGTGTAGTGATACCGCTTTAGTCAAATCTACTGTAGAGTAACAGAACAAAACCTATTCCAGATCACTGTTACATTTTGAACTTTCAAAGTGTCCTCAGGCAATAATGCTGCCACCGCCATGTTTCTCTACAGGGATGGTATTAACTACGATACATTAGGTTATGCACCACACATACTTACAACCTAAATCAAGCAATATTTTCAGCTTTTGGTTTTTGTGATACACACAAATCTGGTCAATTCTAGCAGGTGTATAATTTTTTGCAATTTTCCGCTCTAACTTGAACTTGAAGGCCTAAACCTGTTCCAGCATGACAATGTCCCTGTGTACAAACCTTTCATGGGAAGATCTTGAGTGGCCTGCTATACAGCTTCGACCTCAACCCTACTGAACACCTTTGGGATGAATTAGAACGCTGACTCACATCAGTACCTGACTTTACTAACACCTTTGAGGCTGAATGAGAACAAATCTCCTGAAATGCATTCCTAAATCTGGTGGAACATCTGCGAAGAAGAGTTGAGGTTCTTATAACAATAAATTGGGTATAAATGTGGAATTAAAATCCCATACCAATCTTATGATATAATTATGATATTATATAAAATCTGATATACAAAATCAAACAATGATTTACAGCGATTACTACTGGTTACATAATCAAAAAATAGACATAATACTGAATTCAGGTTACTAGCACACCCTTCAGTGATCATCAATGAGAGCTGTGTTTACCCTCAGCACTGTGGAATGTCGTCTTCCAACAGGAATGTGTAACAACCAGTATGTGTACATTGATTGCATGAAGTTGTTTCAGGAGACACTGTTGCAACAACACAATTCCTCTCTTCACAATTCACTATGGTGGATGTGGGAACACCCCCTCAGCTCTCATTCTTTTTTTTTGAATAGGGTTGATATTTTACCAGAGGCTTTACCTTTGCCTCCAACGATACCCTTTATACCATCCAGAACAAACAGTAAAGAAGACATAGCATAAACAAATGGCAATTACGTACCATATGACATATTTTGACTATACCGTTTTCATGTTTTTAACACGTCGAAATCAATGGTATCAACAGAAGTGCAGTTTTTTTCAGTCAGATCTTTAGTATGAATACAACAGTATGCAACAACACCTGAAATAATGAATGATTTAAGGTACATAAGTGGTACATAAGTACCAGTAATGTAAGCTGATGAAATGTACACCATGTGCACCTGTGCAGGCAAACGATGACACATTAAAGGTACAAAGCCATTCCCTCAGTAAAACCAGTACCATTTAGTTCGGCGTAATCACTTTCCGAGAGCACATTGCAGCATTTGTTTTACCTGCAAATAAACATTCCACAGGTGTGACGTGAGGAAAAGTCAAGTTTTGTAGGTGGGGTAGTTTCAGTGGCAACATAGGCAAACACACTCACTCTCACACACACACACACAATAGCTTTACATATGGAATGTTTTTTTCGTATATGGCTGCAAGGCAGGTAGTTAAACATACACACTGTTCAAATAGAAATTTGAGATAACTCTATTTAGATTACAATAGAAAAATCTCTCTGAGCCTGCAGCAAATCTATTCAAACTTCTACATGAATTGTACAAGCCCATTAGTGTGACACAATATTCAGATCTACTGTTTTTATGTCCTGTTTGTGCCGTCCTGACTGTTTCAGAAGCACCTGTTCCTACACTTATATAATAGGTATTGCATTCATGTCATGAAAAATACACCTGTATCTGGGAAAAGGCGGAAGAGACATTCCTGAGTTGACCCCACCCTTTCTCTTTCTCTCTCTCTCTCTCTCCCTCTCTCACACACACATACATACACAGCTCTGCTGCTTTGCTTGGACACCCAGGGGTGGGGTTACAGACACACTCTTCCAAGCAGAAGCTGATATTCACTTAAACAGCGACCTCAACACAGCTCTGACTCCTCAGGTATGTCGCATTAAGCTTCAGGAACTGGAAAGGCTCGCATTCAGCTCACCCTACAGTGAGACCATCTGCTCAGGGAGTTGGAAAACACCTTCACCACCATTACTCTTTACTCTAATACACGTCTGCACAGGTAGGAACTTTTTGTTCTGATTTGTGGGCTGTTTTAGAGGTCAGCACTTTTTTTTTTTCCAGACTGTGTGCAAATCACTGGCAAGGAAATATGGTTCTTTTTTAAATGGACTTAGATTAAACTAGAAAAATTTGGACGTTTATGAGGAATGAATATACACAGTAAAAGAAACAGATGTTTATCCATACGTGGAACACTGAGCAGTCGCATGTTATTGCTATTACAGTGCAAAAGTTTGCATGGCTTTTGAATTAGAACAATTTGGATGAATTGTGGGTCAGGCAATAAGACAACCATTCAAAATAATAACAATAATAACATAATTTAAGAGAAATTCAAAGAGATTAAAAAGAAATGTAAAGTAAAAAAAAAAAAAAGAAACCTACGGTAAGATGTCAGTTTTGATATTAGATTTATTTTGGGATGAGATTTCATAAAGTTAACTTTATTAATAAAAGATTAACTGGTTGTCAGATGAAGACTTTTTTCTTCCATTTAGAAAGGGTGATACAAACTTTTAATCGTATATCATTTCGATTTCTTTCCAATACGTTTATGTCAATGTTTGATTAGGGATGTGCAAACTTTTGCCCAATTTTAAATTCAATAACACACTAATAAGGGTTAATTATGATTTTACTATTTCTTTTCCACAGATATAAAATCACCTGGGACCCTCTTAAAGATCATCAACCAATCCGTCACCTATTATGGCTTACTAAGTGGGGAAACTTCACCCTGATTAGAAATTGCATTGCCTTCCTTGACGTGATTTAAAAATCATGAATTTGACGTTGGACAACCCTTACGGCGACGTCAGCATCCCCAGAGCCAAGCTGCGCTCGTATGATGACTCCAACACCATCATTATCAACCCGATGACTTTGGAGAGTTCGTACAATGGGAACATGTCCCAAAACCCGTATGGCAGTTTCAAAGCCCAAGGAGCGGACGCTCCGTCTGGGGTTCCTGTCTACGGACAGGTTAAAGACAGCAACCTGAAAGGGTACACTATCAAAGAGGATGAGGAGCAGGTGAGCCGGTGCTATGCTTGCTGTTGCCGCTGTCGTAGGAAGAAGTGAGAACTTTTGGAGGACTTTGATTTGTATTTGAAAGAGGAATTGCCTTCTATAAGCTGCTAGTTAAATTACTGACAAACGAAAACGTACGTCTTCCCAAGTGACCGCTGGATATTTGATAAAAACTGGGATATTAAAACAATGGTTTTGAGTTGCAAATGGAGCAGTGTTAACATTATATGATGTATATTTGAGCGAAAAGTTGTCTTGAACTTCTCGATGTGCCTGATGCCTTTTCTCTGTCCTAAATGAGTATGATGGCATATCGACAATCATTTATTTTTGAGTCAGCCAGTTTCAGCAAGCTTGATTACAAGCGTTGTTGGAATTTAAATCCTTTTTTACTCTATTCAGGTTTGTGCGCAGAGATCCCTCAGGGCTCAATTCCGAGACCATTCTTCTTCATCTTTGGGTCTATGCTTCTTTGTGTATTAGTAGAGGAATGAGACCAGGTTTCAGGTCAACCACGCCCTGCAGGATAGCACCATTTTCCCCCCAGTTTTACCTGCATGCTAGGGTGCATACGAATGCAGATTTGGTTAGGGATAAAGATCAGAACACACACTGTTCTTTAAACATCACAACCTCAATTGGTGAACAATGCAGAGAATGTCCAATTTAAACTGGAAACTTGGAATTAACTTGGATACAAACGATGAAAATGTTCCGAATGTTGAATATTTAGGATTGGGGATTCTGAAAATTTCCAGGTCACTTTTTAAACGTAAGCAAATTTCTGACACCATGTATGATCAATCCTTTTGTACAAAAAGTTTTTTTCAATGTTCTTGTTCTTCCAATGAAGAACAAGTTCAGGTGACATCCAAATGGACTTAATCAAATTCATGTACATATTTCCGATGTAAAGATTCTACTTTTTGCTCTGTTGTGGATATTATGGAACTGTACTTAATTAGAAAAGAATGCAAAGAAAACATTTGCACTAGTGCTCCTGAGAACTCACTGAAATGGTTATGAAGGTGTCATGACAAAGAAGAAATAAGGCAAATACTCTGCCTCATGACTTAAACAGGAAATAAGAGATGACAGGTACAGGAACATCCTAGGAAACCTTGGACTATGTTTATGTAAAAGCAAAATATATATTTAATTTCTTGTAAATTAACGCCACTACCATCATCTGTATTTCCGTTCCGGCCATGTTTACAACGTACACAGGGAGTTTTTAATGTCAACACCTAGTTACAACTGCTTGTGAATCATATATATATATATATATATATATATATATATATATACGCATATCTGCTTTCCACCTGCAGGGACAAAGAACGTTTGAAAAAGACTTGAAAAAATTATCAAATGAAGAATGTGTGTAGTAAATGCGTTTATAATTTTGGTGGGATGGGCAAGTGTCCTTATATTTAATTATTAGCCTCTTATATTAGTAGGCTAGCTATGTTTAAAGCTTTGTTCTCCAACATTTTCTTGCTGTTCGGGTTATTTAGATATACATAATTAAATATCTTTAATATCTTAAATCTGAAATGAATTTTTTTTTTATATGAACTATGGATGTATTAAAGGTAGAAACTGCTGAACCAGGAGCTTTTCTTCGTCTTCGAGGATTACGCTACGCTTGCTAGCAACCTGATGTTAAGACTATAACGCGCTAAAGCTCTGCTAACAACACAGGTTGTCATATAGATGTTTCTAAATTGAGAAGAAGCTTAGCTCAAGCATCGATAGACACAAAGATTAAAACCTGAAGGAAACTGGCAGCAGTGGAACCGGTTTGGAAACAGATGAGGGAGCGGCTGCGTTTCCTGGAATGAAATGCACGAACACTAAACCGACTGGTTTTAATTCTGACCCGGCGAATCCTGCGTTCATCGTCACATACTAACCGTGGAGCATCAAAGGACGAAACCATCCTGAATGACTTTTTTTTACAATTCTCATTTAAATCCCTACAATTAACCTACAATCTTCAATTGTATAAGATTTATTTAAAGTAAAATCATTCCATTGATTGGTTCACATTTAGATTAGCATAATGCCATTTGGTTATTTTTGCTAGTGAGATTTCCACCAGGGCTTTATTATTTTATTCTGTCACCCTCTCTCTTTTCATCAGTCAGTAAATCTCCAACCAAAAGATTTTTGTGAAAAAAGCTTTGCGTTTCATGCTGTAACTGAAACCTTAAAATTTTCACTTTGAGATCTCATCCACATGATGCTAATCATCACCCAGAAATGTTAATTATAGACATTACTGGGTTCAGTGTTTGAGATTGTTGAATTTTTTCCCCACTCCTATTAAATGTTGTCGTAACTGCAGTGGTGGATGAAGTACATAAACGATGTACTTGAGTTACAGTAGAGAAACGCTCGGAAAAATATTACTCCCTTTAAACTTTTACTTAAGTAAAAGCACATAATTATTTGCCTTCAAATGTACTTAAGTATCCAAAATTTTGGCTCTAATGTTCTGATAATCATTTTTGTCACAGAACTCTTTCCTTAATCAACTCTGTTTATGTAAAAAGACTCTAATGTTACTCCACTACACACATTAATTAAACACTATTTACATGATCTTGAGCAAGGCCCTTAACCCTCTATGCTCCGGGGGTCCCTTACGAGGGAAATATCAAGGTCCGTGACGTCGGAGTGACGTGGGGCCGCCTTCCCGTGGGCTCACCACCTGCAGGAGGGACCGTAAGGGACGGTGCTGTGAGGATTGGGCAGCAGTCGAAGCCTGATTAGACTGCTGCCCCTGCGACCCGAATTACGGATTAAGCAGGAGAAAATGAATGAATGAATGAATTACATGATCTTTTTCTTCTTTCGGCTGCTCCCATTAGGGGTCGCCACAGCGGAACATCCGTCTCCATACCACCCTGTCCTCTACATCTGCCTCTTTCACACCAACTACCTGCATGTCTTCTCTCACCACATCCATGAACCTCCTCCTTGGCCTTCCTCTTTTCTCCTACCTGGTGGCTCCATCCTTAGCATTCTCCTACCAATATAATTCATGCCTCTCCTCTGCACATGTCCAAACCATCTCAATCTCGCCTCCCTCACCTTGTCACCAAAACATCCTACATGGGCTGTCCCTCTAATAAACTCATTTCTAACACTATTTACATTATCATGAGCCCAAAACCTTCTTTTCAACTACTTCAAGAAAATCGTGCAAATAAGGCCACGGGTGTTTTGGAAAATTAGACTTGGGAGTTTCTTTCATCAACTGTATGTTGGTGAAAAGTAGATACCACCAAGCGGCAATCTGAACAAGGTTTAAAACAGGGCATGTGCTCAACCTTGTTGGTGGTTTGATATGTGCTTGAACGGTTACATTTTTTCCCAACTCATGCATAAAAAGAAATAACTGATTTTGCAAAATGTAGTTGAGTTAAAAGTAAGAAATTTGAAATATTAGTTAAAGTACTTGAATACAGTAACGAATTACATTTTCTTCATTACTGTCTGCCACTGCGTAACTATAACAATTACGGCTAAAAATGCCAATTTTTAAGCAACAAAAATACTTGTTGCTTAAAAATACTTAACATCCATCAGGGTGAACTAGTCATTTAATGACATTTTCCCACTGGATCAGGGTCACAAGATTGCCATTAATGGTGTATAAAGAGCTTCTCAAGACACCTTTCCTCTCCAAATGTGTAGACTTTACTAGTATTAAAGACATCTGCTAGATGTTTTGCATTTTCTCTCATAAATTCCAGTTCCTTGTTTACTGATATAGTAGACAATCCCATCACACACACAGATTCATTTGATGATATTGTACCTCAGCATTAGTTTGGACATTCTATAGAAATGGCCAAGATTCCAGTAAAGATGAACTTCTTGCTTTTGCCTTTCCCGAAACCAGCGACCAGGAATCCCAATGTGAACCTTGGTACGAATTCATATGCACCCTTCCCTTTTGTTCCAGTTTCTAATAATACACTAATGCTTTTCCAGATGACTGGAGTTTTCCTTTGGTAAACAGAATTGTTATTTTAAAGACCCAGTCTATAATTAAACATGCGGGTTCATGCTTTTGCCGATTAAATAAGTTTAAATCCTGATTATTTGATTAAACATTAACATTTAAAAACTTTAGCTAGTCATTAAACCATGGCATTTTTTCCCCCAAAGAAACCATTCGAAGTATGAAAAAGACAACACAAACATTTTTTTTTAAAAACAAATTTGCCAAAATGTTTACTAACGGCACGTATTCTTACATTTTCATCTACTGTACTTAAAATGTATGCAGAGTTAGAGTTCAATTATTCAAGTATTTTACATACAAATTGGCATGCAGTACAGTAGTGCAATACTGTGTCAATCTGCCACTCTAACACTGTAATAAACAAGTAGTAAACAGATATTAAACATATTAAACATGTAATAAACAAATCAAGCCGAGATGATAACATTTCTTGGACAAGTTTTTCCTCATCGGTTTAATAATAGACGTTTAGTAGGGGAAATTCAGACTTCAAGAAGCAATTAAAGGCATTTCGGGTCTGACGGTGTGTTCACACCAGCAGCGACAAGATGCTGAAAGCCAAAAGGAAGTCAGCCGTATTGGACGAGTGCTGGTGATTTCCAGCGATGCGACCATTGCCCTTTGCACACACTAACAAGTCACAAGCCTACAATATCATTCAAAGACTTTCTGAATTCTGTGTAAAACCTATGTGGTGACAAATCGAAAAGATTGGCTCAAATATTCCTCTGACTCATCCTACGGAGGTTTGTTCAGCTCCCCACAAGCTAGCAATTAACACGAGTGAATTAACATATCTTCTAGCATGAATTTATAGCAAGATTTACTTCAGAACGATGTGGAAATAATTTTTTATTTAGCTATAATGATTTATGATGACCCCTGATGCTCACCTACAAAGCAAAGAAATGGACCAGTACCCCTCTACCTCAAAGCACTTATATTACCCCCACACTGCTCCTCAAATTCAACTGCACTGGTCCCACCATCTCTCAGGTATAAAAAAAAGCCATGCTTCAGAAATCTACTCTGTTCTGGCACACGTAAAAGCTTCAAACAATTTCTAGACCTACATCTTCCAGAAGTACTTTAATTACCAAAGAAAAAAAAAAAAAAATATATATATATATATATATATATATATATATATATATATATATATATATATATATATATATATTTATAGAAATTAGCATTCTAACTACATTTCCTCCAAATTAAGTTTTTAGACTGATAGTATTCTTAGTCTCTGTCCTAATGAACAAGGAAATTTTTTTTTAAAGCACCTTTCGAAGTCACTCAGGATGATTTTGATCACCAAAAATGGAAATGGAAATATGAAAAGAAACAATCCGTGATCAGCAGTGGTGGAAACAGTACATAAACCCTGTAGTTGAGTTAAAGCAGAGATCAACTCGGTAAAATATGACTCCAGGAAAATTAAAAGTGCTCCCGTTATATTTTGACTTGAGTGCAAGTATTTGCCTTCAGATCAACTCAAGAATCCAAAGTACTCCGATTTATTACGGATATAATGTTCCTATAAAGTAATTTTTCTCACAAGACTCTTTGCTTAACGAACTCAGTTTAGAGAAAAGACTCAGCACACTGATCTATTATTAGAATGATATTAATCGTTTAAAAAGAATTGTGCAAACGAGGCCATGATGTGGCGAGTTCGAGTCAGGAGATTCTTCCATCATTTATTCCTCTCTAAATGTTCTGCTTGCTGTTGAACTGACGCTGAACTGTATGTTGGTGCTACGTAGAAACCACCAAGCGCCAATCAAAACAAGTTCTACCCGGATGATGATGTGTAAAAAATACGATATTTGACTTTGAAATGTAGCGACGTTAAAGTCTCCACAAATGGAATTACTTTAGTAAAGTACAGATACATGAAAAAGATACATGAATTACACTCCGTTACTGTCCACCACTGGTGACCAACCTGATGAGCAACAGAACAGTGTCTATGTCAATGTCTCCAACAGGAGTCATGTACAGTTTCTTGGTTTTCACCCCTGCCCAAACAACCATTTTTTTTTTCTTTTTTTATGTTTACTAGCTTCTAAGACTCTGCTGCCACAAGCTTTCAGTAAACCAAAATTCATTTAAGCAGAAATTGCAAGTGTGCAAACATTAGCTTAAATGTTTACACGAAACCGTGTGTGTTTAAAACTGGCTATTTATACGGATATGGATTTACAAAGATACTAGTGACACCATTTACAATTTATGTTTATGATGTTTTGGCAGATGCCAAATACATTTATCTAATTTATACAACTACGCAGCTATGGGGTTAAGGGCTTTGCTCAGGGGTCCAGGAGTGGCAGCTTGAAGTGGCTTTGGATTTGAACTCATGACCTTTAGATACAAACCCAATACCTTAACCTCTAAATTATCACCTCCCCATAATCATAATCACATGCTGTAAACTAAAAACAGGACGGTCCATTAGTGACCAGCATAAAATGATCTGAGAGTGCAAATTAGAAAGAAAATATAGCCATCAACACTGCCGGTGTGAACACAGAGTACAAATAGAAGCCTAACATGTGGCAGTGATTCTAGTGAACTTCTTCAGATCACAAAATAATAAACAGATCGTGTGGCAAAAGCTAGACAGCTCTTGTTTGAAATAAATTAACTCTTGCCATTTTTTTTTCTTTTTCATATTCCAGCGTTCAAATAGGATTGTACATGTTTGTAGGTCATGAATATCAAAGAAGGATAGAGCAGGATGAAGGAAATAAAACACGAATTAAAGTGGACAATCGGGAATTTTGTTTCTTTTTTTTTTTTTCCATTTAGACTTAAAATGCCTCTCAAACAAACTGACACCTTTTTTTCCCCAAAAAACTTTCTTTTTTAAAAGCAAGCGTGCAGGAAAATGTCCTAAATATTTTCAGAGGTTTTCCAAGTATTACATAAAAAAAAAAAAAAAAAAAAAAAAAAAAAAAGAAAGAAAAAAAGAAAAAAGAAAATGAACAATATGTCTTACTTCATAGCAGTGAATTATTATTTATGGTTCATCTGGAAAACATTATGTATTACGTTACAAACCCAAGCTGATGTCCTCATCACCACCCCTCATAGCTCTTTAAGTTAATAAAACCAGAACTTCCCCCAAAGCGCTTGCCATGTTCGCAAGAAACGAGAACACATTAATAAATTCAGTCCCCGTGGTGAAAAACATCAAAATGTAAAGCTAATATCTGAATAATGCTCGAATTGCTGATCTTACTGATATGCATTAAATATATATATATATTTTTTTTTACCACAAAACAACATCTCGGATCTTTTCATTCTAGAAAACAGCCACTTGCTCCTTATCGTAATAAGGTTTCCGTTTGTCTGAGAGGCTGGAATTGTTTTCATTTACAATAAAATGCAGCTGAATGGATTAATTGTTATTTTATCTCATCTATGAGAGAACTTCAGTTCAGGTTATTGCTCAGATCAGATCGATTAAAAAAAAAAGGGAATAAGAGCTTTAGTCGACTGTGAAGCAAAAGTGCCAAATCTTTCATCTGTCAGTGCTACAACCCCCCCGAATAATCTATTCACTCCAAAGCAATGATGAAAGGCAATATGGCCAAAAAAAAGAGACAAATTTCACAAACAACAGAAAAAAACAAATCTAGCAAACCAACAGCGACAAGTGGATGGTCTATGTTTAGCATGTTAACAGAGAACTTTATGAACTAAAAAAAATAAAAATAATTAAAGCAACCTTGTTATAAACACCTCTGAATTAAACGTGACTCTGATCACAATAACGCAACGCCGGTGACACGAACCCTTCCGCGTCACTGGGTAAGAGGTGTTCCTTGGTGTGCGTTGTGGGTTATTCCGTGGGACCCTCCGTAAAATGTCTGTGCATTAGATCGGAGTGTCCTCGCAAGAGATGCACCCTCATGTCTCCATGGTCCCGAGAGGTTCTCCGAAGCGGATCTTTTGGCCTGCTGTGAGGTTAAAGTTGAAGTCTTGTGGAGCTTCAAACAGCAGAACGATGGTGGATCCCAGGTTGAACTCGCCCAAGTGCTCACCTTTACGCAGACTCACGCCCTCCTGGTTGTTGTTGGAGATGTAGCTAAAGTCATTGTAGGAGCCTTTACTGTAACGAGGGTTGTTTGTACGGAGCTCCTGCCGAGGGAAGATAATGATCTGGTTAATGGTAAATGTAGAGCGCTTTGAAAATATCGTTTGTTTTTATTTTGTATTTTACATATAGAAAAAAAATCAATATGCACATTTACACGGTGTTCAAAAGGTTTCAAGAATAGTTTTGTAATATGCCAAAATCTGTGCAATTCTGACCACGTGCGTTACCACGTCTGCTAAACTGACCACGTACACACTCTGTCACTCAGCTATCCTCGGTTTCTAAACTTTTTGGTACTACCTCTTACTTACACACTTGTTCACTAAATTCATCCAATTTTTGCTAAAAATTATTACTTTTATTTTTTTACTTTGACTAAGTAATATACACACTTTCTAGTCCAGACTGTAAAGTCAAGCAAGATATCAGAGACAGAAATCAGAGCGTCACGTGATTACACAAGTGACACGCCCCCTAGAAACACACTTGAAATGCATCAGCAGTAGTGATTGAAACTTCGAAGGTGAAATACAAGTGTGGGAGTAATGAATGTGAATAAGGTCAGCGGTTGAAGGTCTTAAACTATTGCAAAGCAGCCACTCTTGGGCCCTTGAGCAAGGCCCTTAACATTTGGTACTCCAGGGGCACTGCGTCATGGCTGATGCTGCGTCTGACCCCCAGCTTCCTAAAATCGCTTAGCTATATGAAGACAGAATTTCTCTGTGCTGTAATGTACTTGTGACAAGTATAAAGCCCTGTAACTTTATTCACTTCATTATCCTTTTATTTCCTCTACCAAACTGCATTGGGAGGAAAAACTAGAGAACACTAGAGAAATTCCAACATCCATTAAAATTGTAAATAACCAGGAAAGCGTTACAGAACAACAAATCCTAAATGCAGCTGCCTTTGCATTTTACCTTCTGATAAAATGCAATGTTCAAGATTGATCATTTTAATTATCATGTTACTGGCATTATATTTTTTTCCCCCTCACATCCAACATCACCAGCAGCGGTGACTGAGGACAGGTAAATCCTGGAACACACCAAAGCACCATCCCCTCAAACAGCCTCATGTGTGCCTCTTTCTAAAAAAAAATTCAGGAGTCAAAGAGAAATACGAGTTGTGTGAAAGGGGAGTTCTGACCTTGTCAAAGTAGATCCGGATGGATCCGACGTTGGTGGCGCCAACGGCAGTCAGTGAAAAGAAGCCATGTCTCCACTCTCCGCTCAACACCACGCGTTCATTATGACAGAAGAGCTCTTTAATCCATCGCGCTATTCCCGGGTTCACTGACATCAGAGAGCCTGCAAAAAAAAAAAAACACCACAAACAGACGTTTATTCTCTTTAGTGAGACGGAGAGAGGGACGAGTTATACATCTGTACAGATCCATGAATGAGGTCTGGAGAGGAAGAAGAC
This sequence comes from Silurus aristotelis, assembly GCF_946808225.1. Classification (NCBI taxonomy): domain Eukaryota; kingdom Metazoa; phylum Chordata; class Actinopteri; order Siluriformes; family Siluridae; genus Silurus; species Silurus aristotelis. The sequence continues at coordinate 3,796,792 of NC_139599.1, forward strand.
CCAAAAGGAGAAGAGACACAAAAGATAGATGTTTTAACATTTACGATTACACCATTTGGCTGATGCCTTTAACCAGATCGAAAATGATCTGATTCATACAACTGAGCGATTAAGGGTTAAGGGCCTTGCTCAAGGGCCCAGTAGTGGCAGCCTAGTGGTGGTGGGATTTAATCTTCTGACCCTCTGATTAGAGGTCAAACATCTTAACCAATTAGCTACCACTTCCCCCAAGACATGGAACAGTCTGACTCCGCAATCATCCCTTTTGCACTGGAATCATGGAAAGCATAAATCTGAGTCAAGCTTAGGTTAGTGGATTTTCTTCCACTATACCAATCCATATATTTGGCAGGATTATTTTTTTTAATCTATCTTCATAATTATTTTTATACAACAGCACCACCTACAGGAAATCCAATTTGATCCTATAACGGCATTGTCGTTTGAGGCCTAACGACATTTTCTAGACCAGTCTGGATACTGTATATTGTACCAGATGCTGTAGCAAAAAAAATCTGTATAAGAGATTTGCATAGCATTTTCACATATCAGGGTCTGGATGCAAACCCGCATGCCACAGAATCACGTCTTAACCCGTGAAAGGTACAAGATACAGTATGCAATTCGATTGAAATAATAATACATTGTCTATTTTAAAGTGTGTTAAATGCTCAGTCGCTTTCCGAAATCATGCGATTACACGGGAAGATTTGCGCCTCACCAGGAAAATGACGTCTGTGTGAAACTCTCCAATCAGTGGGCGAGTGAAAGCAGTGATAATCTCCCGGTGCCAGATACACCACGCAGTGGAACAGATCGTTCCCTTTCTTTGTGACCAGCAGGTTCTGGAAGTTGTTGTGATCATCTTCATCTAAACACCCAAAAACACAGATATTAGAACGACATTAAACAGGTCTCTCGATTATTGAATCATCCATTAAAAAATAACATTAGTAACAAAATCAGGAAGATAAAATGGGACCCACGTCTGTTGATGTCCAAGCTCTCAGTCCATGTGTATGGACCAAGAAAGGTTTCCAGAGAGTAGGTGACCCCCTTCACCTGCTCTACCTCGCAGTTCTTTACCCGTCCAAAATGAAGGATCTTCCCATCAGCTGGACTGATCTGAGAATGTATAGAATAATGAGAAAATATTTCATAATTTTTAATGTAAAAAAATATATATTCTCCAGCCGGTCACTGTCACTCAGACCCCCTTAACAGAGACCTGAATGGTGTAATTAATTGATATGCTAACAAAGAACAAAAGTCCTTTTTTGTTTTTGTCTTTGAGTACAACAGGAGGAAGCAGCATTGTGTTTTTCAACAGCTACAGAATGAAGATTATGATTGCAAAATTAGCAGTGCATAAACAAATGTTGGAATATGAGGAAGAAATGCACAGGAGATGAAAGAAAAAAGAAAAGATAGCCAAGTTTAATAAGTGATACCTGGATAAATTAGCTTGGATTAGGTTTTGCAAATAGTAGTATCAAAAACCTTCAAAATAGTCCCCCTGCACAGCAAAACAGTGCTCCCAGTGCTGCTGACACTTCTGGAATGTGTCCTGGAAGACTTATGCAGGGCGGTGCTCCCTGTGACTGTGTGAGCAGCCTTGTGCTGCCATCTGGTGGCACGTTACAAAACTAGTCTTGAAAATTTTCAATACCGCCTCATACATTTATGGCATTTGGCAAACGCCCTTATCCTTACAGTTATCTCAGTTATACAGGTGAGCAACTGAAGGGTAAGGGCCTCACTCAAGGGCCCAGCAATTGCAGCTTAGTGGTGCAGGAATTTCAACTCGTGACCATCTTAATCTGAAGTCCATCCTATCCACTGAGCTACCACTTCCCAGTTTACATTTACCACCAAGCTGTTCTAGCTGCTAAATGCACTAATATGGTTTGTTTGATACATAATTGATGCAGAGTTTAAAATCCTCTTAAAAACAACATTCTTACTGATTACATACACACGTCCACTTACCACGCAGTGTGAGCCGCACACTGGCCGAGCCTGTGGTTTGAGTTTGCGTCTGAAGAACTCGCCGAGGTTCTTGTAATGCTGCAGGTCCTCCACAGCGGCCTCCTTCATGTTCACCCCGAATGTCCATATGTACAGGCTGTAAATGGGCTTCCGTAACCACACAGGCAGGTCGACCTGATTAAGACGACCCCAGGCCCTGGAGAGCAGCCGTGTGGGGATGGTCTTGTATATATTAACCTATATAGTAAAATCAGGAAGCAGATTTAAGTATCCAGCTGTTTACTGAATATGCATAATTACCAAAGTGATAAAAGCATATAACTCTAAAAGTAATCCGTTTGCATTTTAACTGAAGCAACAGTACTTAAAAATTGCACAGAAAAAGTCTGCATTTTAAAGAAGCCATGCTCAAAAAACATTGAGGTATTGATTAATGTAGACAATCCAGAAAACTTTTAAATCAATATCCCAAGATTGACTTTTTTAGAACATTTCAAGGCAACAACTCAATTCAAAAGCTAACCGGAATAAAGAAATCTTTTAATGATCAAGCTCATAAATTGCTCAACATAGTGAATAAGTATGCAATTTGAGACACAGGTACTGTCCTCTGTCATCAGATTGTATATACTCAGTGGATTCATACTTCAGCTCTAATAGAGTTTAGTTCTTTAGTGTGAATGTGAAAAAAGGTAGTTTGTTATAAAAGATTCAGATATTAGTATTTAAAAAAAAAAGCGGCTGTCTGTCAAACCAGTCTACCAGTCTGTCTTTATCACTGTGTCTATATATTATATCAAACTATCAATAAAGGAAAATAGAGAAAGATACAAAGAGACAGATAGACAGTGATGGATAGAGATACATACAGACAGGAAAGACATTGTGAGAAACAGATGAAGAAAAACAGGAATAGGAACAAAAACAGAAAGACAGACAATTGTTTGGTACAACCGCATAGACAGATGGTGTGATGAAAAAGAGATAGAGACAGACAGGCAGACAGAGACAGACACGCAGTAATAAATTGTGACAGACAGAGACAATGGCAGACAAGTAGACAGAGACAGACGGAATAATAAATGGTAACGGACAGAGACTGGGAAAGACATGTTGACAGAGACAGACAGAGAATGATAGATAGCGACAGACATGCAGACAAACAGAGACTGAGACATGAAGGTAGACAGACAGTTGATCGATGCGAACAGACATGCCGACAGATGGAGATGGCGACAGACAGAAAATGATAGATGCAGACAGACATGCTGACAAAGAAGACAGAGAGACAGGAAGACAGAGACAGACAGAAATAGATGGTAACAAACATGCAAACGGACCGAAATATGGACAGACAGGTAGACAAAGAGTTATAAATGGTGACAGACATACAGACAGAAATAGATAGCGACAGACATGCAGACAGACAGAAATAGATACAAGACAGTTACAGAGAGTTATAGATGGTGACAGACATGAAAACATACAAAGATAAATAGAGACAGACGTTAAATACTCTCATCTTAAATTTAGTTTAAAAAAACTCTGAGATGGTCAATGAAATGATTTCACAGCAACACAGCAACATGGAAAATCATTCTAAGACTCTGATCCTCTATTGACAGTGTGTGCTTATAAAGAAATAGCATCCAGTTAAATCAACAGGCTGAAATGATCATTACAAATTAGTGAATGAATAACTGGAATTCTGAGACAGCGTATTAGAGGCTGGGCCTGACTGGGAATTCTTTTAGATCCTGAACAATGCTGTGAATGCCGCCATGGCACACAAGTGAGGAGTTGGACAAAGCTTTCCTCAGTTCAGTAAACCTCAGCAGGACAGAGCGCCTTTTCACTCCGGCCTGTGGAGACTGAATATGCAAGCAGCCATCTGCGCTACATGCTCTTGCCCTCAATGCACCCTTTGAATTGTATTAAAAGATTTCTTCTGGTCTGAGTTGGAATGGAAAAACGTTAAACTGATAAAAAGGCAATATAAAGGATAGTCTCTGGATACTGATTTCACACAGAGCTCACCAAACACACACACACACAAACACACATACACACTTAGATGCGTGTAGTTTTGGCCGTAATGCCATTCCTCAAGACTTACTCTGCTAGTGGGTCTCCAGCCCACCTTAGCGAAGGGCTTGAGTACAGCGAATGGCAGTATGTAGTGGAGGAAGGAGAGTGGCCATGAGCGCAGTCGGGCAGTGGGCCGGGACATACAGCTCAGCTGTCCAAGGCGCCGCCGCAAAGCCAACTGCGGGAACTGCAACCTGTGCAACACGCATGACGAAGCCAGTGAGGCTCAGAGCTCAAAACAGTACATTACTACACTACTGGTAAGATTTGAACAAGCATGATGTAAATCAACAACATTAATTCATTCAAGCGTTATTCATGAAGCACCTGTTTCATCAGTCAGTAATATAAAATTGCAGAAATACAATTCGCATTTTTAAGAATAAAAATACACAAACATACTGTATTCTAGTATTAACATTTCACATACAAATTAAATACTATCATCACCTAGGGCTAAATAGGTACATTGTAAATTAAATTGAGCTTACAATCTCATTCAATGTATAAAGTGAAAAAAAAAAATCCAATCAAATGAATAAAATTCAACTGTAACCTTCAGCAGCTCCATACTGCATTTTCTTACACGCCGAGTTGACGGTGAACTCGCAAACCTAGTCACAAAATCTTTTACTAGCAACTAGCAACCAAGCAAGATACATTTCTTTATTTGTTGTTCTTTTAATGCCATGCATCAATGGCTATTTCCATGGCAGGATTGCGCTAAATAAAGCAAGACATTTTTGACATTTTTACAGCATTACAACAATAGAATCTTGCAATATTTAAACTAAGGTAACAAAAGGCCGTTCTAGGAGGTCTTTCTCTTCAATACTAATAAAACTACTACTAATTTGATGAAATCTCTAGAGCTTCCTCGGTGAGACATTTTGGAAAAATCCTTAATACATACTTTCTGAGGAAAAATTTTGTCTATTGTTGTTCAGAGAATAAAGAAAAATAGAGGCTATTACATATATATAATTTTTTTTTTGTTTGATTAATTTTTTTTGCATATCCCAACTTGTAAGAAAGCTGTGGGTCGGGGATTCGGTCAGCCATGATACAGCTGGATACCTCAGGAGCTGAAAGAGCTCGACAGTACTGGGTCTTAAAGCCTCGCCCTTCTGATCAGAAACCCAGGCCCTAAACGTTGAGACACTTCCCTAACAGCACATTCAAACGTTTGATAATTTTTCAAACAATAGCTAAACTTCTCTAATCTCTAATCTAATTGTCTAATCTCTAGTGTTACTATCCTAAAGGTCCTGCAATACAAAAACGGAATATAAACCATAATCTGAGGTAAATAACAGGCCAATGACCGTGTCATAAAGCAGCTGGAAATTTTTGCCTCCTCTAGAAAAGAAATGATTAAAGGCTAAATTTGTAGTGCATACATGTTGTTGAAGCAAAAAAGAAAACAGTTTTTAATGGTTATTCAAAGACAAATGTTTAATCTAGCTATATGCATCTTGTTCTAACTGGGGAAGGAATGAGAGAACACAAACAGAAATTAGCGCACACAAACAAAAATATAAAACCTTTTCACTTTCAATGGTATTGCAGTCTGCCATGACCATATACACACAGACTAAAATATGTATTGCATCATTTTTTGATGCAAAAGTAATTTGTTTATGTCTGGTTAAATTCTACAAGAACTTGACAATTCGGCTATAAAATGTTAATATACAATTTTAATAGCAAATCTATTAAATGTTTACGATGACTCCATTTAAATATCAGTAAGTACATTAAGTTAGACTATATGAACAAAAATATTGGGATTTTCCGCCCATAGTTGGTACGTTCCCAAACTGTTACCACAATGTTGAAGGCGCACAATTGTATAGGATGTCTTAGGGTAGCATTACATTTCCTCTTCAGATAAACTAAAAATCCTGTGTTACAGCATGACAATAAACCTGTGGACAACTTCAGGTACCCTCAGCCCCTTCACCAAACATTAATACCTGAATTAACTCCTTTGTGGACCAAAACTCCTCAGCCACACTCCAATGCAACATTGTCACAGAAGAGTGGAAATTATTATAAGAGCAAATGGAGACTAAATGTAGAATGGGATGTTCAAAAAGCCTAATCTTATAGTCAGATGTCCACAAATCTCTCTCCATATAGGCGTATGCACCCTTATGGTTACAATTAAATTTTGATAAATGTGTTTTATTTCTGTCAGATGTTTACCGAACTGTTCTGAATATTTGATTAAAATAAAATCTTCAGTCCAAGAGCCTTTGAAATGAACCAGCTTCCTGTCGCAGCATGAACTTGTAAAAAGTTAGTGCAGCTGTATGTTGACTTATGTTTGGTAGTAGACCATGGAAATATTTTGAATTTAGACAACTCTCAATCACACTGGTGTTTACACATCGGAAACCTGCTCTGCATATCTTTAGACAGGGATCAGTTGAGGAAAAGTGGTTTGTTCGTGAGCATGTGGAGATTGAGGGCATGTTAGCAGACTAGAACGAGATTACCTTCAGTCTGTCAGTGAGCTGGGGATTTTTGGAACTGAAAGTGATGAGTGAGCAGTATTGGGGTCAACTGGAAGTGAAGTGAGGAAGCTATCTATAGGTCCTAATACACTGTCTATTCTAATCAGGATGAGACCATCCGTAATCAGTGGCCAGAGAGAGAGAGAGAAAGAGAGGTATAGAAATTCTTAACATTGAATTAACTTGGGCTAGTGATGAGACTGTTTGTTGGGGGGGACAAAATAATATTTTACACGAGTCAAAGAACAGTTGATAACCACAACAGTGATTGAACGATAATAAATGGAAGTTTGGTGTCACCCAGATGAAGATGGGTTCCCTTTGAGTCTGATTCCTCTCAAGGTTTCTTCCTTATACCATGTCAGGGAGATTTTCTTCATCACTGTTACCAATGTCTCACTCATTAGGGATAAACCTCAAGACTTCATTTATATATTTATATTCATAATCTATCTTTCTGTAAAGCTGCTTTGGGAACATGTCCACTGTTAACTGCACTGAATAATAAGCAGATTTGGAGAAGTTATATACAATAAGATGAAATGACAGACCTATAATGTTAAGTGAAGCCTATTAAATGAAGCAAAAAATAAATAAATCAGTACTTCAGTTTCACCAGAATTTACCAAAATAAATTTACATTTCAATTGCATACAAGTATTAATTTTGCCTCATCACCATACAACTGGATGCCAATATTATATTTAATATAAATATCCAAAAATATTATGACTTGCTCAAAGTTTTTGGGATGTCATGCAGTTGTACAGGTTTAAACTTTGAGGCTAAAAGTTTAGAGGTTGTAGATCAGAAATCAGGGAACTTGCAAGTCAAAGAAAGGCTATGCTCATAAATTTACATGGGAGGGTGGTTTGATCGTGCGTTTACTAGATTTATTCAAGCATGTTCAATATCTGCTTTATATGTAAAGTAAGTGAAGACTCAATAATTTGTTATATTTTTTAAAATATATATACACAATATAGATTAACCACTGTATAAATGTTGCCATTTTGAGGTCATAGAACTGACTGCATTAATGTTATTGTCAATGATACTCACGAGATAATAATAAATAATAGTTTGAGGCTCTCACTAGTACACAGCAAGGGGTTGCATAGGGGTCAGCAAAGCACTGTGAGCTATATTGAGTCTTTCTGGGCAACATTCGGTTCTAGTTACAGTCTGGTTGTGCAAAGGAGCCAGAAATTCCAATCCACATCATCTTCCAAACCATGAAACTGTATGATGGAAATGGTGTGGAGAAATCTTTGAACTGAATGAAGTATTTACCACAGAGCAGTCACTAAAACTGGACTAAGCTTGATTGATTTCTCTACGCAGTGCTGACCTAATTGTCGCCAAGGGCTGCCCGATTCTTCATGAGGATATTGATCCAAACGGTTGTGTTGTGCCATCTATGTAACACGATCTAAGTAGATGCTGTTTGAGATCACAAAGAAATACAGATATTCTCCCAGGACAATAAGATCATGATCAATAATAAAAACTAAAATTCGGTATCATCCAGTACATGAATCTCCTCTCACACAAAATACAAATTTTCTTAGTCTTTCTGACAGTGATGAATTCTTTTCTGTGGAGAGTGTACTGTAGCTTTAAAACTGCACTGCAGAGGTTATCAGTAGCCATTTTTAAACCATACTGCTCTTGTTTATCCTATATTACATAACCTTACTCGCTTTTGAGGTGAATAATTGCAGTTGAGGCATTTCTATTTCCCTCATTCGTTCATGAACGTGCGGTTATAAAAGGGTCAATTTGGTACGGTAAGTAAAGAAAAATAAACAAAAAAGGCTTTTGTGCACTACACCCCCCCCCCCCCCTCCCCCCAGCCCATCTAGCCTGTCTGGCACAGCTGAGCACACTGGTATGAAGAGCACTGCAGCTTACTTGCTATTCACGCCACAGAATGAAACACGGAGAATTTGCTGGCTTGGAGTTTAGGAGTCTGGCAAAGGGAACAAAGAAAATCAACGAGGGGGAAAACAAAGTACACGGTGCCTCCTCTCGAGAGGTTGTTTCTCCGATTGTGTGTCTGCATGACTGAGCAGCTCGTTATAAGGACAAGTCATGGCTAAGGCTAAGAACGGCTGGGTTAGCTCCCATGCATTTTGGCTTCCTGGCAAGATCTTAATAGTATTACTGCACAATTAGGCCAAATGCAAGAAGGAGAGCACGCACACACAAACACACACACACACAATAGCATTCACCAGGGACATTATTAAATCCCCATAGATCTTCTCAGCTTTGTATTTTTTTCGTCTCTTATTATCCAGTATTCAACATATCTGCTTTTCTTTAAAACACAAAATTCATCAACACCAAAGCTGTATATTTTAGTTGCATGCACTCTCATACACACACACACACACAAACAGGCCCGTGCTCTACTCCATCACACTCTCTCCATCCATCCACGCTCCCGTGGTACCTGAAACGGCTCTGATGGCTGATCTGAACGACCCCCGGATCACCGGGGCTTTTGGCATCAGCGTTTCTATTGTTGACCCCCGCGGACCCCTCTGCCGCTCCTGCTAACGAGGAGGAGCCGAGCGGTCGGAGGCGCCGGGCATCAACCCTGACTCTGTGGAGATTGTAGCAAGAAGACGGCCTGTGCAAAGCTCTGCAACATCTCACCATTTCCCTACTGCGCTCCGCTGCTGCTGCTGCGTCAGGCTCGGCTGACACATGATCACGGTAGATAGAGGTGCACCTTGCAATGCTTTCCTGGTCCTTCTGCTTGCTTCGCTTCTGCCGGTGCTTTTCTCGATCTCGAAAGCCAGCCCTTGGAGCCAATAACCGGTTTGCGCTGTGGGCTTGTGATTGGCCGGTTGAGCGCTAGAGCCGCCTCCTGTGGTGTTAAGCGGCTGCACTGATGCTGCTGAGAGAATGGTGGTTCGAAAACATGGGGGTGGGGTGAGCGTTGTTTTCTTTCATTTTTTTTTTTTCGCTAGACAACACAGTCAGGCATGTGCTTACTAGATCCTGAACCCTTTTACCCGCCTGGCTAAAAAGCAGAAGTCATGTTCTGTAACTGTGACATAAATCCGACACAAACCTCTAAATCACGCGCAAAATTTTTATATATATTTTTTTTTATATTTTTATATAAAATTTTTGTGGAAACACCAGAAAACTCTCTAGAAAAGAAGATCCAAATAGACCCAAAAACGCAATAAAAAATCAAGATTAAGAAAAAATTAAGAATCTTTTTTAATAAAAACTTGAATTCATTTGCAGACTTCAAATGAATGGGTTTAGGAATGAAAACTTTCTGGTGCCATTAAAAACCTAAAATCTACTGCATGTGTTCAAATGAGCTTAAGATCTGAAAGGTTGTGTGTAAAAAAAAAAACGCCTGAAAATCCCAACATTGTGACCAAATTTAGCAACCTCTAATAATAATAAAGGAACATATATCAAAAGATAAAACATACACTGCCTGGTTTTTTTGTTGTTGTTGTTCTTTTAATAAAGATTATTAAATTGTGTATTAATTTCTGCACTGCTCTCCTCACGTTTCAAAATACTGCAGTGTTGCTAGATCATGAAAATGTCAGATTTTGTTCCCAAAATAGCACACCATTTTTATTGTTCCTTATCGGGTACAGTACTGTAATCTGTATTCATCTATCCAAACGTTCATAATATAAAAAATATGAAATTAAATAAACGATTAGAGATTATAAAAAGCTTCTATAACTGCTTTCAATGACGTCGTGTCACACCTAACTATTCGTTTCCTTCAGTTTCCAAAATACTAGTTTCAGAGGCTTCAGCATACTCACATCCTGTCAAATATATAAAAACGTAGCACTTCATTTTAAAGCACATTATCCTCGTTTTCTAAACAGAATTTAACACCCCACACTAGTTTATCACATTCTAACATTCTAGCATTCAATATTTAAAAAAGTGTCTATAAAATTGTTTAAAAATCTTTCCTTTTTTCCAATTTAAACAACCTCGAATACATTTGTACCTACTTTTGACCCGGTGATCCTCAGATACGAGGGATAAAAGCGAGTTTTCGAGTAAGTTCTACCCCTTTTCCTGTCGGCTCGTAAGAGGAGGAAGCTAACCACGAGCCAATGTGAGTCATCTGAACTCTGAACAGCTGTGAAAGCCCTTTAACTGAATCTCACAGTGACATCACCAACACACATTATCGGACAGACCAATTAGTGAAGGGTCTCACTTCCTGTTTGGCCGTGATCATGAAGAGAGTCTTGGGATTCGAGATCGACGTATTTTTTTGTTTTATTATTTTAGCAACAACAGGATGTACATATTTCTTGAAAGAAAGAAAAAAAAAAAGTGGGAAAAGGGAAAGTACAGCCTGTAACAGGAACAATCTGAAACAATAGCTGACAACTCATCCGTTCGGCCTCAACAGACCAATTCAATGCGACGGCATGACAACTTTTAAACAGATTTTACTCAGTGTTGGATGGTGGGAAGAAGACACAATGGTTCCAGTCATTGTGGTATTAACCACCAAAATACACAGATATTGTGTACATTTAAATAACTACAGTTTGCAGTTGCACATTTTAGTGGGTTGTTTGTTTCCTTTTTAATGAAGAAAAAAAACAATATATGAACTGGTCTAATTTTTGGGAAAACACGGTAAGTAGTTTTTTTTGGCTACTTTCTATTTTTACTGAGTATCAAAGATATAAGCAACTTTTACTCTCTACTAAGCTGCATTTATTATTCAATGTGTGTACATTACACTTTGCACAGCAGCTTTATCTGCTGTGGCTTATTTATTTTGCTCGACACTCCCCTACCTGCATCTGCTGCATGTGTGCAACTTTTTAGCACTCACATTTTTAGTCCAAAAAGAGCTTAAATACGTCAACAAGAGGTGACATTTGGTTTAATGCCTTTCTCTCTCTCTCCCCAATCAGTGAATTGGATTCCTTGTCTGAGAATTTTTTCCACGTTTTCTTGGGCAGTAGATTTTACGTACACGTTGCAAAGGCTTTTGATTTGACAAATTGAACATGCTGAAAATTTTTTGATTTCTTTTTAACTGTAATCTGCAATCAAAAATTCCAAATCTTGATATTTTTAAAGCATACCCAGACCCAAAACTAAACAGTGATTGAACTTGTAGGACTGTACCAGTCCCTCAACTCAAACAGGAACATTTCATTGGTTTGTTGTCCTTATCTTATTTTATTATCTAACTGTCCACTGTGACTCGGGTCAACACCAGGTCAGTACAAGTGACAGTCAACAGAGCCGTGCTGGAGGTACGATGTCTAGGTGATGTAATTAATGTAAAATGATCCAGATCAGGTATGACACATGTCTTTCCTAAAATAAAAACCGGCCGATTGGCTCTGCACCATGTCACTCCACTCTCTGCTCATTCGTCTAACACTGGCTAAGCTCGTCAACAATGTGGAGATAAAAAATCGATTCCAAAACCGTGCCAATGATTTATACATACATTTTCCTTAATTTATCACTTAAATATTAATGGACAGATGCATCCAAGAATATATCTTTCTAAGAATGTAATATTAATTATGAATAGCCTTTTTTTGTCTTATGGATAACTGACCGTAGGATTCAGGTGTGTTCGAACATACTATTCCACATTTAGTCCCAATGTGCTGCTATAACAACCTCCACTCTTCTGGGAAGATGTTCCACTAGATTTTGTGGAGGTGTGTGTTTATTCAGCCACAAGAGCGTTCGTAAAGGCAGGTACTGATTTAGGGTGAGGAGGCCTGAGGTTCAGTCAGCGTTCAAATCCATCCCAAAGGTGTTTAAAACCAGGCTACTCAAGATCTTCCTCTTCAACCCATGTAAAGCATATCTTCTTGGAGCTGGCTTTGTGCACAGGGGCATTGTTATGCTGGCACAGGTTTGGGTTTTCTAGTTGAAATCCGAAGACATCATTATACAATTGTATGCCACCAACTTTGTGTTAACAGTTTGGGGAAGAACCAACATATGGCTGGAAAAATCCCAATACGTGTATCTATTAAGCGTATGATTGATGTCAAATTCATTTCTATTTGCACCATTTTGACTGACTGATTTAGTTTTTTTTTTTTAAAACATTGCAAGTACAACGTGAATAAACAATAAGACTTGGCAAGATAAAAATGTGAAAGATTTAACAGACAAATTCACAAAGTGGGCCAAAGGTGAACATGTTAAACATCCAGCAACAAGAACACTACAATCAATGAGAACATGGGTCGATTTTCACTACACTAATCAACACGACAAGAAGAACACAGTGATGTAATTAAAAATTTAATAATATCCTAAACTTATATGTAATTTCAACATCACTGAGAAATGATACGTCTCACATTACAAACTGTTATGAAACAATATTCGAGGCTGATGTTGAAGCACCTGCTGACAGTAAAAAAGCAGAAATTATGATTTTATCAGACAAATAGTGTGAATGTTATTCAGAAGTAACATAATTGTGGGTGAAATTAGAAACTGCAGCATTAGGAACACGAGGCCACGATGACCTTCTTACAAGGTCGATAAGCCCCAAATAACTTTATTTACAGTGTGCCCTAGACAACATTATAACAGACTGAACAGACAGGGACAAGTGGTTGCATCAGCAATGGATTTAATGAACAATCCTATCTTCAACTTAAGTCTGTAGCAGAATTTGTTTTTTAATCGGAAATAGGAATCATTAGTATCATATATACGATACACAGGTGCATGTCAATAAATTACAATGATGTGGAAAAGTTCATTTATTTCAGTAATTCAACTCAAATTGTAAAACTTGTGTATTAAATAAATTCAATGCACACAGATTGAACTAGTTTAGGTCTTTGGTTCTTTTAATTGTAATAATTTGGGCTCACAACCCACCAAAAACTCAAATCTCAACAAATTTGAATACTTTATAAGACCAATAAAAAAAAATTTGTGAATTGTTGGCCTTCTGGAAAGTATGTTCATTTACTGTATATGCACTCAATACTTGGTAGAGGCTCATTTTGCTTCAATTACTGCCTCAGTTCGTCGAGGCATGGAGGTGATCAGTCTGTGGCACTGCTGAGGTGGCATGGAAGGATTATTTGACAGTTGCCTTCAGTTTATTAGAATTTTTTGGTCTCTTTGTTTTCCCTTATTTTCCTCTTAACAATAATCACATAAATTCTCTATGGGGTTCAGGTCTGGTGAGTTTGTTGGCCAGTTAAGCACACCACCATGGTCATTTAACCAACTTTTGGTGCTATTGGCAGTGTGGGCAGGTGCCAAATCCTGCTGGAAAATTAAATCAGCATCTTCATTAAGCTGGTCAGGTGAAGAGAGCATGAAGTGCTCTAAAACACCCATTGCAATTGGGAGCAGTGACTTTGGTTTTTAAAATCACAGTGAACCAACACCAGCAGATCACACTGCACCCCAAATCATCACAGACTGTGGAAACGTAACACTGGTCTTCAAGCAACTTGGGCTATGAGCTTCTCCACCCTTCCTCCAGACTCTATCCCCTTGGTTTTCTCTCATCTTAAAAGAGGACTTTGGACCACTGGGCACCAGTCCAGTTCTTCTTGTCTTTAGCCCAGGAAAGACACCTTTGACGTTGTCTGTGGAGTGGCTTAACAAGAGGAATATGACAACCAAAGCCCAATTCCTTGACACGTCTGTGTGTGGTGGCTCTTGATGCCCTGACCCCATCCTCAGTCCATTCCTTGTGAAGTTCACCCAAATTCTTGAATCGATTTTGCTCGACGAGCCTCTCAAGTCTGCGGTTCTCTCGGTTGGTTGTGCATCTTTTTCTTCCACACTTTTTCCTTCCACTCAACTTTCTGTTAACATGCTTGGATACTGCACTTTGTGAACAGCAGCTTCTTCTGAATAAATGTGGCTTATTCTCCTTGTGAAGGGTGTCAATGATCATCTTCTGGACAACTGTCAGATCAGCAGTCTTCCCCATGATTGTGTAGCCTCGTGAACCAAACTGAGAGACCATTTTGAAGCCTCAGGAAACCTTTGCAGGTGTTTTGAGTCGAGTAGCTGATTGGCACGTCACCATATTCTAATTTTGAGAGAGTAAATTGGTGGGTTTTTTGTTAAATGTGAGCCAAAATCATCACAATGAAAAGAACCAAAGACTCAAACTAAAAAAAGTCAGTGTGCACTGAATTTATTTAATACACAAGTTTCACAATTTGAGTTGAATAACTGAAATAAATGAACTGCCACGACATTCTAATTTATTAAGATACACCTGTATATGCTGCGATTAAATCATATGAACATCTGCAAACTGCTCTTTACACAATTACAATTCTATGATGATTCAACTTCTATTTAGATCAGACATCTGTGCTGCATAAAACCATCAGCCACTAAACTGAAACCAATTCTATTAAATTCTAACCAAAATCAATTTTTGTGCCAACTGTTTAAAACTGCAACACTTTTGCTTATGAAATGTTTTAAATCTAGAGATTGTTCCCTGTACAGTTTTAGAAACATATCTGCAAACTGTGTAATTACAAATTGAATCTATTTTTATTAAAAACGGCTCGAGAATCCAATTAAATCTTGTGGTAATCCAATCTGGGCATCTGCGACACCAAGCCCCATTTAATTCCTTGGAATTTACACCACAGGAATTATACCATAGCAGTCTATTCTAAAATCTGATTGGTCAAACAGGGGTGAAATAGTTTTGCCAAAATATCTTCTCGAACAGAGGTTCAGGCTCAAAGGCAAATCACCTGGTTATATGGTTTACATGTGCTTGCTGTAATGCACCATTGTGTCTACAGTAACAGCTTAACACAAATTGGCACATAATCCCGATTACACACATTCCTTAACATTATATTTTACTATAAACTGACAGCACATGTCATTCTTTGATTCGCAAACTGCTGTGGTACAAGAGGAACGAAACACTTTGTGCCAAAATGGGGAAAAAAAAAAGGAAAAAAAGTAAAACAGTGAGTTACCTAACATAATAGACTTAATAGTCCTTAGTGTATATCCTTATGTAATGTACATTTATATTCCAAACACGTCCTCGCTACATACAGTGTCACAAAATGTTTGCAATATCGCCCACTCCACTTTGGTGTTTGTTCCCAATGTAAACAAACAGGCTAAGAAGAAAACCCAGTAGATGCCCAGGCCAAGACAACGTCCCACTCAGAAACAAATATATAGTGAAATCGTAAAAATATAGTACAGTGATTCCTCACACACACACACACACACACATACACACACACACACACACGCGCGCGCGCACGCACAGGGCATGGTATCCAGAGATACTGGTGATAAATTTATGCAAAATGATCAGGATGCTTCTCTATTGCTACTCAACAATACTGCACGCACACACACACACACTGTCAGTAGAGAAAGCAGACTGCCTCAGAACTGATAAAACGATCTGCATAAGAGCACTGAAAACAAGCTATGTTCCTGGGTTGCTGGTTTACACACATGATTAAAAACCACAGCTGAAAAATATATAAGAGCCTTACCTGTAGCTCATTGGCGAGACGCGGAGGAACCTCGATTCCAAGCTTCTCCAGATTCCGGTCTTTATAACGTTCGTATTGATTGTAGCCGAGGTAGCCACTTCCAGTAGCAATTAAGAGAGGAAGTGGGCGTACACGAGCTTGAAGAACTTGAGAGCCTGAATCAAAGAGGGTGTGTATGTTTGATTCCAGAGATCTTGTATAAGACAATGGCAATAAAAATCGAATCCTAGGACGTTTCAGATTTTATAATCCACAAGAAGCCCAGGAATAAAGAAAATGACCTTGTTCCCTCTTACATCATTAATCAGCAAGATCACATATTGAGTTAGACATAAAAAGGATTTATTTTTTCCCCTTCATTGAAAAGTTTTGATTGTTTTGTCAATAATATTTTTGGTGGCTGCCAACATTTTGTCATCAGGTGGCAATAGCGAGGCGACTAAGTCTACCGCCAGTGATTTTGGACTGCGACAGGAAAGTCAGGCTAATGAGTTTACAGTGTAAATCTGCTCAAACATGCAGAAAGTGTGCAGTTTCACTTTGAAAAAAGTATTTTTTTTCCCTTTCAGTACCATAGTCTATGAACTTATTTTGAAAACAATGTGTGTAAAAAAATTTTAAGAAATTAAAAATAAATAAAAAAATATTTGTGGTGATTAGAAAAATAGTTTGATATTTGTCCAAGCCAAAAGCACACTTTTTGGTATGAACCCTGTTACAACATTTATCCCAAATAAAAAATAAATAAAAATAAATAAAATGTCAGAAGAAAAACAAATAACTGCAGAAGTAGCAATAGATTTTAATCCTGTGTCAACAGCTTCGTGGTAAAAAAAAATCTGCATGTGACAAAAAAATTCAAACCTTCCCTCATAAAATCGTGTAATACTTTTCTAAAGAAAGAGGGGTTTTTGCAGAACATACACAGAGTCGGGTCTTTGCCTTTGAGTGGAAATGTACGAGTCAATCCTGACTAGCCTTTACGACCTCCAGTAAACACCCCTCGATCAAGGCTTGTTTTAAAAGACGTTAGATATCAAAAACAGCGGGAAAAAGCGTCATTACAAACTATTACAGACAACCGAAAAGACATCTACTGCTACTTTTTGGGAGTGTGTAATAAATCCTAAGGTTCCTATCAAATTTCTATTCTCAAAATAGAATAGTGGAATATAAAGGATGTCAAACATCAACACTGCTTTCAATATCCTCTCAGAAGCGTTAGCATTAGCGTCTATGAGCGAAGGTCAACAGTGCAGCGTTGCGGGTAGCATGAGGAATTATTCAAATGAGTAATAATCTGAAGTTTTTAAAATATTGTTCAAATGTTAGTCATTTGTTAGAATTCCTATTTCAATATTTTGGCCAAGCTCACAACATTATGTGTACTCTAGTCAGGCAAAGGCCCAATGATAACTATTATCCGTGCAAACTCGTCCTGTTTGTAAAAGTTTTTATGGAACGATTAAACACCTTGAAAGTGACCGTTTCTGCCTTGGGGAAGTCTGTGGGGATTCAAAATGTATTTTAAAACAGAAATATGGTTCATTTTACTTTAGAAAGTTGTTCAAATTTATTAAAGACAAAAATATTTTACGAATATAATCAGAATCCGATGTACATGAACTTTTTGCACAGAAATACTCTGGAGACAAGGAATACACATTCCGATTATACTGCCATCATCTGTCTTTAGAAAGAAGACATCATTTCCCAGCATTCATTAAGAGTAAAAAGCCCAGAGTGAGTGAGCCAAAAAAACCTTCTTGAAGTCATTGAATCTTCTAGAAAACAATAATGCTTACCTTTTGAAAATCCACGTAGATGTGCGTGTCGACTCCATCGGATTTGGTTAGCAGTTGGGAGTAGAGGAGAACTGCATATAAGACACAAATACTTTCTATTTTTACACAGCACACAATAACACCTGTATTACAAGTCTTACAAATTAATCCCTACATCCAATTTTAAATACTTGAATCATTACTTGAAGTAATATAAAGTATTACATTGGTTTAGAATTTATTTAACAATTAATAAATATGTTAGCCAAGACCGCCATCAGTTTGTACCACAAGCTGATGAATGTTTGATTCTGATTAACCAAAAATCGTAGATTAATTTTTTTAAGGGCAGTTCTGACCAGACTGCAGCTTTTACATGGGCGTTTTTTTCTTTGATGTTTATATTTTATGAATTTATTATCCTCGGTATGGGTGCCTTCATTCAAACTAAAAGTAATCTTAACCCAAGGAAGATCTCCAGATCTGAGAACTTTTACATTTCTCATCATGACTATCTGCCTTTTTTTCCCTTCATAAACTTACACTGACCAGGCATAACATTATGGCATTATAACATTATAAGCAGTGAAGCAAACTGATCACCATGTCTTCATTGAGCCCATTTAATGCACAGGGGTATTGCCATGATGAAATGGTTTTGGAGCCTATTAGTTCCAGTGAAGGAAAATTTTCTAATTAGATAGATACAACTTTATTTTCATTACATAGTACCGGTACACAGCAACTAAATGCAGTTTAGCACCTACAAGAAGTGCAAATAGGAGCAATAGTGCAAATTGACAAGTGCAGATCAATATCTAAGTATATATGTAATATATATAAATGTAAACATATGTACAGTGAAAAAATATAAAGGCTATTGTAGTGAAACGATGTGTGGACACTGTTGAAACATACAAGTAAATAGTTATAAGGCTATGGCACTAAAAGAATGTGTAAAAGCTGAATAAACAAGTACACACTAAATATATAGATACACAAAATAGTAGTGCAGATGTATGTAAGGCACAATATGTGTAGAGAATGAAGGGTATAAAAAAATACAATATGTAATATGTACATTGCATGTACAAATGTACAAAAGTTGTATATAGTGTTTGTACACTCATCTAACGGTGTAGTGTAGAGTTCAGTAGGGTGATGGTGGATTAAAAAAAAGCTGTCCCTAAACCTGCTGGTTCTAGTGCGTATGTTCCTGTATCTCCTTCTTGATAGAAGGAGGTTAAACAGTTTGTGACTGAAATGTCAAGAGTCCTTGATGATGCTGTGAGCAGACATCTGCTGTGGTGAAGTTGCTCATTGGCAGGTAGTTGGCAGGTTACAGGGCTTTGTTATCACACACAGTGGAGCCTCAATACCATACAGTGATGGAGTTGGTCAGGATGCTCTTGACTAAAGCCTAAAGAGCTCATTGTGGACTTTCAGAAATCTAACAGCAGGAGACACTTCCCAGTCTACATCAACGGAACTGAGGTAGAGAGGGCTCCAGCTTTAAGTTATTGGGAGTTCACATCTCTGAGGAACGAGTTTTTTAGTGTATCAGTGTATATATCAGTGTATGTATCAGTGTATATATCAGTGATGCAACGGTAAAAACTCGTTAGAATCCCTGTGGACAGATAAACTTTTCTCAAGAAGTACAGGCGTTCTTGTGCATTCCTAAACAGAGCTGAAGTGTTCTGGTTTCAGGACAGATCCTCAGAGATGTGAACTCCCAATAACTTAAAGCTGGAACCCTCTCTACCTCAGTTCCGTTGATGTAGACTGGGAAGTGTCTCCTGCTGTTAGATTTCTGAAAGTCAACAATGAGCTCTTTAGTCTTCATGGCGTTTAGGGTGACCACGCTGTCAGGCTTGGGATCTCTTCCCTTTAGGCCGATTCGTAGTCGTTGCTGATATAGCCGACCACTGTGGTGTCATCTGCACACTTGATAAAGATGTTGGAGTTTTGCAGAGAAGAACAGTCATGGGTGAACAGGAGTAGAGCAGTGGGCTCAGAACACAGCCCTGTGGGATGCCAGTGTTCAGAATGAGGGCTGAGGATACCTGTTTGCCCAACCTAACAGACTATCTGTTGGTGTGAAAGTCCAGAATCCATCTGCAAGTGGAGGTGCAGATACCCACCATAATACAACATACACTGACATTTTAACATTATGAACAATGAAGTGAATTACACTGATTATATCTTTATCATGGCACCTGTTAGTGAGTGGAATATATTAGGAACATTTTGTCCTTAAAGTTGAGGTGTTAGAAGCAGGGAAAATGGGCTAATGTGGACAGTGTTCAGTATCTCTCAAAGTGGTCCAAGAAAGGCCAGTGTGGTCCGATCCAACAGGCGAGCTTCTTTAGATTAAATTGCTAAAGAATTTAATGCTGTTAATGCTCGAAGGGTCAGGACTTTAATATATCAATAATATATCAATAATATTAGGCAGGTCATCATAATGTTATGCCTGATAGGTGTATATTGTATTGTCTAGGGAAAATACACATGGGTGTGTTGATCAGGTGTCCACAAACCTTCAGTCAAAGAATGCTTTTATTTATTCATATATATATATATATATATATATATATATATATATATATATATATATATATATATATATATATATATATATATAAAATTTTGTATGTATATGAGCATCACTGATCTCATGCAGAAATATGTTTTGTACATGACTTTGTATTAATGTTTCCTTTTATTTTAAAAATAAACTGTTTTCATTTTATAATTTGTGGCTTAATTCACTCATATAATAAAACTCTATAACTCCTCCCCTTTCAGTAGGGAGAACAGCTGACACAATAAACACAGACAGTATCACTGTGCCTTTATATACATCATACACAAACACACACACTTCATAGCTTATATCCACACACACAGACACACAGATCGATCGAGAGAATATTTCTTTTATTTTCTAAATTATATATATATATATATATTTTTTTTTTTTTATTATTATTATTATTGTACTTTGAAGCAGACTTTCACAAAATAATTTCCTTTGGGATTAATAAAGTTTCATCTTATCTAAGGATTCAAAGGGTTACATTTCCAGAAAAATTCTATAAGAAAGTCACTAGGTTACGTATGTACGAGGGTACTCCTTGTGTTGTTCATTTTGGGGAATTTCGGTAATATTCCAAGGTGGAAACTTACCAGGAATTTATCTGAATTTATGGGAATTAATTAGAACTTCTTTTGCAAAAATGTATATAAACTGTATTATATACAAACAAACATTTTGTTTGGTCATAAGCTGACATGCATGCAAACTAATACAGATTTCAAAATGATTTTTGACTGACGTAATTGTTAGTGTAATTTTGTTGCAAAAGAGCTTACACACAACAGGAGGAAGTTTCAAACACAAATTGTTAGTGATACAGTGAGGAAAATAAGTATTTGAACACCCTGCTATTTTGCAAGTTCTCCCACTTAGCAATCATGGAGGGGTCTGAAATTGTCATCGTAGGTGCATGTCCACTGTGAGAGACATAATCTAAAAAAAAAAAAATCCAGAAATCACAATATATGATTTTTTAACTATTTATTTGTATGATACAGCTGCAAATAAGTATTTGAACACCTGTCTATCAGCTAGAATTCTAAAACTCAAAGACCTGTTAGTCTGCCTTTAAAATGTCCACCGCCACTACATTTATTATCCTAAATTAGATGCACCTGTTTGAGGTCGTTATCTGCATAAAGACACCTGTCCACCCCATACAATCAGTAAGAATCAAACTACTAACATGGCCAAGACCAAAGAGCTGTCCAAAGACACTAGAGACAAAATTGTACACCTCCACAAGGCTGGAAAGGGCTACGGGGAAATTGCCAAGCAGCTTGGTGAAAAAAGGTCCACTGTTGGAGCAATCATTAGAAAATGGAAGAAGCTAAACATGACTGTCAATCTCCCTCGGACTGGGGCTCCATGCAAGATCTCACCTCGTGGGGTCTCAATGATCCTAAGGAAGGTGAGAAATCAGCCCAGAACTACACGGGAGGAGCTGGTCAATGACCTGAAAAGAGCTGGGACCACCGTTTCCAAGGTTACTGTTGGTAATACACTAAGACGTCATGGTTTGAAATCATGCATGGCACGGAAGGTTTCCCTGCTTAAACCAGCACATGTCCAGGCACGTCTTAAGTTTGCCAATGACCATTTGGATGATCCAGAGGAGTCATGGGAGAAAGTCATGTGGTCAGATGAGACCAAAATAGAACTTTTGGGTCATAATTCCACTAAACGTGTTTGGAGGAAGAAGAATCATGAGTACCATCCCAAGAACACCATCCCTACTGTGAAGCATGAAGGTGGTAGCATCATGCTTTGGGGGTGTTTTTCTGCACATGGGACAGGGCGACTGCACTGTATTAAGGAGAGGATGACCGGGGCCATGTATTGCGAGATTTTGGGGAACAACCTCCTTCCCTCAGTTAGAGCATTGAAGATGGGTCGAGGCTGGGTCTTCCAACATGACAATGACCCGAAGCACACAGCCAGGATAACCAAGGAGTGGCTCTGTAAGAAGCATATCAAGGTTCTGCCGTGGCCTAGCCAGTCTCCAGACCTAAACCCAATAGAGAATCTTTGGAGGGAGCTCAAACTCCTTGTTTCTCAGCGACAGGCCAGAAACCTGACTGAGCTAGAGAAGATCTGTGTGGAGGAGTGGGCCAAAATCCCTCCTGCAGTGTGTGCAAACCTGGTGAAAAACTACAGGAAACGTTTGACCTCTGTAATTGCAAACATTAATACAGGCTACTGTACCAAATATTAACATTGACTTTCTCAGGTGTTCAAATACTTATTTGCAGCTGTATCATACAAATAAATAGTTTAAAAAATCATACATTGTGATTTCTGGATTTTTTTTTTTAGATTATGTCTCTCACAGTGGACATGCACCTACGATGAAAGTTTCAGACCCCTCCATGATTTGTAAGTGGGAGAACTTGCAAAATAGCAGGGTGTTCAAATACTTATTTTCCTCACTGTATGTATGCAGTTTTTGATGTCCTGCAGTAAGTGTGCTGTGTGCAGGTGATTGATGAACTTGCAGGGACTGAAATTGCATTAAAATGATCCTATTAATACTACTTTTAAGTTCCCTGTTACAGGCCAACCTGCAATTTTGTAAATTCCCAATTTATTACAATTATTTCCAATGGAAAGTTTCCAGCCTTGAAAATTCCCAGAATTTTGCAACCCTAATCTTATCTTAATTTTTTATTTTTTTTTATCATACCTTGAAAATATAAAACCGTAATGGTCCTAATTGCATATTTCCTTGTAGTTGACCTTTGCCCTGATTGTCCTCGTCATCACCACCGCCATCTCCATCATAGTAATCATTATCATAATCATCAAGTAATCCTTAAATAAAAGCCTATTTCAATTCCACTGCTCAAAAAGACATGATTCAATCTATCACAAACATCCATTTCCTTACATTTCATTTTAAACAACTCCATGACGTCACATGTGACCAATTGCTCCTGATCACCTTTACTGCATGTCCTTTATTATATATTTCGAAACTAAATCGAAATATACCTTAATGTAACAAACAGTCATACACTGCATTTAACTCGCCCTGACGTTAATAACTCACCCGGTTCCTCTCAAAGCGTTCGGCACGCCGGAAAAACACACCTTAAACAAGGACGCGGCCATGTTTTCTCGTCTCCACGACGATCTCTATTACGTCTGCGATCTTTCCCAAATCTTTACTACATATCTTCCAGGAAGTGTTGTGACGTTATGAGCTCTAAATCAGTTCGTCTGCATCTGCGCGGTCCTAAAGCGACGCAACGTCGGTTCACAAGAGCACTAGCCCCACCTACTGTCTGGAAGTATAGGCATTTTCTCGTTTAACAACATCAAGGCAAGAAAGCATTCAAATTCAATCAAAGAAAACGCTTCAAATTTCGTTAGGATTAATATTTCTAGATTTATTCGGATAGTAGCAGCCTACACTTTATTTTTCACACCACAAATGAGGTCCGGCGTTAAGCAAATAAAAAAACCGAGTCATTCAAAGCACAACAAAACTTTTTACTTTTGCATAAAACACAGATCGAAGGCAGCGTAACAATTACTAAAGCTGAAATTTGCTGTTGATTTTACTTATACCTGTTACACATGTTTCCTCAAGGGTTCTTTGTATTTGAAGGTTTCTTACCTGCTTCTAGTTCTCTGTTTAAAAGAAAAACCCTATATACCATTTCCATTGGTATTAAGCGTTTACCTTAAACTATTAAACCTCCACCAAAGAACTCTTGGGGATTTCAGCTGAATAGGATGAGTGAGGGAAAAAAAGTGTTGAGAATAACATGAAACTCGACTAGTCCTCCAGTCCTTGGCGAGAGAAGTAGTCCTCCAGTTCGCTGAGTCTCTGGATTAGCATGAAGTTCAGGTCTGCGTCTTTATTTTTGGCTCTGCGGGACCCCTTTGTTCGGAGAGAACCCAGGTTGGCCTTAGCTTTGCGTTTGCGTGGTAAAGTGAAATCTGGGAAATCTAACACTCGCTTTCGTTTCTGATTGCCAATGCAGACTAGTGTACCGTTCTTCTCCTTTGGCTCCTCGAAGATCGTCTCCAAGCTTCTGGGAGAATTGGAGAAGACATGAGACATTAAATTCCGAACATGAAATCAATATAGGGGTGTAACGGTACATGTATTCATACAGAACTGTTTCGGTGCAGGGCTTTCGGTTCGGTACATGCGTATCGAATGCCTTTTTACGTGCGGAGTTAC
Source organism: Silurus aristotelis (assembly GCF_946808225.1). NCBI lineage: Eukaryota > Metazoa > Chordata > Actinopteri > Siluriformes > Siluridae > Silurus > Silurus aristotelis. The sequence goes on from NC_139599.1 coordinate 3,821,505, forward strand.
AATCTGAGTGACAGACCGCACTTTGAGCACGTCAGTTTATTTGTTTATTTAAATTTTTTAATTAAAAAAATATATATATTTTTTGCACAGTTTCACTGGATTTTATTTTTCATTTATTTTTTACTTTAGGGGTATAAAAAAGAAACTAGAGTTAGCGCAGTGTCACTGTTTTTTTTTTTTTTTTTTTTTATATTATTATGTATTTACTTTTTTTTTATGTATTTAATTTTATTTGTGCCAATTTAATAGAATACTCAATATAAACAATATAATAAGGTGTACTAAATTAATTTGATTTATTGAATTTTATTTTTATATATATTATTTTCATAAAATATTAGTTAATATATTAGATAAACAAGCAGGCATTTTATTTTAATTTGTTTTCAAATTGTAAACTGTTGCTGTTCACAAATATTAATAATAATAAACCGTTAATAAAAAAATAAAAAAACGACAAGCAGTTACTTAAAAACTGAGGCATATACCGAACCGTGAATTTTGTGCACCGGTACACCCCTAAAATCAATATGAAATAAATATTGATTTAAAATGAGCAAACAAGCGCCATTGACACCAGACCTGTTTGGAGTTGGCGATTTGTAATTCTTGTTGGTGTAAATCTCCTCCAGACTGAACTCCTTCTTCTTTAATCTGATCAGGGGACAGATTTCAGACAAAATGCAACCAAATGTAAACAGGAACTCAGGAAAAACAGACCCTGAATGACATGAATCATGTTCATTGTTGACTTGGTTTATCTTCACTTTAGCTATTTATGCATTATTTACTATTTAGCAATTTATAAATCTATTTCCGCTTGTTAAAGGAGCCCTGAATGCTGTTCAGGATGGAGTTTTCCTTCATATGAAGTCTAAACAAACAACCCAGATACCAGCTCACCTCTTTGGTTTGGGCAGCCCCATGGGGGTGAGATTTTTGTCAGGTTTGGGCACCGTCTTGCGGATACGAATCTGAGAAACTCTTTTAGACCTTTGGACTTGTTTCGACGCAGAGCTGGATTCATGAAGCCTCACCTAGATGACATTTATACCACAAAGATAGATAATATATAGAATATATCACACCTGTAATATAGTAAAAAAAAAAAAGAAAAAAGTCTATAATATACATATGTCTATGTATATATAAATAAAAGATATAAAAACCTCAACTAAAACTTAAAACGACCTCTATCAACTCAAATGCTATTGTGAGTGATGCAGTAGTGATCCACACACCTGCTTGTCCTCTCCAGAGGGTTCCAGGTTGTGCAGTTCAGGCTTTTTTATGTCTGTATCAGTAATGGAAAAAGTGGGCACAGTTTCCAAAGGAGACGCCTCCAACCTCACCACTTTGACACTAGGGCTATATCGTGCAGTAATATCTGAGCTCCTCTCTGGGCTGAGGGGAATCTTTAGAAGTCGACGTGGGGATGGAAACGAGCATGATTTCCTGAATATAAAAAAAACAACCACCAATAAACTAAAAGAGCATCGCAAAGGATACATCATACACTGTATGGGAAAAAGTTTGTGGACACTTCACTTCACCATAAGATTGGTATAAGCTTTCTGAACATCGCATTACACATTTTAGTCTATATTTGCTATTATAATAACCTCCACTCTCCTGGGAAGAGGTTCCACTAGATTTTTGAGTGGTTGTGGGCATTTGTGCTCATTCAGCCACAAGGGTGTTAGTAAAGTCAGGCACTGAGGAGGCCTGGGGTGCAGTCAGCATTCACATTCATTCCAAAGGTGATTCTATTCAATAGGGTTACAAAAAAATACATCTATATAATCAGTAAAAGCAGATATTTATTTGCATGAGACCCACCATACTGAACCAGTTTTCTTTCTGGGAAGAGAATCTTGGCCGGATCGCTGAACATAGCTATGAGCGCAAAAGAGAAGGGAATCAGAACAGGTCAGATTTCTCGACAATTCCTACAGAAAACGTTCATAATACATTACATTACAGGCATTGTTCAGACCATAATCCAGAGCAAAATGATCTCAAATGAGTCATGACTTGATCCAGTTGGTTTACAATCAGGGCTTAACTTTCAAAATACAACATTTCCTATGAATGGAAATAAAGTTTTCTTGCCTTCTTACACATATCCTTTAGTTGCTTTGTAAAAAAAAAATGAACTTGTGTTGAAAACGTGAATTTCGGTACGCATGCATGTTTTACCCAACAGTAGGTTTTAGATCCTTTTTTTTTTTAATTCCCCTTGATGCTATGAACTGGAATTGTCAACACTTGCATTTTTACACAGCTTATTCCTCAATAATTTCCTGCTTATACCACAGTGCTCTTAAATACTTCAATCTGATTGGACACAAAGCCTTGATTCATTTTCTAGCATATATTATTTTTTTTATTTTTTTTAAGTCAAGCTATTAGTTTATATAGTTGTATATTCCATGTGTATTGAGTAACAGCTACACAGTTATTGTTAGTTAACAATCCCTCTGTGGGAAAGCTGAAGCATGGACACGGCATTAACAAGGTTTATTTTTTTCCATTAACTTCAAGAAAAACTTCATTGAAAAATTCCTGTAGAGTGGCAGAAATAAAACACTGATTATAGAAAAATATTTTACTTCAGGGTAGTAATAAACGACGCAGAAAATGTTCCGTGAGACTACACCCCTAAAGGTTTTACTGAGGTAATTATAATTTTTTGCTTGGTGCTGAAAAGTTTCAATAACCAGTATTTACTTATTCACTCACCTGTGATCATTATCCAGACCCGGTGGGCCGGTGTAATCAGCCAATGGCCGAAGAGGAGAACTCTTGTTCTGAACAATAATCTGGTCCTTCACAGTATTGACCAACGCAGATGACGGGGATATGAAAGAGAAAGGGGAATGGATGTGGCGTAACCGCGGTGAAAAAGAACTCGGAGAGGACATGGTCATCACTGTGCTCAGTCCTGCCCTTGAGAAACTCCCTTTTCTCACAGAATTCATGGGGAAATAAGCAGGAGGCTGCAAATGCTGTGCCATATTTGTGTCAAAAAGTGGTGGGATATGGGGCTTCAAACCTCCACTTTGATTTGACTGTAGTGGGTGTCTTACAACAGACTTCCAAGGGTCCATTTTTAGTTTTGGTAGGGGTAAACTGAAAACTTGACTGGTGTTCAGTGGAAGCCATTTGGAGTACAAATGGTCCTTATGATGGTGGAATTTGAGTTTAGATGCAATTCTGTGGTGTCTCATCAGAGGCAGGACATTCTTGATGAAGGACCTATTAGGAATCAAGCAGCAGGCGATGTCATCCAGGTAATTTAGAAGATTGCTCATACTGTGGTTAGATTGTGTTCGTGTATCAAGTAGATTTGACAGCCCATTCCCAGGACCTGAGTCGGTCCAGGGCAAAAGAAATCCCATAGCTGAAAGGCAAGCCTTGTAAGAGTCCAAAGGTACCACCACTGGGGTGACAAATGTGCGACGGGAATATGGGTAAGTTTTTACCCTTAGACAGGCAAATGCTCCATTCCTCGAGGAGGACTGGGAACCTATAACCTTTAACTGTTTGCTCTTTCCCTTTCCAAATTCATGTGTTCTCTCATTATCAACTAGACTTGAAGCATGTTCTAAAAGTAAATCTTTGCTTGAACCTGGCATGATCTCTAAAAGGGTTGGGATCTTGAAAAAGGCAGAAACAGATACAACTTCAGAAAATGGCCACGCCTGTTTTTTGCCCATTTTTGGACTTTTTGTGGATAGGGTCATAATCAAGGGAGAAGGACAAGTTTCGGGTTTGTTAGCGGTCCTAGACTGGCTGATTAAGGGTGACACGCTTGCTGTCAAGCCTGACAGAGGTGGTCTTGACAGGACAGACTTTCCCTCTGACTTAGAATTTGGAATATCTGAACTTACGCTACTGGGACCATAATTGTTACACAGGCTTCCCTCCAAAGAACCGTTAAAAACTTCACTACTAAAAGAAGGCACCTCAAGTTGTGCTGATTCATGTGAACACTGATCAGTAGAGTGACACTGAATGCTCGCATCCAAGCTTTCAGAAGACTCAGGCTCCGGATAAAAAGATGGCGCGTTTTGACTGTCTTTTTCGTCCGCAATACCGAGCACAACATCCTGTTCCATGTTCTCAAAGTCTTCATAATCCAAAGCCTGAAAGTAGTTACCAACTCCAAAAGCTGCCTTCACTTGTCCGGATGAGCCTCCATTGAGTGGCAGAGGGTCCGGGACCCCAATGTTATGATTACAATCGGAGTTATGTGCAGATAAATCAATCGCGGTCCCTGAATCAACCCATGGAGGGCACACAGTGTCCCTACTTCCATGACTAACCGATCCCTGAGAGGATATCTTGGACATGGCGCCATCGTTCTTTTCCTCGGCTGAGTGTTTTTCTGTAGGAATACAACAAGAAAATATAACTTAACTGGTAATAACTAGTGTACTTCATAATATTGCAATCTTTTTTGAAATATCATTTGAGGTTTTACAAAATATCAGTCAAATGAAAGATTTCTCAGGTAAACAGGATATTTTTCATAAAGCAATAGACATAAAAAATGTTTTCAAGACAAATATTTAGTTGGCAACTGGCCTTAATCAAACCCCTAAATTCATTGTTTTCAAGTCATTCATCTCTAAAATTGCACTTTCGTCGTGGCTGAAAAATCCAACCAATTTTACTTCTGTGGTACAAGAGAGAGATTCGCAAAAAAACAAAAAGCTGACTGGCTGTTGCATGTCGATCTCATTTGTAGTCGTAATACAGTGAATTATATTTGGACCAGCGAAAGAAAGAACTACAAGACTCAGAAAACCACCAAAAAAGTGCAGCAGGAGCATTTCAATTAGCGTTATAGGTAGCATTACATAGACATCGAAAAAATGAAGACCTCTTTAAAATGATTTAAGACTTTTTATGGCTTATAATTAAGGTTATACTTGTTTTTTTAGACTCTGTGGAAACCCTTTTGATCAACTGTGCATTTAATTGTTCACCAACATTATGAAAAAGACTATTTGCAGTAGCTTGACTAGTTGTGACTATTTGTGTGGCTATTTTACAGACATAATACACTGGCATGATGATACATTTAATGATATTTTGTATAGTAGGGTTTAGAAGTGGCAAACCCTTCAAGTTACCTCAGGGACAGTTTTGAGCCAATTTACTTTTATGCCATGTGGATGAGACCCTTATTCAGAGCCTTATAATCACTGAACCACGTCCCCACCCCACAATTCCAGTCGTGGCGTCAGTATATTGCTGCTATTCTACAATCACAAACAAGCCATAGCAGTAAATGTACACAAGGTTACATAAACATCAATCTGTTGGTCCATTGTTTGTGGTATTTGGACCAATCAGAAACCTCCAGAAAATTCTTTTTTTAAGTAGCTGAAAAGAACGTTTTTGGGCTCATGATAATTTAAATTTATCAACCAAAACATTTTTATCTTTGCGTATTTATATTTATTCCTAAAAACATTAAAATTCATCTTAGTGCAAAAAGGGCTTCAAATTCCCATCCCCGATTTTTAACAAGTGACTACTTCCACCTTTCTGAAACCATCTCTTTACAAATATATTTATACCATAAGTGCTGGAAGGTGCGATACTCGGAGCAGTCGGTGTGTTTGAACAGCCAGCAGTGACGTTTCTTCCCAGAAGACTAACTTCACTGTGAAGCAGAGCTAGACTTGTTCCATGTGCAGTGCCTTGGACGTGCAGCTGCTCGATCCGCCGCTCAACTGCCTCCAACCTCTGGCTCAATGTCCCGAAAGTATCTGTCATCAAGCGTTTCATTTCGTTTTGATGGGCCACAAGAACGCGCTCGAGAGAACCTATTTGTTCAGGACGTTCAGGAGGCAAGGTCAGCGGCGGTGTCCATTCTGTGGATCTGAACCTGTCCGCTGAAAAAATAAATGAAAAAAGAACAGGAAACATATATTAAATTATAACTGCTTGTTTTTTTTCCCCCCCCATCATGGCTTTCAGACACCAGAAGACTGCACCATGGTAACCATAGTAACAGCAATGCTAAGCACAGGTAGTAGTTATCTAATGTCAACTGCATGGTTATTTTAAACTCCTCAGCCAAGCATTAATTAGAGAAAAAAAAAACGAAAATGCTCCAATATGATGCAGTCTGAAGTATATTATTTATCTTATATAGAAGTAATGTCTTGATACTAACAATAACACACACACACACACACACACACACACACACACATATATATATATATCTCACTTCTAATGTAAAGCAGGTCTCAATAAACATATCACTAAGATTATTACAGCAACAAAAAACGTTTTCTGATAAGCCGTCGAAATAAATAAAGCAACACAAAAACAATTCTTCACTCATTCAACCCTTAATAACTGCTCTACCACGTCTCCTCCCAAGAGATCCAGAGTGTCATTAAATTGCTGTTATTCTACAAACAAGCCATAGTGGTGAGAGTACAAAGGCACTACATACACATCAAACTGTTGTCCATTTTATGTCAAATTTGAACCAATCACAAACAGGGAGAGCTCTTAAGAGTCTTCTTCTTCTTACGGTTTCTCCCATTAGGGGTCGCCACAGCGGATCGTCCGTCTTCACACCCCCTTGTCCTCTACATCTGCCTCTTTCAAACCAACTACCTTCATGTCTTCCCTCAACACATCCATAAACCTCCTCCTTGGTCTTTCTCTTTTCCTCCTTCCTGGCGGCTCCATCCTCAGAATTCTCCTACCGATATACCCCATGTCTCTCCTAGGCACATGTCCAAACCATCTCAATCTCGCCTCCATCACCTTGTCACCAAAACGTCCTACATGCGCCGTCCCTCTAATAAACTCATTTCTAATCCTGTCCATCGTCGTCACTCCCAACCAAAACCTCAACATCTTCAGCTCTGCTACCTCCAACTCCACCTCCTGTCTTTAACTCAATACCACTGTCTCTAAACTATACATCAATACAGGTCTCAGTAGAGATACAAATTACAGAAAAACTACATTTTAATCTTAGCATTTTTATAAAAATACCATAAAAGCAAGTTAAATGTGCAAAAATTAGTGCACAGAATGCTTCAAATTCCCAATTTGTAACTTGTGTGACTACACTAGTTTCCACCTATCTGAAGCCATCGCTTTTTAATTATATTTTAAGTGCTGGAAGGGGGGATACAGCAAAAAAACTTATTGGACTGTACCAAACTTACAAGCCATAAAGACAATGTGTTTGGTTGGTTTCTCATGGTTGGGTTTGATTGATTTGCTTGCCCCCTTTCCTTGCAACTTGAACGAGCTACGTTTTCAACTATGGTAATAAATAAATCATAAGTCATTCCATTACCTTCATCTGTGCCAGCTTTAAAACTAGTGTTACCTCCCAAGTGACCATTTATCTCTGAAGACGGCTGCTTCTGCTGTTTATCAGTGTCCAGTATTAATGACGTTTGAGGTTCCTGTACAGAGCACATCCTTGTATCTTCCTTCCCAATCTCTGCTTTCACAGTTCCTCTGTAGGCCATCGCCAACAGGTCTTCATAAAGTGCAGATTGGGGGCAGGGACCAGTTGAAGCAACCGGCCTTGTTTCGTTGGGATCGGCCAGGGGGTTGGACAACATCTTTATGAACTAGAGCAGGAACACTGGGGGTGAAAAAATATTATATATATACACTGTGCATAAATGATGCATTTATCCGAAGTGGAGTCAATTCAATTAAACTGGTGATTGCTGAGAACATAAGCAACAGCAACCATTGGTGATTAAATGTGGGTGTGTCCAACGACATCACAAAGTCTTTGTAAATGTGGAGCAACTTAAAGCAGCCGCTACTATTAGGATTGAAGGTGAGTGATGAGCCGTCTTCTGATTTGCGAGATGCTAGCTGCATCACCCATGGACAAAAAATAGGAAAGCTTCTTGGAGACTTCATAGTGTATGGTATAGTGACTAAAGATTTGTAGCGATAAATGTGTAAAAAAAACCAAACTGGGCCGGTTTGGTGTAGGGATAAGAATTCATAAACTTCTGGTCAATAGTGGAAGGTCTTAGCCATTAAGCCATTACAATACCATACCAACCTGCACCAGTCCAACTTTCCCGATTTATAGCACCAATCCAATGCAGACATCCTCATCTGCTATCTACATACATGTCATCCCAAGTAATGCAAACGCCTGAGACATGATCGTGGTATTTTTTCAAACAAAATGTGTCTTGCTTGTTCTCAACCATAATAAGTGTCATGGCAGACATTACAAGCATTTTATGACCATCAATACATGAGGACTTAATGGTCCAATAAGAAATGTGAACCCATTGTTTTTATCTCTACAGTTTATTTGGAGGATTATGGAAAAATTCAAGTGTCAGAATCTGGTATTTGAATGCCAGGGAGGCATAATGAGTTTCGGTGCAACCTCCCAGCTTGGGGTTCAATCCTGATTGCAAGATATTATCTATCAGTTGCCCCATACCCATATGGGTTTCCTCCGGTTCAGCCAGTTTTCTCCCATCGCCCCAAAACATGCCTGTATGTGGATTGAGTGTGTGTCATTTCCCAGTGTGTTCAATATCACACACCGGCTTCTTATCCATTTCCATTCTCCACACCCTTGTGCACTCCCTTGACCTCCCTTCTGAAGATGAATCAAGGAATCAAGGAATGATGAAAGAACTTAACTGTCTATATATACACATGATAAATAAACCCCACCAGAATTTTAGTTCTTTAGTGCAAATAAACCATTAAAACATGCAATTCTCTTGCCTAAGAAATACACACTTGAATGAAATCTGTAGTCTGTAAATATGAGCATTGGATGCAAATCAGTGGTTTAAGATCTTACTTTCACAAGTGTTTCTAAAATGCAAATAGAAAAGGATGGAAAAAGAAGATCTCAGGACTTGCCTGGGAGATGAACCCAGGATGACTTGGCTTCACAAATAGAAGTGATGAATAGAATCAATAACAGGGGTTTTATTGAAATATTTAGGTTCTATTGACAAAATAACTGGTGCATACCTTCATTAACAGCCAATCAAAAAGCCTCGGTGTTTCAGGACAAACTCTAGTAAGATGTTTCCATGAAACTCGATCATTACTTCTGGCTCCATTTCTGCGTCCCTGCTGCATGTAAATCGCAACAACTGTTTCCGGCGGCGTCGCAGCACCGGGGCGTTTGATGTGGAATAAAATGGCGATTTTTTTTGTTTTTGTTTTTACAATCTTTTTTTCTTTATCATAACTATTATGAATTCGGGCCTTGTTTGACATACGGATTTCCAAAGCACGTAAAAAAAATAAACAACGCTATCAAACAATTGCACGAAGAAGAAACCGAATTGTGAACGTTACTTCCGGCGCTCTTGTAGCTCGCGTCCTATTGGTTGGTTTTCGGCAGGCGTCGCATCTGATTGGCTGTTCAATGTTTTCACCATTTTAATGTTTAACGTCTGATAGAATGACTGTGTTATAAATTTGTTGTTGTTTAGAAATAGGCCTTTCTTGGACTTCTTTTGGTTAAATGTAACGGGCTATGTTACATTTACAATAGGCTACTAAAAACAATGAATATTACAATATTAAAATCATGTCAAATTATATGTTTTTAAGACACATGCATGTTTCTTTAGTTTCTATGTAACAATCTGAATAAAAGGCAAAAACACACAAACAAATGGACAATAAATGAGAAAAGAAAGTGGACAGATGAATCCAAATTGGACCGAAGAAGAGAGCAGACTGCTTCACCCCCACAGTCAAACATGGAGGCTAAAGCTTAAGGATTTAGGGTTGTTTAGGAGCAGGTGAAGGCTGTAGACGTATTCTGGGTGAAAGGAAAACTTAACCAACATGGCTACTGTTTCATACTTCAACACAGTGGTGCACAGTAACAAAGGAAATGTCATGTAAAGCTTTTTCACATGTCTGTACTATACTGAAATATTTCTATTTGGGGGGAATTTTACGTTTACTTCACTACATTTCAAAGTCAAATATCTTAATGTTTTACTACATTAAATAAAATAAACCGAATACTTGCCAAAAGTGTTCTTCACTAGTTGGAGATGTCATTCTAGCCTTGTGATCCAGTTCATCTCAGAGCAGTTTAATAGGATTTAGGTGTGGTGACTGGGCAAGACGTTTCATTATCTATAACATTCCCATCCAGATGACTGTTTGCTCTCTAATGCTTATAGAGCTTAGACATATAATTTTAAGTCATTGTCTTGTTGTATGGTGAAGTCAGTTCCAATTAGCCTCAGTTCAGATGGAATTGCATGGTGTTAAATCAGTGGTGGACGAAGTAGAGATACACTAAGTAAAATATCACTCCAGCAAAAGTGTTCACTTGAGTAAAAGTACTATGATTTATGATGGCTATAATGTTCCTGTTATAATTTTTGTCACAAGACTCTGACTTGACTTTGAAATGTAGTCAAGTTAAAGTAAAACTCTTCCCAAATGGAAATACTTCAGTAGTAAACATACATGAAAAAGCTACTTAAGTACAGAAACAAAACACATTTACTAAATTAATAAAACTCATTTTAACGGCACAAATTTTTTACTAACGTGCGATTAAGGCATTTGTGTTTGACCATTTTTATTAAATATATAAATAAATAAATAAATAAATAAATATAAAAGAGGCTAAATTAAAACCTTTAACGCAAAACACATTCATTCACGACATCCTTTCTTTACTCAGATATAAAATAAACAAATAAGTAAACTCCACTGAACAATTATTTTTAAGAGCATGAATACTGGAACCACATCCCATGGTCTGATGAGACTAGGATGAGAAGGTGTCCAGTATGTGTATCAAGAAAAATGTGTCTTGCCTACAATACAAGGTTTTCCAACATAATACTGACCCCAAACACACCGGCAAGATAACAATTGTCTCGCTGAGGAAACTGAAGGTGAAGGTGATGGAGTGTGAATGTATGTGTCCATAACCTGAACCATATTGAGCACCAGTGGGGATCCTCAAGCGGAAGGTGGACAAGTACCATGTGTCCAATATCTATCTATCTATCTATCTATCTATCTATCTATCTATCTATCTATCTATCTATCTATCTATCTATCTATCTATCTATCTATCTATCTATCCATCTATCTATCCATCTATCATATTCTGTTTATCACAGAATGGTGCATTTTATAAATGAAATGAATGTCCCTGTCCTACTGTCCCACATATTTGCTGTGTAAGAGCAGGAGTGTTTGGAGTGTAAACGTGTGTTTCTCCTCCATCCCCCTCTGGTGGACAAACATCAACAAGGAAGCGCAAATCAGAGCACAGAAAAGTAGCTCAGAACACGGACTTGCGTTTTCTTTCAATTCACCTTCTACTTCTAAATCACTCAGATTTCTTCACCCAAGCTGATCATCCAGAAATCTGCAGGATGGTAAGTACATTTCGGCCACATGCGCCATCAGGTGGCTTTCGCCCTCCTTCTTCTCCAATTCTATACTTTTAACCTGAATGTAGACTTAGAGGACAGTGTCACCAGGCACATAGTAGTAGGACATAGAGCCTGCTGTAAGGTCACGTGACCTGTCAGGATTACCCTGTGTACTAAAGATGATCGGGACACCCTGAAAAGTTGTAGTGGTGTAAAACGCACTTGGCTTACCGCTTTTACTTCCTAAAAAGAAGAAGAAGAAGAAGAAGAAGAAGAAGAAGAAGAAGAAGAAGAAGAAGAAAACTGACCCGTAATGACGAGATGTTAATGCCCTCCGAGGTTTAATACAACCAGGTTACGTCTCGCGCATTATATGTTACTACTTTGCTGCACAGTTTTGACGTTTTGGGTCGTTGTGATGTCACGTGTGCCGACACCAAATAAATAAACAAATCTGTCAAATCTTTTGTTTCTTTCACTTTAAAATGTGGCTTGCTTTATGTTTAATATCAATGTTGATGTGTTTATTTATTTATTACATTTCTATAAGAAAGCGCATTAGTTTTTTTAATTTTTTTTTGCTGAAATATTGACTTATTGACTTATTTATTTATTTATTTATTTATTTGTTTGTTCGTTTGTTTTAGTTTTAGTTAGTTGATTTTTTTTCCCGTTCTTTGTCATTATGTGCATCATTTAGTTTTAAAACTGAATTTAGAATCTTTTATGTCAATCATTTTGAGGTTTTTGACTCTAAACAAAAAGTTTACATGTATAAGATTATTGTATTATGGACACAAAGTAACAATAACATTATTATTATTATTGTTCTTGTTGTTCTTCCTCTTCTTTTTATCATTCTAACTTATTATTATTATTATTATTATTATTATTATTATTATTATTATTATTATTATTATTATTATTATAGTGTACCTTTAAAAAGAAATCCAAGATACACAATTTGACTTCCTTCTTTCATTCTTTGCATCATTTATTTTATAAAACTGATGTAATTTTGAATTTTATGTAAATTATTTTGAATTTGACACTTAACAAAAAGTGTAGGTGTATAAGATTATTGTTATTGTTGATCAGTATAAATAATAATTATAATAATAATAATAATAATAATAATAATAATAATAATAATAGTAATAATAAAATAAACAAATAATATACCTTAGGACACAAAGTAACAATAATACACAATTGAACTGCCTTCAATTGCACCTACCTGATAAAAGTCTAAAGGGGTTAAAAGTATAGACCCTTAAGAGTGACCCCCAAGCTACCCCCCGCCCCCCATCAGAGTGATCTGATTGGGACCATGACATGTGGTTTTGAAATGCACTTTCAGCTTCCATTTTGCAAAGTGAAAATAACATGCAACAATATGTGGAAATGTGACAGCACAGACATTAAAGTTGTGTTTGCACTTGTCATGTGTAGAGTAAATTGGAAGAGACCCAGAAAGCTGCGGAGGAGGTGAAAGACATCATGCTGGAGAACCTGAATAAAGCAGAGGAAAGAAAAGAAAAACTGGAGGATCTGGACCAGCGGGCTGCTGTGTTACTGAATAAAGTGAGCATGCTGTCTTTTTTATGTTCAGTCACTTCAAATTGAGTTAATTTGAAATATTTGATGCTACAAGAAAAAAAATCGTAATAGAAGAAAAGGTCGTAATAGTTGCTAATGTGAGGAAAAAGTCATTATACAGTATATTGTGCAAGAGTTATACTATGAGATAAAAAGCTGTAATATTTTGTGAAAAAGTAATAATATAAAGAGAAAAAAGTCAGAAGTTAAAAAAAGAAATGTATATATTGGGAAAAGAATACATTCATTTCAGTAGGTATTTGTAACATACACTAAATGGACGAACGTACAAGGCCACCTGACTTTTCCAGCAATATACAGTATGTGGTTCTTCCCCAAACTGTTACGACAAAGTCGGAGGCACCCAATTGTATAGTGTAAAATTTTCCCTTCACTTAGACCAAAACCTGTTCCAGCATGACAAGGCCCCTGTGCACAAAGCCAGCTCCATGAACATATATACTTTACATGGGTTGGAGTGGAAGATCTTGTATAGTTTAGAGACAGTGGCATTGAGTAAAAGACAGGAGGTGGAGTTGGAGGTAGCAGAGCTGAAGATGTTGAGGTTTTGGTTGGGAGTGACGACGATGGACAGGATTAGAAATGAGTTCATTAGAGGGACAGCACATGTAGGACGTTTTGGAGATAAGGTGAGGGAGGTGAGATTGAGATGGTTTGGACATGTGCAGAGGAGGGATATGGGGTATATCGGTAGAAGAATGCTGAGAATGGAGCCACCAGGAAGGAGGAAAAGAGGAAGACCAAGGAGGAGGTTTATGACTGTGGTGAGGGAAGACATGCAGGTATTTGGTGTAAAAGAGGCAGAGGTAGAGGACAGGGTGGTATGGAGACGGATAATCCGCTGTGGCGACCCCTAATGGGAGCAGCCGAAAGAAGAAGAAGGAGTGGAAGATCTTGAGTGGCCTCTTTAAAGCCCTAACTTCCACCCTATTAAACACCTATGGGATGAATTGGAATGCTGACTGCATCCCAGGCCTCCTCACCTCCATTAGTTCCTGACTTTACTAACACCCTTGTGGCTGAATGATCACAAATCTCCACAACACACTTCAAAATCTAGTCGAACATCTTCTCAGAAGAGTCGAGGTTATAAAAGCAAACAAGGAATAAATGTAGAATGGGATGTTTAAAAAGCACATACTCCAATTTTATATACTGTATATCAAATATGCTATAGCAGCATGAATAAATCCTCATATACAGTAAAGCATATTTAGGGTTAAAGTCATTTTTATTATTAATAAAATTGTAATCTTCTAATAATTTTTTTTCCAAAGCACTGATACTGGAGACTCCTTCCATAAATACATATGTGTGAATAAGTAGTTACTATAGAACAATAACATTATTAAACAAACACATTGATATAAACCTGATTTATACGAAAATTCTTTGGATTCAGGCTGACACTGTAGAACCGACTTAATTAAAAGTAATGGCACCTTCAAAAAAATCTATCAATCAATCAAACATACAGCATGTGTCTATTTTGATTTTAGTCGCAGTCCTTCCAGAAGAAGTCGAAACAGGTGAAGCAGAAGAAAAGGAGGGAGTATCTGAAGAGTAAAGCAGGACTGATCGCAATTGTGGTGGTTTTGGCGCTGGTGATCATCATCATCATCGCCATCATGTTCAGCAACACCCGTTCCGGGAGTGACCCAAGTGTGCAGCGAGCTGCTGTTACGCCTAAACCGAACATAACAGAACAGCTTTAGGACTCTGCCGAGGAAACACGAAGAGGACAGAAAACAACTGCTGCCCTTAAAAAAAAGAACATTTTATATAAGGGGACATTATTTAAAATGCCTTTACATATCAGGGCTTCATGAAATGTTCAAACGAATGTAGAAATTTTAAATAGACCATAAATATAAAAATGCCAAACTTCTTCAAGGCCATTTTGATTGCCTGGGAAACATTTCCACTCCTGGCTCATTTGTTGCCACAATAAACACACCAGGCATTTTCCACTACAAACTTATTTCCATACAAAGGCAACATATTATGCCGTAGATCATTTTTCACACAAACAGAAACAGGAGTCGAAAAGATCTTTTAGGAAAACAAAATTTGTTTCTAGATTTTTGGTGCCACCACAGGACACATGCTCTTTAAGGTACTTATTTAAATTCTAATCACTAATCACCTTGTTGTACATTTAGCTGTTTGTATATTTCAGTGTTCTCTGGTTTCTCAAAGTTCTTGTATTTGAAGCTCATCCTGGGCAGAATGGTGGTGATTGGTTGATACCTCACAGCTCCAGGGTTTGGAAATGAGCTTAGGTTACTGGCTCATGTTGTTCCAGGTTCTGAGTGGGTTTTCACTGGGTTCCAAGGTTTCTTCCTACTGCCCAGGATCATGTGAGTGAAGCGGTGCCTCTAGGTATGATTGAGTGCAAGAGTGTGTGTGTGTGTGTGTGTGTGTGTGTGTGTGTGTGTGTGTGTGTGTGTGTGTGTGTGTGTGTGTATACGCTCCCGATCCATTATGACGCTGATCTAGATAAAGGTTTGACTGAAGATAAATGTACTTAATTAACAGCAAACGTGTTGTATATTTAATCATATTTCAGGTATATAAAGTGTTATCTACTGTTAAAACACTATACAAATAAAATGGAATTAAAGTGTGACTTTTTTTTTTTCTGTTTTTGACCAAATGTATGGATGAAATATATCATTTCCAGATCCTTGAAGGCATTTCTATGAAACCCAATATGCATCATGGACTTTAAAAGTACCTTAAACTCGAAAGTGTATTATTAATATTATATTCATAATCATTTTAATAACCTTTTATTTTAATAAGTTCTAATAAACCTCTATGTGGTCTTCTGCTGGTGAAACCTATCAGCCTCAAAGTTGAGGTTTTGTGAATGCTGAGATAAATTTCAGCTCACCGTGGTTATAAATTGTGATTATACAAGTTACTATTCATCTCCTCCTGGCATCTTAAACCCAAACTGGCCATTTTTCTCCGACCCTCTGTTACCAGCAAGGCTTCCACAGCATAACTGTTGCTCACTTAAAACGATTGTTTTTTGTTTTTCTCACCATTCTGTGAAAATGGCAGGAGATCAGTAGTTTCTGAAAAATACCCAAACCAGCCGTTTTGGTACCAACAATCATGACACACAGTGTGAGAATAGACGTTTCCCCATTCCGATCGTTGATGTGAACATTAAATGAACCTCCTGACCTGTGTCTGCCTGATTTAATCAATTGTGCTGCTGCTACATAAGTGAATAAATGGATAACTCTACATAGCCACCTAATATGTATCAGCATCTTTCATGAGTGATGGAAATGTATTGTGTTATTCAGGAAAAACTCCACACTTACTTCAGTGATCCATTTCATCATCATTCATTTAGCCTTCATGCTTCCATACAGCAGAAAGTAAACTGTCATTTCACAGGACAAAAATTTGTATTCCAAGAGCTTTACTTAGATTAGACATCATAAAAACATTACTGATCAAAATCTGAATTGAATTAAACATTACAGGATTAGCAACTCAAGATTAGTACCAGCCTTTCCCTTCGCATCACTGTACCGAAGCACGGACCCAGAGTGTTAATACGCATAGTTTCTTACAACATCGTTACTGTCACGAGCATAGATTTTATTCCAGGCTTTTGAATTTGGCCCATTGTAGAAAAGGATTATCGACTTTCATTAGTTTGAAAGAAGATTCATACAGAGGTACAATATGTTGGAACTAGGGGTGGGCGATATAGCAAATATATCATATACGTATAGATATACCTCACATTAATACCACAGAACTGCTGAATTTCGGAAATCTGATTAGTTAGAAGGTGTTGAGTCATTTTCTATAACAGCTGCTTGGACAATCGTTTCAATCATTTCCAATACAGTATATAGTACATTACATAATTCAATCCTAATAATAAAACACATTTCAGAAGTCGTTATTTAACCAAAAGATATAAATGATTATAGTGGTTTATGGACATTTATGGAATATTTGATTTTTCTCATCAAAACACGCGATTTTTTTCAAGAGAAGGAAGAAAAAAAATATGCTTCTCACGGATGTTCTGAAGGACTGTTATAGTGTAAATGTTAACAGGAACCAAATTGGTTTACTGATATTGCCTGTACGATGTAATTAAATAGAATTATAAATGGTTTAATCAAGACAAGCCTGTTATAGAAAAATAATCACAAGTTCGCTGTTATGTGGGGTTAATAATAAACATCAAAGTGTATATACTATATTTATGCGCATTATACTAGTGGACGTCTTTGTGATACACTATAGATTTTGTGGAATGTATGTTTTCATTTTCATCCAAAAATGAACACAAAAAAAATTTTTTATCCGAAAACAAACCTAATGATAAATTAGATATGATATGAGTCATATCGCCCAGCCCTAGTTTGGCACAGTTCAATATAGAATTATTGCAGTGTCAGCAATGGCAAACAAATGAGTAACACATACATCATACTACAACATATTAGCATCAACATAATGATGTGAATCATCGCTTCCATCACTGACTAATTACTAAAATACTGTATAGACTCAGGACACTTTTCAGCTTCACATTTAGCAGGTTCGGGAGTTTTTTTTTTTCCAAATCTAGAAAATACACAATATGGACAAAAGTATTGGGAAACCCCACTTTTCCTGGCGTTTGTGGTTCCCAGAAAGCGCAAAACACCCAATTGTATAGGACGACTTTTGTATGCAGTAACATTGAATTTTCAATTCACTTGTTCACCTGTTCCAACCTGACAAAACCTCTGTGAACAAAGCGAGCTCAATGAAGATATGCTTTACATTGGTTTGAATAAAAGGTCTTGAATAGCCTGCTATAAAACTCTGACCTCCACCCTAGTGAACACCAAGTGGAACGCTGACTGCACCCCAGGCCTTCTCAAATCACCTACATCAGTACCTGACTTTACTAACATCCTTATTTATGAGCACAAATCTCCAGAATCTGGTGGAACATCTTCCCAGTAGAATGGAGGTCATTACAGAAGCAAACAGGGACTAAATGTGGAAAAAAGCACATACAAATCTTATGATCAGGAGTCCACAAACTTTTGTCCATATAGTGGATTTCGAAGCATGTAGTGTCAAAACAATAATGATCAGTAATAAGTTCTCGGTTTGAAACAGCTGCAGTGTTGTGAGGTTTCATGAGGAAGAAATGAAAGAGAAAACAAAATCATGAAGAAAAATGCGTTGTTTGTTTTTGTTTTTTTGATGATGGACAAACCTATGATAACTACTGACGAGAAATTCCGAGTGGACCGTCTTAAACGACTGCCTCTACCTCGTCTTAGCACCACCAAGTAGTAAAATCTATTTATTGCTAACATATAGGAAAAAAGGAAAAAGAAATATATCTCATGAGCAAAACATAAAAATAGTCTAAATTCCAGGAATTTTCTAAACTGTGAATTAACAGGAATTACTGGGAATAAACTGGAAATTGACAAAAATTGCAATTGGGTAGCCCATAACAGGAACTTAAATGTAGTTGGGAAAAAAAATCTTGCAGGTTAATAATCTTGGTTAAAAAATAAATAAATAAATAAATATATAAATAAAAATAAAATAATATTATATATATATATATATATATATATATATATATATATATATATATATATATATTGCAATTTCACTGAATTAGCTATAACCTACTACATTCATCAATCACATGCACACAGCACACTTACTGCACGGCTTTTGAAGCCACGCCCCCTACATGCATTGTGCATTCCATAACACACATCATTTCTTGAATCTTACACACAAAATAATGTCAAAAAACGTCCATCTTGGCAAGTATTCACCTAAATTACATAAATATTACATACATTTAACATTAAAACTTCCTTGTGCTGTGTGTAAGCCATTGTGCAACAAAATAATACAACATGTAAATCAAAGTAAAAGATGTCATTTATGAAAATTGTATTAGTTTGCATACGTCATCTTATGAACAAATCAAATGTTTCTATTTATGTTTGTATATAACAAAGTTTATATCAATTTCCTCAAATTTCTAATTCATTCCTAGAAATTCCTGGTAAGTTTCCAACGATTTTCCCCCTGATGAAGTACCCATAAAAAGTTCCTGGAAATGTTCTCCCCCTTTTGCAACCTTTAGCAGCATGTAAACTTTACACGTGTATGTCCGGCTGAAACTTCATGACAACAAAAAAGAAAAGAAAAAAGAATCACAAAAAAAAAAAAAGGAAATGATTATGTCCTCAGTAAAGACGTAGTTTGGAAAACTACCCCAGGTGGTGTTTAGAATGTACATAGCATTTCTTTGTGCTTCTTGGAGAGAAACGTCTGCTATATACAGCTTCATTAATGCTGGAAAATGCCCCTGAACGCATGCCGTACAATCAAGACTGAGACAATCGTAAAATTTTTACAGCTGTTTTTTGTATTTTTTTCCGATAAATATACTGTGTTGTTTTAACAATAGAAAAAATAACCTATAGGCATGTTCTGTGTTGGAATAATGTACTGCATGTCTGGTATGTTGGTTCTTTCTAGTGCTTAGGGTTTATAGGCTAGTCTTAAGCTTTTATATTCCCAGAATAAAAACTTTCTGTTTTCTCACTGCCTAAGGAAAGACCTGAGACTGTAAAAGAACAGTGCTTGCATTTCATTGTAACACTCCTGCAACCCAGTGATAAAAACATACTGCAACATGGAATGCAGTGTTTTAGTCTTAAAATAAAAATCAAAACTGATAAATAAAGTGATAAAAATACTAAAAGTTTTGCTTTTCTGTGAAACATATCCTCACGACGAGGGAAATGTGTCCGGTTTGCCGTCTTCCCCATACCAATTTCAATTCTGATTTTCGAATACGTACGAATAAATATGCAGAAGAGTTTACCATGCTTGCTTTGATCGGAAGTCAGGTTTGATCAGGAGAAATTTGGACAAAAAGTGGCACAGGATCTGTTTGTTTTGTATTCATTTCCGAATAATTGTTAATAGCGCCTAAATATTTCAATCAGTCGACAAGTGTTAATTAAGCCTGTTTTACACTGTGCTATTTCAGCTACCTACTGTACAACTCACCAAAATGTTTAGTTAGTTAATTAGTTTATGTTTTATCATCACCACTGTCATATTCGTAGATGTCTTTTGAATATTGTCAATTGATAATGCCATTATCTATTATTGGATTAAAGTTAGCAATAATTCATTCATATTAACTTTTCAAATTAAGAATTTTCAGACATGAAATTGCCTCTACATCAGCTTCTCAATGCACATACAAATGCCTTTTTGGGGAAAAAGAAAAAAAATTTGAAAGAAACGACTTAAGGAGTTGAATTACTAGGAACGATGCTTTAAATTATATATAATATATAGTGATATGTAGTGACAAGGTTTTAAAAACTGAAGTTTTGTGAAATTAGTGATTAAAAATGACAGAAATTAAGCAGTTACAGATCCAGTCAAAGGTTTGGTTTGTATGGTTTTTGAGACACATTGTTGTTCCTTTTTGTTTATATGTAACAAACTCAGTAAAAGACAAAAACACAAGAATTGGACAGTGAATGAGTGGAGAAAGTGCTGTGGACACATGCTATTGAGACAGATTTGACTGACAGAAGAACTTCTACAAGATGGAGAAAAGCAGAGAAGATGTTAGCAGACTGCCTCATATCTACAGTCAATTATGAAAGTGGAATGGTTAATGGTTTGGGGTTGTTTTGGAGCATGGAAGGTTGAAGATTTATTCCGAGTGAAAGGAAAACTGAACCAACATGGCAACCATTCCATACTTCAGCACCATGCAATTCCGTCTGGACTGCGGCTCATTGGAACCGATTTCACCATACAACCAGTCGAAGCGTATGGCCAAGCTCTGAAAGCAATGTTTAGGCAGCAAACAGACGGCTGGAGTGTTATCTATCGTGGAACGGTCTGCCCAGTCTCCACACCTAAATCCTATTGAACTGCTCTGGGATGAACTGGATCACAAGGTCAGAAAGAAATCTACCGGTGCGTATGACCTTTGGCAAGTTTTACAAGAGGCACGGCAACAAATTTTAGCTGTACGGTAAAAGAAAACAACTTTCCAGATACAAAGAGTATGTACAGCTGTTATTCATGTTATTCACTCAAGGGAGGATTTTTCAATGAAATAAAAACGTCAATCCGTTTATTCCGTTAAAAGACCTCATTTGTTGCATAGGAACAAAAGAACATGCACGTGTCTCTTAAAAACCATGAAAAACTGGGTGTTTCCAAACTTCGGACAGATACTTTATAAATAGTTAAGCTAATAGCATATTATAACATTATAAATGTTACACAGATAATGTTGACTAACCTTAACTGTGATCATTTTTTTTTAGTATTTTGGACATTTATTGCCAGCTTTAACACGTCTTTAAGGTTAGAAAGATAATTTTCGAGAAAGTATATTAATCGTCTTTTACATAACTCTATTTCGTTCGGATGTACTTTACACCTAATCTATGGCTCTCTTACAGCACCTCACGGTTTAGTAAGATTGAAATCCGTGATTGACCTGAGCCCAAACCCACCCTCTATGTACATTATAAAATGGCCACACTCTCTGGGTTGCAGTTGAGGTGTGTGGAGGTGCTACTTCCTCCGGGTGACTTCATACTTCGAGCACCACAGCCCATGGGAATGCTTTTCCCCATGCCTCCAATGATGACTCCTGATCCCGAGGTGTCGTGCGGTCGGCCGTAGACCAGGGCGGCCATCATGGTGTCACCGCTGACGCTGCCGAACTCGTAGGTGAAGGTTCCGTAATAGACCAGGATAAGGACGGTGAAGATCCATTCGCAGATGGCGGCCGCGTGCTGCAACACGAAGCTCTCGTGGATGAAGAAGATGCCGCCTGGGTTATGACGTGAAGTTAAATAGGAACAACCAGAAAAGAATGATGTTTCTTTGTACTTTGGTAAGAGGAAAATGTTTATACAGCTGAATTTTTATGAACTCATTGATTAAATAATTAACACAATTTTATTTTTAAATGCATGTCTGCAATTTTTACATTTATTTCACAATTTTTGAGATTTTTGCTATTTTTCCTTCATTTCTATGTGCCCTTTCATATGTTTCTTTTATTTCTGACGGCGATTAGCTCTGCATAAGGTCACGTCTTTTTCTTTGAGAGCTTCAGCCATTTCCTTGTATTCTCACTCGCTTTTTTCTCGCTTTAGCAAACATTTGATTCTATCTGACTTCCTGGTATGTTGAATAAAATGCAGTAAACAAGGTTTGTGCGTGATTAGACACAGCATCGAAGTGCATTCGAATAAATGAACAAGACTATGACATGACATTGGGTATGGGTATGTTTTGAGCAGGGTGAAATAATTCTTAATATTTAATACAATTCTAAACTTCTGCTTTTATATCTAAATATCATGATGGCGAAATCAAATAACTGGGCCTCGTTCATCACTCCTGTGCATATGAGGTAGTATCAAAGAGTTTTGCGACTACCTCTGTTTTCAAGAAAGATCTTCATTTATCTACATTTACAAACAATCTCCTTTAAAATAGTTCCTTTGCACAGCAATACAGCACTCCCAGAATTCCTGCTACTTCTGGAATATGTCCTGGAAGTCATCTTTTTTTAAGCATGTCAAGCACCTTCTGCTGGTCTCCGCAATGGTGTCAAAACGGTGACCTTTGAGCCAGATTTTCATCTTAGAAAAGAGGGCGAAGTCACGTGCGTTCCCACGTCTGTCAGCACCATGTCACCGAGCTCACCTCACATGTCTTTTGGCACACTGACTTATGAAGGTCGGTGCTCCCTGTGACTGTGCGTGCAGCCTTGTGCTGCCATCTGTTGGCATGTTACAAAACTTTCTGATACCACCTCATACATGTCTGTTTATCACAGACCGAACCTAAACTGATTTCCTTTGTTCCCCTGTACATGCGTTGAGATGACTAATAGCTTTCCCAACAAAATTCCAACAAATAAACCGAAAATCAAATCCTTATTGCGAAATCCATTAAATCTCTCAATGATGCGGCTCAGCCATCAGCATCAGCGATCATAGAAACTCTCTCTTCCTCCTTGTATTGGGTGCCATTACTTTTGTCCTAATTCAATGGTGAGTTTTATTAAAAGGCTTAAATTCCTGTGGATAATAAAAATGTAAATAAGATCTAAGATTTATAGTAAGATTCCAAGCTGATTAACCAGTTCATTTGCAGAAACAATTAATAAAGGATTTTTCATTCTCTTTTTTATAAAAGAACAAAGAATTCTAAGAAGAAATTGGTATCCAAGTGGATAAATGAGTAAGGATACTGAGGATGAGGGAGATCAGCGCTCCAGCTGACAGAGCCACACGCACGTGGGCCATGCAGAAGTCCAGCGCGGTCTCGGCAATGCGGTACGTGAGCACGCACTGCAGACACACGAACAGCAGACCTGCTGGAAACGCCACACCGGCTCCGACGTAATGCAGAGTCTTCGCATGGTCGACCTGAGAGAGAGAAGAATCATGAATTTGCTTCCAGAGTCACCCTCTTTGGTTGAAGTCTTGTTACTCGTTTTCTTCCTCAGCTCACCTGAAAGTTGCCCACCATGACGAGTCCGAGAGCGTTAATACAACCGGAGACCAGAGCGCTCGTGTTGACCCAGCAATGGTGGCTGTTCTCGATCACATGAGCGTAACGCAACATGCAAATCATTACCACTGCAGAGAGACACAGTATCCATAAATGACAGGGATGTACATATTCATTTATGTTTTAAAAATTTTGATTTTTTTTTTTATATAAAAAAGTTTTACAAAGTGGTATCAAAATGTTTCGAGATTAAGCGCCACAGATCCTCGCTTTCGCTGAACGTCCTCCCTCAGATGTTTACAATGTGGCAGTAGACAGCTATTGACAGTTTGGCCCCTAGGGACCGATTCTCGAAGCACAAAGGCGCAACTGTCGGAAATGATGAAGAGCATGCACTTGGTCGAGCTGCGGACCGTGGGGATGATGGGCTCTTCCACTGTGAAGACTGTTGCCTCGTCTCAGGGTCGTACCTGTACACAGACGTTTTATCACCGGTAATGATCCTCGACATGCTGACAGAGTTCATGGCAGATTTAAAGGAGTGATTCTTCTGCTCCTTGGTCAGCAGACTTGGGACAAACTTGACAGTGCATGTTCAAATCACACATGAGGACCATCTGGACTGTTCCATATGACACACCAACAATGGCAGCAATGTTGCAAATTGCTCTCCGATGATCATCATGCACAAGTTGCCGAATGGTTTGTGATTTTTGAGGGTTGAGCTCATTAAAGGTCTTCCTGATCTTTTGTCATATTTCAGTGAGGTTCTTCAAAACACCCTACTGCAGCACCGCACTGTAATCTTGCAGAATCGTGTCCAACATCTCTGTGGTAGAATTGCTCAGTTTCACAGAGTATTTCATGCTCGCTCTTTAGTCCATGACAAAATCGCAGACATGATAACGCAGAATAGCGCCATTTACAGCTCACAATGTACACAGGACGATGTCTTTTGGCATACTGACTTATGAAGGTCGGCGCTCCCTGTGACTCTGCATGCAGCCTTGTGCTGCCATCTGGTGGCGTGTTACGAAACTAGTCTTGAAAGTTTTTGATACCGCCTCGTATTTATGTCCAATTTATTTCTACTGAAAATATTTTGCGCTTGCGATTCACTATAAACAAACCTATAAACACCATAAACAAAATACGACGGTCAAAGAACCTGGTGTAACATCGGTGTGCCAGTAGTTCAGTCGGTGCTGCTACGACTTGATTCTCGTATTGCTACGTCTTTGTATTGCTACGACTTTATTCTTTAAAGTCGTAGCGCTACGAGAATAAAGTCTTAGCACTATGAATTTATTCTTGTAGCGCTACGCCTTTATTCTCGTAAATGATTTATTTATTTATTTATTTTTAAGTGCCACTAAAACCATGTCATTCCTCAGCTGTTCCTCAGCTAAAGGGTGTCTTTTGTTTTGTTTTTTTGTTTTTAATTGAAATATGTCTAATGTAAAACCAAATCTCACCAAACAGCAGATGAACCAGCAATATCAAATTCACTTCAGGTAGAAAAGCATCCCCAGACCCCCAGAGTATTTACTAGTAGCACCCACTTAAATGTGTTGTCCGTTATCAGAGTATCCAGCCCGATAAATTCACACATACTGTATAAAGTCGCAACAAACTAAGTCAGAAATGACTGTTTACCCATAAAGGCCCCGACGTTGCCTATGAGGCTGAAGAGACAGCTTTCAGGTGGGTAGCATCCGCATTTACTGCAAAACGAAAATCACAAACAGCGTTATCAGAAATGGAAGAATCGATCAAACGTCGCTCAGGAAAAAAAATATTTATCTGACCGCAAGCATCCGCCTATAGGTAAAAGTAGTAGAAGAAACCTGATAAGAGGGATGTCCTGTAGAGTACAGCAGGTCTTGGGGAAGCCCCTCTTGGCTGGTTCATCATTACAGGTCACATTATATGTCCTGTAAATTGTGTAAGAGTGTGTTAGATAGACAGATAAAACAGAAGCTGGTGTTCCATTAGCTGTGTGTGGGTTATGAGTTAGAAAACCCAATCAGATGTGACGGGCGGAATGCGGTCAAAGAGCCAACAAAGCCAACGGCAAGGAACAACATTGGGTTGTGCATGATCTGGCAACCCAAATGACTATTTCTTTCAGTGTCATACTGCATGTTGAATCATGGTGTTGAATAAGAAGGCAGTTCAACATGAAAAACGATTGTTAGTGAAGTGTGACTTCCTCGCATATTAAACATCATGCTGTGATTTATTTGGATGGAAGTGCAGCAGTAAAAAATTCCAGGTAAATTTCTAGTAACTTTCCACGGGAGTTTTTGGAAATATTGTAAGTTATAAACTTACCAGAAATGTATGGTAATTTATGGGAAACTGTACCATATACAAACATAAGTATAAACATTTTGTTTGGTCGTAAGCTGACATGCATGCAAACTAATACAGGTTACAAATAAGAACATTTTTTATTTAATTATTAGCATAATTTTGTTGCACAATAGCTTACACTCAACAAGTTCTTCATTATTTTGTGTGCAGGATTCAAGAAATGTTATGTGATTGAGGCACGCACAGTGCATGTAGGGGGCGTGGCCTCAATCGCCCTGCAGTCAGTGTGCTTGAAATTTCATTAAATCTGGTTGTTTTAACCAGAATTATCCTGCAAAATTGGTTTTCAACTATATTTATGTTCTATATTATAATGTGCGATTTTAAACAGCAAATTCCCAGGTATTCCCATTCATTTCTGTTAATTCCCATTGAAAGTTTCCGGTCTTGATTTTGCAATCCTGGCTACCGCATCCAAAGACGTCCTATACAATTGTGCGCCTTCCACTTTGTGGTAACAGTTTGTGTAACAACCACATACGGTTGAAAACATTCGAGTGTCCTAAGAGTGTTGTCCACATTGGAATGCTGGTGCACCTCAAGCCTCCGCACCTACATCAGCCCCTGACTTGAGGCTGAATGAGCACTAATCTGGGGGTTTGTAGAACAGAAAATGGGGACTGAATGTGTAATGGGATGTTCAGACACACAAACACACACAAATCTTGCAAATCTATGAGTAAAAAGATATTGATAACCTGCACTATTTGAAATTTAATAGAAATTGCTGACTCACCAGTTTTCGACTGGACACACATGGTGGTTCATCACTGCCATGGCATACCTGGAGAACATAACAATTCGATGTGTGACTGCATTGCGATACAGATCAAATAAATCTTTTAAAACAAAGCATAAATAAATAAAGAAGTATGGGACCTGTTTCCGGCACATTAGGCACAAAAAAGTTTGCCTAATTCCGACTGGTTTTCTCGCAATTCCGACTTTTTTTTTTACTCACAATTGAGACTTTATTTCTCCAGTTCTCCAGACGCCAGTTATGGACAGTAATGAAGTAAATGGAATTTGTTACTGTACTTAAGTAGCTTTTTCGTAGTCTCTGTACTTTACTGAAATATTTCCATTTGGGGAGAAATTAATAAATCACAAGACGGGGTTGAACACGCGCTCTGTTTTAGTGTTTTGATTGGCGCTTGGTGTATCTACTGATCACCAACACACAGTTCAGCATCAGTTCAACAGCTATCTGAAGTGATATTTTACAGAGTGTATCTCAACTTTCTTA
The DNA here is from genome assembly GCF_946808225.1 of Silurus aristotelis. Lineage (NCBI taxonomy): Eukaryota > Metazoa > Chordata > Actinopteri > Siluriformes > Siluridae > Silurus > Silurus aristotelis. The sequence continues at coordinate 3,848,757 of NC_139599.1, forward strand.
TTGTTGAAAGATTTATGATCACACTCTTCATGTCACCCAAATGAGGATGGGTTCCCCTTTTGAGTCTGGTTCCTCTCAAGGTTTTTTCCTCATAACATCTAAGAGAGATGTAGATGTTCCTCGCCACAGTCACCACGGCTGCTCATCAGGGATAAATACACATCATTCACCTTAACTGTTAAATTCTGTAAAGCTGCTTTTAGACAATGTCTGTTGTGAAAAGCGCAATAGAAATAAACTTGACTTGACTCGACTCAACTTGAACTCTAGTACATAGTTTGTTGACACCTGTGATTGTCACCTTGATAGAAATGCTGGTGTTATCATAAAAATCAGACTATAAAACAGACTATAATGTACAAACTGGCCTTAATATTAAAGATCTGCATCAGGATTTGGGCAAAGGTGTTACCAAACGATGCTTGTAAAGTGTTTTAATCGGTTTGTTATTTGTTTAACATTCCCAAACACTGTCAAAATTTTTTTACCTTCAACTGTATGCTATAACGCACCAGAATTCGATTTTGCATTTCTCATAGCCAAGCCTTGGACAACAGGCGTCAGTGTTTCGCAAGAACTTTACACACACTCACACTATCCATATCCCCGTGATGGAGAACGCCGACAGGCTGACTGGCAGAACGATCCAGGCAGTCATGAGGCAGTCCGGGAGCAGCCCTTATCCAAAGCATGAGGGGCTGCTGGATTGGGGCAACGGTGAGAGGGAGAAAGATGTGGTCAGGTGAAGCCATGCAGCGCAGGAAATACGAGAGGAGTGTTGTTGTGAGGGGAGAACACAGGTGAGCTACATCCGGAAAGCTGTTGAGTAAAAGAGAGACGGTCACTGTTTTGTGGATGCTCAGATTATTCTGGAAATATGCTTTTTTTTACCCACATATTTTACAGCGTTTTAAATTCCAGCATCCCTGACGTACCGAATACACTCATACCAACACAATGTCTGCCTAATTGCTGTTTTGATTAAAAAAAAAATAGACACAGATAACATCTGTCCAGTGGTGGTCACTATGCACTGATGCATGGCCTAGAAGGTGTCCTGGACAGTTATTATCAAATATTCAATTATTCACTTGATGACCCAATCCTGGCTATCTTTTCTTTTAACACATTTCTTCATCTCCTTCTTTCAGCTGCTCCCATTACGGGTCACTACAACGGATCATCTGTCTCCATGCCACCCTGTCCTCTACATCTACCTCTTCAAACCAACCACGTGCACTGCATCCATAAACCTCCTCCTCCATCTTCCTCTTTTCCTCCTGCCTGGCAGCTCCATTCTCAGCATTCTTCTACCGATATACCCCATGTCCCTCCTCTGCACATGTCCAAACCATCTCAGTTACACCTCGGCTTCGCCACCTTCATCTTCATCTCCTGTCGTTTTCTCACTGCCACCGACTCGAAACTATACAACAGAGCAGGTCTCAATACTGTCTTAGAAACTTTCCCTTTCACTCTTGCAGATATCCATCTATCCCACTCTTCTCCAACCTGTCTGCACTCGCTTCTTCACTTCTCTCTCTCTCTCTCTCTCTCTCTCTCACACACAGTCGACCTCTGGACCTCGATTCCTTGCAACTGCACCACTCCACTGTCCTCACCCTCATTCATGCACATTATTACTCTTGACAAATCAGACCTTGAGAACAAGATCAGTTGCTTCAAGTGTCCCGGTTCTTTAAATTTAATTTAAATTATATATATTGCACATAATAGAATATATAAACTATATGTTAAAAAGCATAAAGAACATGGTAATACACAATGTTAAAAAGGTGAGTAACACCGTAAAGATTGATGCAACATCTGGATACTACAGATGTGCTCCAGGATGAAGAACTGTACACAAAGTGACCTAGATGGTAGGTTATTTTGTGCAACCGTCTAGTAGACAGATTTATGAACAATGATTGAATATATATATATATATATATATATATATATATATATATATATATATATATATATATATATATATAATTTCCAGTCATCTATATAGAGACAAGGTCTGTATATTAGGCTTCTGCTAGCTATCTTAAACGCCAGTGTGCTCTCCATTCGAAACAATCAGCAAACCATCAACAGACAGAAAGAAACCGCTCCCGGTTTTGCGGCTCATTTCGATCTTTCGGTGTGAAAAACAAAACACTGATAAAAATCACGGAAACGCGTTTTGCTTACCGCAGCCTTTCCAACTAATCAATGAATAAATGTTGGTGAGAGGCAAGAGCTGCCCCGGTTGCCAGGTCTGTTTCAAAGAAACCTCCGAATGAGTCACAGCTTTGCAACTGCAATGTAACTTGCTAATACATTCTCCTAAATATCTTATTTTTTTTATCATCTAATTATAACATGTGGCGCAAACAAATAAGAAAAGGCCAAAAAAAATGAGCTCAGTATAGAGTATAAAACGACTACCTGGCAACACTAGTATTAGCGTTAGACCGCCATTAGAGGGCGGAGCTACGTGTGCAGGACATTATGTATAACCAATTATACATGTAGTTTTGTGATATTTGTTTTCAGGAATTACATGCATATTAATGCATATAAAAATGTTTTGTTCAATTATATTATATATCGTCACAAATACGTTAATACGTCACAAATTATTTGTTATGAAAAAGCTTTATTTTTATTCACGGGGTTGCCAGGTGTATACAGTATTCATCTTTTTTTTATTCTCTCAAATACTTCATTATAAAAAAGATTTAAAACTGTTATATTTGAAATCAGATTTTACATTATTATTTTTTTTTTAATAAGTGCGGATTTGTACACTTCATGTAGGTTAGATCCAGTTTTAGTCTTAAGATGAACTGGTATTGTTTGATTATATTATATAAAATACATTTTTTATTTAAAATTATTTTTGTACGCCACAGCAATCTGCAGTTTATGAACATTAAGAGCATCATTTGCAGTTTTTTTTTAATGTACTACAAAAACAGGCATCAATAAAGGTGCTACAATAATTGCAAACAAAAAAGGAATTGTCAGAATAACCTTTAATAAATCAACCCAAAGTGGAGTTATGTTTGAGATTCTTCAGATATCTGTAAAACATCATATCCGCTACAGTATACCCAGAATTATCCCTGCCGGTGGTATTGCATTGCTAGGGGTTACTTCAGTGTTTCATCTGGTTGCTAGAGGTTACCTACGGTATTGGTTGCTAGTGGATACTACAGTATTTCAATAGTTGGTATGGGGTAATACAGCATTTTGCATGTTAACTGGTTGTTATGTTATTCCACTTGATCACTGAAGTGTATGGTATTGCAGCCAAAACTAATTTCTTCAGTGTTGGTAATGTGGGTAGTTGTAGAGTCTAATGGGTTCTAGGGGTTACTATAGCATTACATGGTTGCTTGTAGTTACTATAGCATTTTCAATTGTCGATAGGACTTGCTACAACATTTCTAATGGCTGCTGGCGGTTACTACATCATTTCTAATTGTTGCTAGGGCTTAATACAGCATTTGTAATGGTTGCTAGGGGATTCCACAGTACTTTTATTGGTTGCTATAGGTTGCTACAGCATTTCTAATGGTTGCTAGAAGGTACTACAGCATTTCTAATTGATGATAGAATGTATTACAGCATTTTAAATATTACTAGGAGTAACTACAGCATTTTTAATGGCGGCTATTTGATACTACAACATTTCTAATAGTTGCTAAAGCTTACTACAATATTTTAATGCTAGTGGTTGCTAGGGGTTACTACAGTATTTCATCTGGTTGCTTGCATGTTAACTGGTTGTTATGTAACCCCAGTTAATCACTGAAGTGTTGTTATATTGTTTTTGGTATTGCAGCCAAAACTAATTTCTTAAGTGTTGGTAATGTGGGTAGTTGTAGTGTCTAATGGGTGCTAGGGGTTACTACAGCTTTTAATGGTTGCTATTAGTTACTATAGTATTTTTAATAGTTGCTAGTGTTTTTTTTACTGCTTTTTAATTGTCGATAGGACTTGCTACATTTCTAATTTCTGCTGGCGGTTACTACATCATTTCTAATGGTTGCTATGGGTTACTACATCATTTCTAATGGTTAATACACCATTTGTAATAGTTGCTAGGGCTTACTACAGCATATGTAATGGTTGGTAGGAGTTACTGAAACTTTTTAATGGTTGCTAGGGGATAACACAGTACTTTTAATGGTTGCTATACGATTCTACAAGATTTCTAATGGTTGCTAAGGGTTACACAGTATTTAAAATGGTCGTAACCATGATTATGATTTAGATCATTAAATACATGCACAAAAAGCAAGCAACCAGCGGTTGAAAATCTACCGATCTGGCAACACTCATATGACGTCTCCCGGAAAGCCAGGACGCAACCGGAAGTTGCACGCAAAGTCAAAGGTCGCAGTTCTGTTAGCTAGCAGGCTAATTCACGAGCTCCGGTTGTTTTGACGGAGCAGCGCTGCTTCACGGGGCGGGCGGGAAAAAAGCGTCGCGGGTTCGAGATGTTTGTTCTGCTCGTCTGCTGAAAAGGACGCGCTCACTGTCTGTTAACCACACTGTTTCAACCAGTAAACATGGGTTCCAGACGCCCGGACAGCTTTGACGGCTTAGGCTACAGGGGCAGAGAGGAGCCGTCGTACGGCGGAGGCTATTCGGGAAGGTCGTTCAACAGTTCCTCCAGCATTGATCTGCAGCAATGGGTTACCACGCCTCCGGACATCCCCGGCAGCAGAAACCTGCACTATGGTGACAGCACGCCGCAGTTTGAAGAGGCTCCTGCAGCCCCCGGGGCCGCAGATGACGTCCAGGCAGCTTCTCCACCATCCGGTACGTCGGGATGTGTGTAATAAATTCCACAGATCCGCTCCCACATCGGAGTGTGGGCAAATGCAGAGAGGTTCCTCCTGCCAAAACGTTTCAGGGGGAAGAAACGAGCTACTGCCTCGCCGGATGACGTCACGAACTCATGTGCATATTTAATGAGGCGTCAGAATTATTTGCATTGTGACGATTTTATGAAAACAGTAGAATAGAAACCAATAGTTCAGGATTGATTTCTGAAAGACTGAAGAAATCCTCTCTCATGGCACCTCAAAGTCACTGTATTTATTCAGAAAATACATCAATACTATCAATGGTCATCTTTTCTATCAACAATGTTTACTCAAAACAATTTTCAAAAGCATGTCATGTATCAGTTCATCTTCTATAAGCGGTTTGTCCTGGTCCTGGTCCTGGTCGATCCCCAGTCATTTCCCTTGAACACTGTTCTCACAGTGGGAGAATTGATCCTCGATCGGACTCCATTACATCCCAAGGCAATGTTCACATACACATTCATTCAAAGTATAGAGCACCAAAGCAGTTACATCGCTGACACGTCACTTTTATTACACAGTTTTAAGACAAGGATTAATGTAGTGGACTGGTGGGAGGATTAATGGTGATTGGTAATTGAGAACAGTGGTGATCATTGATTGGGTGATGTGAAAATGAAGGTAGCAATGAGCAGTCACTGGTCACAGTAAATCAGTGGAAACGGCGATATAAGGATTAGTCATTGGGAACAATGGTTTCCGCTGACTGGTTGAGCAGTGGTTATCAGTGCTTACTAATTTGAAACAATGGTGATCAGTGATTGGCTGATGGAAAAAAATGATGATTTGCTAATAAGAACAGTGGTGATCAGTGATTTGCTAATAAGAACAGTGGTGATCAGTGATTTGCTAATAAGAACAGTGGTGATCAGTGATTTGCTAATAAGAACAGTGGTGATCAGTGATTGGCTAATAAGAACAGTGGCGATCAGTGATTGGCTAATGAGAACAGTGGTGATCAGTGATTTGCTAATAAGAACAGTGGTGATCAGTGATTGGCTAATAAGAAAATGATAATGAATGGTTATTGGGAACAATTGTGTTCACTGACTGGTTGATGGGATCAATGGTGGTCAGTAATTATTCATTAGGAACAATGATGTGCAGTAATGTAGTAAATAATTGGGAACAGTGGTTGAAAAATACTCAGATATGTAAGTACAGTGCTGTGGCACTGCTGAGGTGGTTTGGAAGCCCAGGATTCTTTGACAGTGGCCTTCAGCTCATTTGCATTTTTTGGTCTCTTTTTTTCTCATTTTCCTCTTAACAACAATCACATAGATTCTCTATGGGGTTCAGGTCTGGTGGGTTTGCTGGCCAGTCAAGCACACCAACACTATGGTCATTTAACCACCTTTTGGTACTTTTGGCAGTGTAGGCAGATGCCAAATCCTGCTGGATAATAAAATCAGCATCTTCATTAAGCTGGTCAGCAGAGGGAAGAATGAAGTGCTTTAAAACTTCCTGGTAGACGGCTGTGCTGACCTTGAACTTGATAAAACACAGTGGACCAACACCAGCAGATGACACGACTCCCCAAACCACCACCACCACTGACTGTGTAAACTTTACACTGGACCTCAAGCAACTTGGATTCTGTGCCTCTCCTCTCTTCTTCCAGACTCTGGGACCTTGATTTCCAAATGAAATGCAAAAGATGACTTTGGCCCACTGAGCAACAGTCCAGTCCTTTTTGTCCTTTGCCCAGGTAAGACTCCTCTGACATTGTCTCTGGTTCAGGAGCGGCTCGACACGAGGAATGTGTCAGTTGTAGCCCATGGATACGTCTGTGTGTGGAGGCTCTAGAAGCACTGACTCCAGCTGCAGTCCACTCTTTGTGAATCTCCCCAAATTCTTGAATTGGCTTGGTTTTACCTTTTTCTACCACATTTCTTCCTTCCCTTCAACTTTCCCGTAGTGTGCTTGGATACAGCACTCTGTGAACAGCAGCTTCTTTAGCGATGACCTGTTGTGTCTCACCCTCCATGTGCAGGGTGTCAATGATCGTCTTCTTGGACAGAATCACTTGAGGATTCTCGTTAGGAAACTTTCACAAGCACTTCGTCTGGTTTCATGTAATCTTCCCAGCTGCTCCATACACACATTTCTGATTCCATCAAAATCTTACAGTGATGGGGAGTGAACGGTGTGCTGGGGAGTGAACGGTGTGCTGGGGAGTGAACGGTGTGCTGGGGAGTGAACGGTGTGCTGCGAGCCACATGTCTGGAAGTGATTAGTTATAGTTCCATGTCATTTTCCTTTGACTTGATGCAGTGACGGGGAGGTTTCATGTTCTTCGCTGAGGCTCTCACAGTACACAGTGAAACGAAATGCCGAAACACACAGTGACGGTGTCCTGAATGTGTGTTAGTGTGAAAAAAAAAAAATAAATTGGTATGTATAATTATAGTGTTGCAATGTGAACTTCGGCAGTTATTTGTGCAAAAAGTTTCAATAAAGATTTGTGTGTGTGCATTCGTTAGTCCATTTTATTAGGAAGGCGTCTGATGGCTTGTGGAAAGAAACTGTTGCACACTGTAAAAAGTTTGTGTAAGGAGTGTTTGTGTGTGTTGTGTCAGCCACAATGCTGGTGGCTTTGCGGACACAGCATGTGGTGTAATTGTCCATAACGGGGGGGCACTGATCAGTGACGGTTACACCACACGCTGCATCTGCAAAGCCACCAGCATTGTTGCTGACTAATCACACACACACACACATCCCTGACACACACTCTTCAACCCTCCACCTTGCTGTTCAATCCAACCAACCATGTTGACTAAATTTTCTTCTTCTTCTTCTCTGTTTTCAGATCAGTTGAACAGATTTGCTGGGTTTGGGATTGGTCTCGCAAGGTAGCGTATTTCTGATATAAGTTATTCATAAGTCATTCATTGTTGTCTCCGTTTTTAAATGTATTTATTTTTATGCTTTTTGTTCAGTCTCTTTACAGAAAACGTTCTAGCGCACCCGTGTATCGTGTTTCGGAGGCAGTGCCAGGTAACCCCTCAAGCAATAACTGCACACAAATTACTTACACAATGAAATCATTTCAGTAATTTAGTAATTGCAAGTTGTATCAGTAATTCAGCAACAGGTACTTGCTCTTGAGATCATCGCCCAGTTGAGTGCAATTTTTATTTCATTCTTTTTTTTTGCACTGCTGCTTATCTACAAACCAGAATCGCGGTCCTTTGAGGACACAGCGAAGCGAAAACAAGATCCAGACCATCGAGTCTTGTTTACGTTTTTTTACGTGAGTTTACTGTAAACCCAAGCGAGAATGTGAGCAGTCTGGGGAAGAGAAGAAAATTGACCTTTTACAGAGATATATAGAATTTTTTTTTAAAAAAGATATTAGTGTTTGAGGTGACAATTACCAACAGAGATGGAAAACTACCAGAACACCTACACAGAGACATGACATCAAGAAGGAAAGAAATTTGACTGATGGGGGAACCCTTAAAGGGATTCACAGATTCACTGATAAGGTTACGCCAATCCCAAAGACCTGATAAGATATAAGAAACTTTAAAATGTCCAGAAATGTTCCGTTATCTAATGTAGGGTTTATTGTAATCGTATAATAGAAAATCATGAATACATCGGACAATATTTCAAATAATTCCACTGGCCACTGAAGGAAGGGTGTGCAAACTTTTGCTTTAAAGGGTCTAATTTATATATTTATTAGACTTATAGAAGATAAACATGGTTTGACTTCTATCACAAAAGAAAGACTGTTAGAGATACATGTATATTTAATGTTTGTGGAAAAGGAAAGAAAAACAACATTATATTACAGATGAACTAAATGCCATTGAATTCGTTCTCATCTTTTGCATTCTTGATGGTGTGTCTCAGGTGAATTACCACGCCAGATGCTACCACTTGTCCCCTTTTACAGCCCTAAACGTGATGTACAACGTCTCAAAATCTCAGGTAACAAAGGCTTCATGGCTCGCCGAATATCCAGAATCCTTTATTGCCGATGGAGGTCTGGATCATGAGGCTCGCCGATATTTCCCACTCAATCTCTGTGTGTGTGTGTGTGTGTGTGTGTGTGTTAAAGGGTCCAAAAGCTTTATGGAAAGGAATGGGGAGCACGTTCGTGGTCCAGGGCGTGACCCTCGGGACAGAGGGCATCATCAGCGAGTGTACCCCGTTGCCAAGGCAAGCTGTTTTTTTACCTTGTCATAGTGATCTGGTGATCTGTCAGGAATCCCCCCCTTTTTGTTTTTAAGGTAATGCTTATCTGATGCTGTGTTCAATAGAAGTGTGCAAGTCAGACAGAGAGTGCCATATAGGAGGCCTTAAGCTCTACAGCTTCCTGATTAGAGCCACTGGACCACAGCTTCTAAGTGAAATACTTTAAAGTGGTTGTATCTGGTGGCTTGGTAGAAGCACCAGATGAACACGCGCTTTCTTTGTTTGAGTTTCGAAAAAATTTTGGACGGCGGATGTAACCGAATCTGTTCTCAACTAATATTTATTTATGAATATGTTCTTCTGATTGAAGAGATGATTGTTCTGAAGGGGGGGGTCAAGATCTAGTGAGAGTAAAACTACATGACTTTTGGTTTTAGTTCTTTCAACATCATGTTCTACACGTTCATGTTCCTCTTTACGCTCTATAAATTTTTCTTAGCCTTGGTTTACAGGGCATCTGGTCGAGTCTACAGGTGCAGATTCGGCTCCCAAAAAAACATTCATGATGCATATACAGCATCCTTAGTACCTGCCTGATCAGGGGCACAGTGCTTTAAAATTGGCAAGTAGTTAATGCATATTTTGGAGAATAGAGCAAAACAAAAATGGTTAGAAATGATCTAAGACCATATTAATAGTGCTGGCATTTACATTTTGCTATTCGGTAGACGCCTTTATACAGAGTGACTTGCACTTATCTCCACTTCTTCTTTTTACTTGCCACTTTCATTTCGAACTCTGGAGTTTTTTTTCCCCCACAGTGTCTCTGACAAAGTGGTACAAATTCATATTAAATTTGAAGAAAATGCATTTGTTTGCTTGGTAGCAGGGTTACCATTGTTCTATTACACCACTCCAGTCCAGCGTCTTCTCGACCTCAAGATTTTTTTTATGCTGTTTAGACTAAATACTTCTCAACCTTAACATTTCTGCATCATTTTTCCGACCCCACCGACTTCCCAAGACTATTAATCATTGTGTTTTTTTGGATGCTAAACAAATGCCCCATAACATTCCCTTTATGCTAGCACCCGCCAGATGTTTAGCCAAATTCACTGTTTAGCTAAAACTCTCTTTATGCAAATTTCTCTTCAGAATAATTCCGCATCTATAGCAGAAGTTTATCCATACAGTGTATTAGCTTGTGCCGAGACTGACGATGTTTTTCTCCGCCTGCAGAGACCTGCCTCACAGATGGAATCCCAAGCAAATTGCAGGTCACTTTATTTTGAAAGGGTAAGTCCGCATGTTTGCAGATGCAAAATTCATCACTTGTACCATAGTGATATCATCTAGAAAAATCTAGTAGGGTTAAGATGGATTTTGTATGTAGGGTTTTCTTTTTTTTTCCTTCCTAATTTGGTCACTGTTAATCATTGTCTATGATCAGATGGTTGCCTCACCAAAGACTTATTTCCAGTCTGTTATGTTTCCGGGTTGCCTGTCCGTCTGCGTGCGAGTCTGAGAATCTCTTTAGAATCACGCCGTCGAGCGACAGACGATCGCACGAGCGCTTAAAGGATCTACTGTACACCGAGTTATCAATGTGGTCAGCAACATGAAGCGGTTAGATTTAAGAAACTCGGGCTTCCTTCGTGGTTGTAGTGTATTTTAAGGGTATTTCTCAAATGCCAATCAATGTTCATCATCAGCTCAGGCGCCCTGCGTAGACGGCGTTGGCGTGGGTCGTATCTATTTCCTTTTTTGCCCCGCAGTCACTTTTCATTGCATCCAGTCTCTCTGTCAGTTCCTAACAACATGATAAATGATGACAGTGTACAATATTATATACATTCTGACAAAAGCCCTATTCAGCCTGGATTAGTTTTGCATGAGGAGGAGCAGTAATGTAATTGTTACTGGAGCATCTCTGGCTTTTTTTTTTTTATCCCTCTCCTGTTAGCAGTGTTTTACTTTCTAGAAAATGAGCACTAGGAGATAATACACAGTGTAGCCGACAAGATGGGAGAAGTCGTTACGTGGTTTTTTTGTTTTGTTTTGTTTTTACATAAAATTTTTTATATCCGGCACGACTTATTTTTTTCCCCCCATTTATACAGTTAAGAATTCGATCGTTATGTGCCTTGCTTGTGGACCCATGAATGTGGGATTTTGATGGTGCTGGAATTTGAACTCACGACCTTCTGACCAGTAATCTCACATCTTAACCACGAGGATACCATTTCCCTTTGCTTTCTTCAAAATTCCAAACCAAATTTGAACCATTAATATCCTACAGTATTATGGTCATACGACCAACGACAAACATTTTAACGGATCAGGAAATAAATCAATAAATGGAGCAGAAGATCAATAACGACTAGAATTTACAAAAGAATCGAAGCAAACAGAAAAGCAGTAGAATGTGGTTGCAAAAAACGAACACGATATAAAATCTACAATACACACAAATAATGAACTAGTCGGCTTTTTCTGGACGAAACCATTTAATAAATCGCAGCAAAAAAAATCGGAACGCCGTGACATTTGAGAATCTCGAGCATTTACTTCTCCCTGCATTCGTGTTCTTTCATCCTCCTGTGTTTTGCTTACACCGGATCTCTTTTTTTTTTTTATCATTAAACCTCATATTTCTTTAATATAGGTATCTGTCATAAACTACTTGAAGATAAAATCAGCGACGTGACTAATACACACGCAGGGTTCCAGTTAGTTTGATGATGCAATCAAGCATAAATAAATAATAGCCGATTGGTTATATCACAGGCATATTATTAAAAACTCCCATGTGATAACAGATCTTGTATAGTAAGATTTTAGCCACTTCACACATATATGTTGTGTGTATTTAACTTTTATATGGAGATTTTTATCTAAAATAATTTTTTTTTTTATTATTATTATTTTTTTTTTTTTACTTATTCTTATCCACTTTTCTGACTTCAACGTCTGTAAAACTCCGAAGAAAACGCTATTACTCAGCTTTGTTTGGGATTTAGTCAGGCGTTGATTTTGTCGAGAGGGAATTTCTAGCACTTGTCCTCTTATCTCATGCTGTTTAATGCTGTTTTTTTTTCTTTCTTTTTTTTCTTCTTCTTCTTCTTCTTTCTCTTTTTTCAGTTTAACACACGTGGTCGCATTGCCGTTTTACTCAGCAAGCCTCATCGAAACTGTCCAGGTTGGTGTCCTCGCGAAAACCCCGATTCATTATATAATATGCATGAACACACGTACGTGAGAAGCAATCATGATAAGTTGCATTAGAAAAGGACGAGTTGAATTTTCTTTTGTTTTCAGTTCTATTGAATAAAAACAGGTTTTATAAACAGCAAAAAATGATCTGTATGATATATTCTTCTTTTTAGATTTTAGTAAAAAAGCCTCAACTCATCACAATTAAAACATATACATCATGCATATATATCATTTATTATTATTATAATTTTTTTTTTTTTTACAAAAGTATTGGGACACCTGACTTTTTTCAATTGTCAACAATAAAACAATTGGGTGCTCACACCAAATATTGAGTTCATTTGACTTTCCATTTTGTTAATTGACCAAATATCAACTATTAACACTTCACTATCACACCAGATAAAACAAAATATACAGTGAGCAGCAGTTTTATCAAGAGAGATTTTTGGCAGAAGGTCCAGCGAGGTTGTTTTCAGCATGAGGAATGATTCAAATGTCAGAGGAACATCATCCATATTTATGATGTGGTGCGGCCCGATTCAGTGCGAGCGCATCTGATTTAATATAAAGAGTTTCATTGGTTCACCTGAACCCGTTCCGCAATTTCATTGGTCTAATGTTATGGTTTTTTGGCTTGGAGTTTGTGAAACCGGGAAAAATCCATAAATTAACTTCATTGTTTAAACCGCGGGGTTCAAAGCGTGGGGAAAAAGTAGCGGCTTATAGTCCGGAAACTACAGTATCTATTCTGATACTCATAACTATTTCCTATATGAACCTTATAAACCACATTGACTACATCGGAAACAGCGTTTCGGGAAACCTCTAAACCGCTAATTCCCTCTAATCAATTGAATTTTTCTGCAGTGAGAGCAAAAGTAAATAATTTCGGTTTCTAATTATATGATGTGCAGACATGCGATTTTTATTATTTTTTCATTCCTACCTATATTTAAAAAGAATTTACCACGGATTTATTTGTGGAATTTTGTTGAATTCATGATTCATACAAATATGCAAATGTCTTTCTTTGTGAATAGCAATAAAATAAAATAAACTGTAAGATGTGAGAATAGTGAGAAAAGTGTTTATCAGCATTGTGCCATTTTTGTGTGATTTTAATCGAGTTTCTTTTTTTTTTTTTTGTCCTCCCCCCTATAGAGTGAGATCATTCGGGACAACCCCGGCATCTTGGACTGTGTGAAAGAGGGCATGGGGCGTTTCTTAGGTTGGGGCGTGCCTCATAGTAAACGCCTCCTTCCCTTGTGGACGCTGGTTTTCCCGACGGTCCTCCACGGCGTCCTACATTACATCATAAGCTCCAGCGTGCAGAAACTGGTGCTGTATGTTCTGCGTCGCCGCGGCAACGCTAACCCGGCGCTCAAACACCCCAAACTGGGCATGGAGACGGTCCAGAACATGCTGGATGCTTATTTCCCAGAGCTGTTCGCCAGCTTCGTGGCCAACCTGTGCGCGGACGTGCTGCTGTTTCCTTTGGAGACGGTGCTGCACCGGCTGCACATCCAGGGAACTCGCACCATCATCGACAACACCGACCTGGGCTTCGAGGTGCTTCCCATTAACTCTCAGTACGAGGGGATGAGGGACTGCATCAACGCGATACGACGCGAAGAAGGTCCGCTGGGATTCTACAAGGGCTTCGGGACCATCGTGATTCAGTACTCGGTGCACGCAACGGTGCTGCAGATCACCAGGATGATTTACTCGACTCTGCTGCACAATGCCTGAAGGAAAGACGATCAGATTCCGCACTGATTTCAGGAAGCGTTTGCATGACACTGACGCATCATCGCTAGTAATATTAGGCTGCTTTCACACTTTGCACGTGTGAAAACGTAAATCATAAACCTGACCTGAAACCTTAATCTGACTCAATAAAGTGAAACATGATTCCTCAGGCCCTCCACCCCACCCCCCCTATTTACACTTGCTACGTGTTTATTCTTCACGGAAACATAGACATAGTTCGGTCTTATTCCATCATGTTAGACCCTGAGAAAGACGTTACGAGGGACAATAATGCTTGGAGGAGATCGTTGTCGCCTTCTTACGAGGGTTAGCATGTTTCGCTAATCTACAACGAGGGTAGTACCGAGTCCAGCGCATGTAAATCGAATCGTCATGTTTTAACCCAGGTTATTGCACTTCATTTGAAATGTGTGTAATAATAATAGTTACATTTCGAAACCCAGTAGCTACTCAACAGAGCTTAGCAAGTGACGTAAGAGACTCATCCACAAACCAAACATTTTGACCACTATAACAGGGTGTTGAGAAAAAGCGAAAAGAAAAAACTAAGGTGTCGGTGCTTTCACACAAAAATGATCGTACAGCAAACCTAGATAACTTAACCACTTTTTCCCACCAGAAAAACCTGCTTGATGAAATTTGATTTATATCATAGTCGAAAATGTAATAGACAAGTTTCCAGGATGTTTCTGTCTCTGACAAAAGTACTACATCAGAGATTAGAGATTATGTTCAGTTTATTTTGCCCTGAGGGTGGATTGAATGGTAAATGTTGCACCTAAGGGAGAGCCCCAAGCATATGATCAGCCTGTTTCCATCAATACTGGTTGATTCCATTATTCCAACATTGATTAATAAAAAACACTGAATGGACAAAAGTTTGTGGGCACCTGACCCTTTTTTTTCCCCATTCCATGTTTCGTCCCCATTCGCAGTTATAAGAACCTCCACTCTTCTGGGAAGATGTTCCACTAAATTTTGGAGTGTCCTTGTGGGGATTTGCGTTTATTTAGAAACAAGGGTGTTAATAAAAGTGAAGTGAGGAGGTGCTGGGGTGCAATCAGCGTTCACAATTCATCCCAAAATGGTTTATTAGGGTTAGAACTCTATAGCTGGAGATCTTCATCCAACCCATGTAAAGCATATATCCATGAAGCTGGCTTTGTGCACAGGGGTATTGTCATGCTGAAACAGGTTTGGGTCTCCTAGTTTAGGTGAAGGGAAATTTTCCATGGACGTCTCAAACTCTGTGGTAACAGTTTGGGAAAGAACCACATATGGCTGGATAAGTCAGGTGTCCTAAAACTTTCGTCCATATTGTGTTTCATTAATAGCAAAATAATATTTAGATTTGAAACAAAATCAGAATTTTTTGGAAAATCTTTATTTTTTTATTTTTTTATTTTTTTTACAAAATGTAAATGCCCTCACCAGATTTTGTATAAAACCTCAGCTGAAACAATTAGACAGAAAAAAACACAGTGTGAAAGCAGCCTTACAGTTCAGCATTTGATTCATAAATGGCTCCAAGTCATTTGTCTCATTGCATCTCCCTTAATTATCCTTCGTAATCTTTGAAAGAATTTTCTCCCTCGGCGGTTCGTTTGCCGCATTTTCTGGAGCCCTGGACTCAGCTTTATGTCGATGTGCGTGCTGTTTTTCTAACAAAAGGATTTTCTTTTCCAATGTGTCCAATGTGCCACTCATCAGGACCAGTGTCTAGTGCTGCCTGGCATGTGAACAATATCCAAATTGTAAAGTGTTATTTAGTCGTTTGCCCCTTGCCGATGACGTTTCCATCCGCTTTGCTGCCGCGATCGCACTGATCATTTGCAGCAGCACTTCGTTTCGAAGTAATTGTAATGTCTTAGAAAAAACTAATATATACAGCATTGGTACCGTGATTAAAAATAAATGTATGTAATCAGTTTTTGTGTGGCGTTTTTGTAAATATTGTATTTTCCACTCATGGAAATCTAATCAGCTAGAGGCATTGCGGTGGATAAAATCATACAGGTACAGGCTTTAGTTCACATCAATCATCCGAATGAGAGGAAAAGTGTGAACTGAGTGACTCAGCTGATTATAACCTGGGATTTTTACACCTCGGTGCACAAACACGGCTGTTCTGTGGCTCAAAATGCCACGTAGATAAGAAATTTTACATTTCAGCTGCCATGACTTGGAACTGCTCATTGAAGCTACGATGAGCTGAAAAGCATCACAGAATGCAGAAGACAGCGAAGGTGGCAGCTTGAAGATCAGACACTTCTGTAAGACTAAAATCGAGGCTACAATTCATCCAGTCAGAGATTAGATATAGTCCTAGATATCTTTTCCGTGAAGGGCTGATGTGGGTGCAGGTTTTCATTCCAACCAAGCCAAACCAAGTTCCATGTTTAGATGTTTATTTTCAATGGACTGGTTGGACCTGCACCCACACCGGCAATTGTGGAAAAGATTGGACACCCCTGGTATAGGCGAATCTTTTAACAGCCCAGTTACCGTGTAGCCCAGGATTCCAGCTAAAACCAATCTGATCTCAGTTTCATGTCAACATCAAATGTAGCTCATTTGATTTTGCTCCCATATGATTGGCTGAGAGGATCGCAGTGCTTTCTTGTCAATTGTTCGTATCGGTATCATTCATTATTAATAACAATTAAACCTGTGCTATAGTTGGGTGGATATTAAGCCGTAATTGGTGAATAAATAGCAAGAATTTGATCAAATGAAGCAAAATCACCAATGGTAATCATTTGATTGTGTTGTGTAGTTTCTATGTGCAGTATAAAACAAGCTCGGTTTCACATTTACACTTAAACTTGGAAAGAAAAGTCAAAAGAAGTACTTGTGTTGCTAATTCGTGTCTCTAAGCAAGTCTTTAAAAGCTCTGTGAGGAAAAGACTAACCTTCTCAAACTGGGAATGAGGTCAAGGAAATATTGTTCATTCATTTCAATTTCAATATTATTTTATTTCTTTTTAATAACTCAATATATATTTGCTCATTTGACTGGTCCCTTTAATTCACTGAGTTTAGGTCAGTATCTATTAATATATAAAACATCAACTTCAGGTGTTTGGTCAGTGCAGAGGAATAAAACGTTGTCCATGGTGCTAATAACAAGACAGAATTTGATTGTAATATCAAAGAAATAAATCCCCTGAAGGGAGTTTTCTGTTTTAGAAAGCTCGAGATCCCTTGAGCAACCAGGGACACGTGCACCAGGGAATCATCCAACACACACTGCGCTTTAAGATGGATTTTTTGTTTCCAGGTTGTATGTAATACCAATAAATTAGAGGAAGGTTAAATATAGCTATGAACACAGTCATGAAACTAATCAAATTCCTCAGTATGTCATATTAATGAATTTTGAGTTCGAGACATCTCCATTGTTTTCTCAAATGAGGGAAAAGAACAGGATCCAGCAGTTTTCTTCATTTCCCAACTCGTTTAAATAACAAGCGATCCCCCTGAGACGTGCTGCTATGGGAACATTAACATCATGTTGATTTAATGCAGCCTGATGGGACAGTCCTAGTTTCCTAAAGTCTTATACTTACAATATAACAATTCCTCATTTTACTATTTTTCTTTTTAATAAATATTTCACAGTTACATTACATTTATTTATCATTATTAATAATCAGTCCTGTTATATAAATATTGCTTTACTCTCCAGTCTCTTTTTCATGGTGGAATACAATCTCCCCCAAAAACACAATGAAACTTGAAATGTTCGAATCAAACCACAATTTAAATCACTGGAAGTGTTGGACAGTAAGGAAGTAAATGTTATCCGTTACTGTACTTAAGTAGCTTTTTTGCGTATCTGTACTTAACTTCAGTACATTTTAAAGTGAAATATCATACTTTTTACTCAATTACATTCTGTGAAATCAGTCGTTTCTTTTTATTTGAGTGAATATAAATGTAACTGGTCAAACACGCAGCGATCCACCAATCAGGGTAGAGTTCGGTGTATCAATTTATTACCAACATACAGCGTCAGTTCAACAACAAATAGAACTTTTTGAGACGAATAAATGATGAAACTCATACATTTTTTAAGCAGGTTTGGGGCTCATGATCATTTTAAAAAGATATCAGTGTTTGACTCATTAATAACATTCTATTAATAAATTGAGGTGAAAAAGTAACAGAGTTTTTTTTTTTTTACATACACTGAGTTGATTAAACAAAGAGTCTTGTGACAATAAGAACATGATAGCCATAATTAAATCATACTTTGGAGACTTAAGTACATTTGAAGACAAATACTTTTGTTCTTTTACTCAAGTGAAAGTTTAACTTTTACTGGAGTCATATTTTACCATGTGGATCTCTAACTCAAGTGCATGGTTCGTGTACTTCATCCACCACTGGATACTGGAGATTCCTTTCATATGTGTTACATAAGTGTATGTATTTAAAGAAGGCAATTAATATGTATTTCAATTAAGTTAATACATATACATATATATATTATTTTATATTATATATTTTTATATTTATATATTAAATCTCATTAAACACAGAAAGTGCATGTGTATGTATGTATATATGTATATATATAAAAAAAAAAAAAAAAAAAGAAAAGAATAGCTATGGTCATTTTTGTGAAAGAATTTGTTGAGTAGAGATGAGACCGAATCTCTTTCATGTGGCGTAACCTCTAGAGATTAATCTGTTCGATCAATATTTATGAGTCACACCTGCTGTTCGAAAAACCTACAATAAAAACTGAGTCCATCTCTATTCGAATAATTCTGTGAATCACTTATAGTAGAAAATTGCACAGAACATGTGGGGTTTTCAAGTTTTGACTCATCAAATATATTGAGTCTGTTATGTGTAAGCACTTCACTTGTGCCACAAAAAAGGAAAAAAAAACAAAGATAGGCCACCTTGATAATCTGAAGCACTTAATTCGAACTGAGTTCGGTATAAAAGAACCTTCAGCAGTCACCTCGAATCAACATGAAGAGATGCTCAAGATGCAGGACAGCAGGTTTACTGGTAAGTGCCTAGACTCTTGTTCAGAATTATAGCCCTGTGATTTGTGGTGCTATGGAGCTGAGCTGAACTTGTGAATATGTTTGCTTCTGTTGACAGTGTTTCACCTGATTTGCCTAATACTGGCCATTTTGTCTATGAGCGCACCAATTCAAAGCTGTTTTGAAGACCTTCATAAAACAGCATCTTTCTTGATCCGGCCTCATGTGGAAGTGAGTTCTTAACAATGCTTTTTAAATGATTTCTATTCTGCATGAATGAGATCATGTATACATACTAGCTATGTTAATTAGTTTAATTAGATTTTCTTCATAATCTGAGAGCTGATGATAAAACCCTTGAAATTAGTTTTTCTTTTTTTTACTGTCCATAATGGACAAAATGTGCACATAGCAGTGTATGTACAACTATTGGTCTATATAAATACAATTAAAAAATAAAATTAGAATAAAATAAATAAATATATGTATATAATTTACTATAACTAATCATTTGAAATTATGTGAATTTTTTTTTTTTTTTAGAAACTCCCGATTAATTGTAGTAACCTAACTATGGTAAGTCTTTTTTTTTTTTTTTTTAGTCTTTTTTTTTTTTTTTTTCTTTTTTTAATGTTTCCATTGAAGTCTATACTGTTGAATATCTATCATACTGTTGAATATCTATAGGACTGTAAACTCAGTTTGCTATTCTGTTTGTTTATTTTTTTTTAAGCAGTTTTCGAATGATTGGACATGCATTTATAAATGGGCAAACCTGACTTCTTCAAGGTCGATGGAAAATAAGAACATTAAAACAATGAAAACTATATCCCAGTTCATACACGACAGTGTGGTAAGATTACACCAAGTTGTTTTTTTTGTGATTTAATGGATTTGGTGGTTCTATGACAAAACACTGAAATATTTGTTCTTTTTTTCAGGATCTTCACAACTGTAATGTGAAGCATCAAACCAAATTTGCAGTCTGCAAACCAAAACACTGTCTGAAGAATTTCCTAAGGTGTTGGTGCCACTTTATAGAATCGGCAAATTATCAGTGATTCGTATGATCGACCTGGTTTTTACTGCAAATTCTAAGGACCAGTGTTTTACTCATGCTGCTCTGCTTATGACCTTGACTTTAAGACCTGATTCACCTCATGAAGTTTATGTGGTCATAAGCTGTTAGCTGAGTTCTTGTGTGTTAATGCAGTGAAAACACTAAACTTTGTATGCTAATGGAGTAAGAATTATTATAAAAACCTTTATTTATTATACTTTGTGCTATAAGCATGAATTTTAACATATTTATATACACACACACCCTGATTGATGTTTATTCTTTTTTTTTACTACTGTACATTTTGTTTTTACAAACAAAACAATTCTGTCCTTTCGGTTTCTTTTATTCCGTGTTTATGATCACATCTAAAATGTGTAAATGTCATTCCAGACACCTTTTGCTCATTCAATACATTGAATAAAAATCTTAAAAAAAAAAAATATTGTTTTAGCAATTCTTTTGTCCAATCATAGGAGTGATGCTAGTCAGTAGGAACTGACTTGGTGGAACTGAAGCGCAACCCGGAATCTTTTTAGTGTAACACGGCACATGAACACGGGTAGTTCAGGTAGAGAGAGTAGTAGATTCGTATACGCGAAAAAATGTTTTAATTGAATTTGTTGTAGATATTGAAATTTTAAGATAGACGTACAGATAGAAAATGTCGGTTGGTGAGAAAAAGGGAAGCGCGATCTTCGCTGGATTTCGAGCACTAGGGCTGTACTCCAACCATCTTCCACACGTGGTCCGTTTCCACAAGAAACACCGGGAGTTTTATGTAGTGACAGCAGTGGGTCAGTGCTTCCACACGTACAATGTAAGTAAACGTTCCAAAAAGTTAAATATTGCTTGTATTTCTATAATAACATTAAATATATAAACATCCAAACTCTAAAGATGCAACGGGACACCTGTCAGTCTTATCAGTTTAGTTGGTTTCAATTCTAAACCATTAATTAGAACTAGTTAGTAAATAATAACAACAATGTGGGTTGATTTTCTTTATAATTTGTCCTATTTAAATCATCTGGTTTGAGTCAAAACTTGGTATTATGACTTTTATAGGTGGACACACATCTCGTAACATACACTAGATTTCCAAAAGTATTGTATCATAAGTTTGGTATGTGATTTTTGAGCATTGCATTGCACATTCAGTCTCAATTTGCTCTTCTAATTCCCTCCACTCTTCTGGGAAGATGCTCCACTAGATTTTGGAGGGTGCTTATGGATATTTGTTTTCATCAGCCACAAGGGTATTACAGAACCCAGGTACTGATGTAGGTGAGGAGACCTGGGGTTCAGTCAGCGTTCATATTTATCCCAAAGGTGTTCAGTATGGATGAGATCAGAGCTCTATGGCAGCAAGATCTTCTCCAAAGCATGTAAACCAGATCTTCAAGGTGCTCTCTTTGTGCACAGGGGCATTGCCATTTTATCACAGCGCATCTAAAGACGATTGAGTGCCTCCAGATTTGTGGTAATGGTTTTGAAAAGAACCACGTATAGCAGGGAAGATCAGGTGTCCCAATACTTTTGGCAGTGTAGTGTGATTTAATACGCAAACTAATAAAAAATGATGAACTGTACAGAGATGTAGATTAAACGTGATTGCTGGCTGTGTGTGTAAATATGTACAGTAGTCATAATGAATTTAGAGACTCAGACTACAACATCTGGAGAAATGTAACACCTGGAACACCTGACTTTCACAGTCTTCGGTGGTTCTTTTCATCAAACTGTTCGAGGCCTACACAACTGTATTGGATGTCAATGGATATGATGGGATGAAATACCCAAACCTGTTCCAGCATCGCAATGCCCAAGTGCACAAAACCAGCTTAATGAATATATTCTTTACATGGGTTGGAAGAGCTTTCAAATTTTAACCTGATTAAACACATTTGGGATGAACTTGAATGCTGACTGCACCCCAGACCTCCTCACCTGAATGCCCACAAATCTCCATGAACACACTCCAAAACTCTAGTAAGATCTTCCCTGAAGAATGGAGGATTTTATAAGGTGTCTACAAACTTGTGTCCATATAACAAATCTCTTAGTTATTGACTCATAACATTTATTAGTGTGTAGTTTTTTTTTTGTACCCTTGATTGGGTTTTCAACAAAGGGTCTGGGGGATTCCCATGGGGTCTATTAAGGCATGGTCAAGGGTTTTTTTGTTTTGTTTTTTGAGGTGGAATTTTTAATTCACCATAATCAAAGTTGCTCTATCTATTGAGTTGTTTTTTTGTTTTTGTTTCAGTCATTAGCTAAATAACTTCGGCACAAAATCGAGTCATCCTGTATGTGATAATGAAAGTGTAGAGTAATGTGTTGAAATCGATCGATTGATTTGATTGATGGAGTGATATTTTGGCCACGTTGTGCTGAAAAGAAGTCGAGCTTCGGCTTCACGACTTAATAGTTTCTTTGTTTGGAAATGATACTGAATGTTGAAGTCGGAGAGATTCCTGTTATTGTGCTGAACCGTTTTTTCCAGAACAAGAGTCATAGTTAAGTGTATTAGGAAAAATGATAATTTTATTACCAGGGGTTTCACGGTACACATATTCGAACCGAACCCTTTCGGTACAGGGCTTTTAGTTCGGACCTTAAGTTTGTTTCGTCATCGTGAACGTTTTTACGACGATCTAGCGATATGGATTCTTTTGCATTTGATTATCCGGCTTGAAGAATTTCTCTTAAATGCTGAAAACTTTGATAATTTCGCATATCGAGGGAGTGAATGAATGATGGATGGATGAAATGGAGCCATTTGTTAAAGTATGCTGAAATAAGTAGAACAGTTAAGAAGATCATCTTTAGAAAATAAGGTAAAGGTTAAGTTTCATTGATTTCTTCTTCTTCTTCTTCTGGCTTCTCCCATTATGGGTCACCACAGCGGATCATCCGTCTCCATACCCCCCTGTCCTCTACATCTGTCGCTTTCAAAACCAACTACCTGCATGTCTTCCCTCACCACATCCATAAACCTCCTCCTTCGCCGCCTTCTTTTTCTCCTTCCTGGTGGCTCCATCCTTAACATTCTCCTACTGATATACCCCATGTCCCTCCTCTAGACATGTCCAAAACATCTCAATCTCGCCTCCCTCACCTTGTCTTCAAAACGTCCTACATGTGCTGTGCCTCTAATAAACTTGTTTCTAATCCTGTCCATCGTCGTCACTCCCAATAAAAACCTCAACATCTTCAGCTCTGCTACCTCCAGCTCCACCTCCTGCCTTTTACTCAATACCACTGTCTCTAAACTATACAACATCGCAGGTCTCACCACAGTCCTATAAACTTTCCTTTAATTTTATTTTGTGCCAATTTAATTCATTACTAAATGTAATCAATGAAATACAGTGCAGCCTGAAAGTATTCGCTTTTTCCACATTTTGTTACGCTTCCCATCCAACCTGAACTTGAGAGGTTCTGAAAAGATGAATGGGAGAAACTGCACAAAAAAAGATGGGTCATGCTTGTAGCATCTTTCGGCTTCTCCCGTTAGGGGTCGCCACAGCGGATCATCCGCATGTTTGATTTGGCACGTTTTTACGCTGGATGCCCTTCCTAACGCAACCCTCCTCATTTATCCCGGCTTGGGACCGACACTAAGGCTTGTGCAACCCTAATGGCTGGGGTTGGTTCCCTGACCGGGGATCGAACCCCTGCCCGCAGCAGTAAAAGCGCCGCATCCTAACCACTAGACCACCAGGGAACTGGTCATGCTTGTAGCATAAAACTCCAATGTCTTGAGGCTGTGAATACTTATGTACATAGGATTGATTTATACAATTTTTTCATACATTTGCAAAGATTTCAAAATCCCTACTTTTACATTGTCATTATGGGGGGATTGTTTGTAGAATCTTTTGAGGAAAAGAATGAATTTAATTCATTTTGGAATAAAGCCGTAGCATAACAAAATGTGGAAAAAGTGAATACTGTCCGGATGCACTGTAATATTTCAGTTCCAGGTTATAAAATGATAAACATGATGAGTTCCAGGGGGCCAATACTTATGCAAGGGACTTTAGCTATGAATGTATATTGTTTAAAAAAAAAAAATGAAATAAAATTTTTTGTAAAGATTTTACAGATTTTACATGCAATAGCTGGTTCAGGGTTTTTTTTTTTTTTTTTTTTTACGTATTTTTTTCAAAGTAAACTTATTTGAATGCATGAACGAATCTGCTTATGTTTGGAATCTGAGCTCCATCAGAATCTCATCCTGTTTTTAACTTTCTGCAGGTGAAGAAACTTGGAATTGTCGCTGTCAGTAAGTAGCACGCAAATGTTTTTATAGTTTTAGAATTACATCATATATATTTTATTATTATTCGTCTATATTTTTTATAAAAAGTAAAAAAAAAAATCTTTTGATTCGCTGTCCAGGTAATGCCCTTCCCGAAGACATCGCCTGTCTCGCCGCTGACCGAATGCTCGTGTACGCCGCACACGGAAAAGTCATTTCAGCTTTCGCAAAGAACACAGAGGTACGGTTCATCCCGCACCCTCGCCGCTCACTCGCCACTTTATTAGGAACGCATGCACCCAGACACGTGTCGCTAATTCACTCAAATAACCACTCTTTACATCCGTGGTGAGCAGAAAAACATGTCTTTGAGGCGAATAGGCTGCATCATTGCAGGATCAGGTCACGTTCCATTCACGTTTCCGTCAGCCACGCACAAGAATCCAAAGCTAAACCGCACACAAGATCGCCAAAGACTAAAAAAAAACGGACAATCTGACAATCGGTTTTCATCACATTTAATAAAGTTTTTAGATTGTCCTCGTCATCACGACGCCACAGTGCCAATCTACATTACTGTGTTACAGATTGTTCACACTTACGAAGGCCACCAAGCCGACATCCATCTCCTGCTTCCGTTTGGAGACCACTTGATATCCGTGGACAAGGAAAATGCTGTCATCATCTGGGACGTGGAGTCTGAAGGTCTTTATACCGTAGATTCCACCGAGCCACAGATTATACAGTTGTGATTTGTACGATTTTTAACGAGAGTGGTTTCATTTTCAGACGAATACTTGGAGATTTCATTCGAAAGATCCACCTTTGAAGTTCGGGCTGTTATGCACCCGAGCACCTACTTGAATAAAATCCTGTTTGGAAGCAGTCAGGGAAGCCTTCAGCTGTGGAACGTCAAGTCCAAGTATGGATTATTATTTTTATGTTTATTATAATTTTTTAAATAAGTACAATAGCAACTCATCACCGTAGCACTTTTTCGGAGACGAGGCGAGATTGAGATGGTTCGGTCATGTGCAGATGAGGGACATGGGGTATATCAGTAGAAGAATGCTGATGATGGAGCTGCCAGGCAGAAGGAAAAGGTGAAGGCCAAGGAGAAGGTTTATGAATGTGGTGAGGGAAGACATGCAGGTGGTTTGTTTGAAAGAGACAGATGTAGAGGACAGGGGGGGACATGGAGACGGATGAAAGAAGAAGCAGAATAGCATCCAATCACCCCAATTAACCGTTTCAGTGAATATATGGTGTATAATAACTCCTTTATAAAAGTTTGAATTGTAGGTTTTTAGTAAAAGGCTGTTAAAAAGCATGCAAATGTTAAATATGTAATAGAGGAGACGTATGTAAGGGAATTCATAAAGTGAGGGACATTTGTTTTATACAGTTATAGATTCTCACAATCCAGATGTGAGAATTGTTTTTGAGCCCATATATTTATTCAGTAACTGCATGTTTTGTGTGAAAAGAAAAAAACTCAGATGATCGCAGGTCGTTTCAGGAGATTCGGATTATTCGCTACCGATAATTCTTGAGTGTCAACTGCATCTTTTTTGTTCCCTCAGCAAACTATTGTTCATGTTTCCTGGTTGGGGATCAGCAGTGACTGTTCTACAGCAGGTCAGTATTCTTTATATCGTCTTAAATCTGCCTTAATAAATGTCTTTGACCAGAAGGTTGTAAGTTGAAATCCCAGCACCACTCAAGCTGCCAATGTTGAGTTCTTAACCACTCAGATAATATACATGTAAATGATTGTTGTTTAATGTTTTTTCCCCCGTGATTGTTTTTTTTTTTTATACTAGACTCCAGCAGTGGACGTGGTCGGCGTGGGTTTGGCTTCCGGACAAATCATCATCCACAACATCAAATTCAACGAAACTCTGATGAAGTTTCAGCAGGATTGGGGTCCAATCACCGCTTTATCCTTTAGAACAGGTAATTTTACCATTGTCTTATAATTAAGAAAAAAAAACAAAGGGGGGGCTCACATCATGTTTCCCTATTGGAAATTATACATACAGTATTTCAAAGAAATACCTCATTCTATCTATCTATCTATCTATCTATCTATCTATCTATCTATCTATCTATCTATCTATCTATCTATCTATCTATCTATCTATCTATCTATCTATCTATCTATCTATCTATCTATCTATCTATCTATCTATCATCTATCTATTTTTTTTATTCATCTTATCATACGTTCTCAAGGGACAATGAAACTTGGATATAGTTTAGAAGTAGTCAATGTGCAGCTTGTATAACAGTACAGATTTACTGTCCTCTTAAAAATAACGTAACACACAGCCATTACTGTCTAGACAACTGGTACCAAAAGTGAGTACACCCTTATTGAACATGTCAAAACTGTTTCCAAAGTGTCAATATTTTGTGTGACACCATTGCTATCCAGCACTGTTTTAATCCTCCTGGGCATGGAATTCACCAGAGCTGCACAGGTTGTTGCTGGGATCCTCTTCCACTCCTCCATTATGACATCACTGACCAGTGGTCAGTATGAGAGAATTGGACTCAATGCACCAAATTTCAACTGCTCTAATACAAGATACACACATTTATATGGTCCTGAAAAGCAGACACAAACCTTATGATTAATAGGACACGGCTTTGCAATAATAGCTGTAAACCGATTACAGTGCTCCATGTACAGACACCTATAGTGCGTCTTCCATAGAAGTCCATGTAAATTGGCTGTTGCTATGGAAACATCGTGTCAGAACAACTGTTCAGGTGCATGTACAATTTATATGATGTAGTAATAATATTACACACGTATTTCATCCCTGTAGATGGGCATTCTGTGATGGCTGCCGGAAGCCCAGTTGGACACATCGGATTGTGGGATTTGGAGGAGAGGAAGCTGATCGGTCAGATGAGAGACACACACGCCACGGCGATCGCTGGCCTTACGTTCCTGCACGGTGAACCCCTGCTCCTCACTAACGGAGCGGATAACGCCATCCGGGTTTGTCCTTCTCCCTCGTTCCTCCCTCATTCCTCACTCTGCTCATTTCTAATGACCGAGAACATTTTCCTGTATCGTGGCTGCTAAAAGAAATCAGAGAAATTCATAATCATATTAATGATGAGTAAAATACCACTTAATGAATTTGTATAACATTTGGCAGACGCCCTTATCCAGAGATTTACAACTGAGCAGTTGAGGCTTAAGGGCCTTGCTCAAGGGCCCAGCAGTGGGTAGCTTGGTGGTGCTGGGATTTAAACTCATGAGCTTTCAAGTCAAAGTCCAATGCCTTCACCACTGAGCTCCTACCTCCTGAAGAATACCAGTTAATGACGTGGTTCTTGATATTTCGACTGGTTTTCTAGGTTTGGATTTTTGACAGAGCGGGAGGCGAAGGACGTCTGCTCAGATTTCGAATGGGTCACAGTGCCCCTCCCACTAAGATCAAACACTACGACCAGAGCGGACAGCACATCCTCAGCGCCAGTATGACCTTTGTTAAGGTGTACAAATAAAGACCACGATTACAGATCAGAAATTAATCTGTCTGTATTTATTTTTTCAGGTCAAGACGGCTCACTGCAGTCCTTTTCTACAGTTCATGAAAGGTTCAACAAGAGTCTGGGACATGGTAAGACTTTTGATCGATCGGGCAGATTAAAGAGCTTCAAACCGCCCCAGCCGTGAGGGCGTGTTATTTCTTTTACATGTAAAAGACCTAATCTATATGTTAATCCGGTGGAGTTGTAAAAATCTCCTTCTTTAGTAATTAGTAAATATTTGTTGTCACCTTGTATGATTTGGGGCTGCACCAGATGATCGATGACCAACGTGAAACAATCGTTTTGAAAGCTTCCAAATCTTCTGATTCCCATACAATCGAATAGGTGTCATCGTCGTACAGTCTACGTACACATCATGCTTAGATTTATTGGATCCATGTTGCATCGTAGGATTTGGAATGAACTTATATGGTTTCTGAAATCGCATAGTCTGTAGAAGGCATAAGTCAGATCCCACTTTTGGGGGTTAAAAGGAAATTCCTGTGTAAAACAGGTCTTTATTTGTCATGGTATGCAGTATTTTGTGTTGCACCAGTGATCATTTACACCAGATTCCATTATTATAAGTAGTTTTGCTATAATTAGATCCCTCGCCAGCCTGTGGTTTTTTTATTTTTTATTTTTTTTCCTGTCACGTGTAGTTGCTAAACAGCTCATCTTTTCACAGACATTCCGAAACTTCCATCATATCAGTGATTGTGAGTACGTATTGAAACGAGTGCATGAATACAAACCTGCGATTTGCCTTCTTAGATGGACGAATGTCGTCGCCGATGTTTTAGGAAATGATTCAAATCTATGTGTCGGGCAGTAATTCGCAGTAAAATTGCATAACACTAGCTGTGGATAATCCCTTACTCATCGAAACAAGTCACACTGAAAGAATATATGATGCAGATTAACAAACAGCATTTAATCGAGGAACTAATAAAAGCATTCGACAAATAATCTCGTATGATAAAGCGAGTTTTGCGTTGAGTAAGCGGGGTTTCCTTTTCTTGCAATGAAACGAACAGAAATATTACTCCGCAGTAATGCAGACGAGATGCACAGCGATCGATTCGAGCATATCATTAATGCTTTCTTCCCATCCAGGGTCCTTTACGAAGAAGAAGGTTAAAAAGAAGGGGGTGATGTATGACACGGCGAAACTTCCACCCATCACCGCTTTCGCGTCAGGTATGCGTTCATTCTGTCATACGTACCATTTCCTCTGGTCATGTTTCCGCATTTCGCATGGGGTCGTGATGTTATTGTGACTTGAATGAGAAGGAGTAGAGAGAGGAACTCTCGATTATCGCCGCGGTCGAGATTGGTGAAGATTACTGGCTTACTGTAAATGCTTGATTCTTATCGTGCAAGTTATTATAAAACACATTCATAAGTTTTGCGGAGTTTCACCTGGTCTTTTGGGGAAGTGCGTTAATCAGAAGTTCTCTAGAAAAGACGATGGACTTCAGCGGGAGTGGACAGAGCAGAAAATGCTGTTTTAAGGGTTTTTTTAACGGTTTTATTTGGGGTTTTTTTTCTTCTTCAGGAAATGAAGCACACGTGTAATTTTTTTTTGTGATAAAGTACAGTAAAAATATGCCTGAATAAGAATATAAGTACAGGAAGTGAAGTATGCTGTGAAGCACTTGTACAAGATGGTAATGACAATAATTGTAGAACACCTAAAAAATAGATATATCTTTTTGAAGTTATATACAATAACGAGCCGAAACAACATATTGTTAACAACCATTTGTCAAGCAACACACACAGAGACCTAACACTGATTTGAGGCCAGGAGTGGGTCATTTACCACTTTAACCTGTAGATAGAAAGAATTCTTCATGTGTTGTGAAAGCTTCAAAAAGAAAAAAATCTAGGGTTAAATAGCTCACAATAATCAACTCACAGCAATACATTTTCTTTTATGTAAATAAAAGATGTAATATACAACAGTACAGTCAACCCCCGATGAGTTGCGCTTCGGAACTTGGAAATTCCTGGGTTCCCATTTGGAACCTAACTAACAGGATTGTCTTATAATTGGCTGGAATCCGCAGCGGGACCGAATGTTCAGGAACGTTAGGAAAACCATTTTAAACTGTGTTTTCACTCACAAATTCCATAAAATGTTTTAAAACACATTATTCTTTTTTTATATATATATATATATATATATATATATATATATATATATATATATATATAATGTGTATGTGTGTGTGTATTTATGTATGTTTTTATGTATGTGCATATATAATATATAAATAATACAAATCTGGCAACCAAACAGCTTATGCTGCATATAAGCTATTTTTATTCAAAATTGTGATTGAATATTGTGTTTATTATTAAAATAATTGTACAAATTGTTTTGTGTGTACAGAAACAGCACGCCAAGGTGACTGGGACGGCATTCTAGCTTGCCACCAGGGTTTTATCCTGACCACA
Organism: Silurus aristotelis; assembly: GCF_946808225.1. Classification (NCBI taxonomy): domain Eukaryota; kingdom Metazoa; phylum Chordata; class Actinopteri; order Siluriformes; family Siluridae; genus Silurus; species Silurus aristotelis. Next base: position 3,879,114 of record NC_139599.1, read on the forward strand.
ACTTGGAATTATCGGAAAGGCTCTATGGGGGCTCACAGACTGGAACCAAAGCGTTTCAATAAGAACCGCGCCCTCAGCGTTTATGCCACGGTGTGTGTGTGTGTGTGTGTGTATGTGTGTGTGTGTGTATGTGTGTGTGTTAGGTTCATTCTTCAATGCAAAATTCCTGACTTTGTTTCTTGGTTCTAACATCTCGCCTCTACAGGCTGTAGATATCACTTCTTGCGGAAACTTTGGCGTGATCGCTCTGTCTTCGGGACACGTCGACGTCTATAACATGCAGTCGGGGCTCCACAGAGGACACTATGGACAAGACAGAGGTGAGTTAACGGGGGACGCCACTTCTTTCCACAGGGAATTATATATATTAACATGTGATGTGTTTGCAGCTCATTCGGGGCCGGTCAGAGGGGTGTCGGTGGATGCGTTGAACCAGCTGATGGTCAGCGCCGGAGCCGATCGTCTGCTGAGGGTGTGGAAGTTCAAATCGAAAGAGCTGTTAAACACACACCAACTGCAAGCATCACCAGCGTCCACGCTCCTACACAGAGACAGGTGAGGGCAGGAAAACGGTGGGAAAATAGCGTTCTAATTATAACAGGGTTTCCAGGGTGGAAAAGTTTAAAAAAGTATAGAATTGAATGATTTCCAGGTATGGATTAATAGGGGGGGGCACTAAATATTGCAAAATATTTGTTTCCATACTACTGCGCTATTTGGATTACTAAAATATAAAATTAGGCATTTGTAAACAAACAAAAAAAAATGTAGAGTAAATATTAAAACATTTTAAACAAAGGCTGCACTAATCCAGAGTGTAAAAAAAAAAAAAAAGGTCAGCGTTCACACTTTGGTTTTCAATCGTTTCCCAAAAGTCGCACATCCGCACTGAAACGCCTAAAAGCGCTTCCGTCCCTGTGAGCAAAACGCGAAAGGTTAAATTGGCCGCGTCATTTTCCCCTGCCATTTGTTTACCTTCCAGCCGTTAGAAACGTCACAGCAACAAATAAAAATCCGTCAGCGTTTTTCCGAAAGGCTCCGTTTTAAAAAAAGCTACAATTTCGTTGCCCGAAATCGGCGTCTCGGTGTGAAGGCCAGAACGGAGAGAAAAATACACGCTTTCAAACGAAAAACATGAAAAACATCGCCGATTGTAACGTATCGCATGTTAAAGTTGGAATTGAAAATCATTATTTCAGATGTTAAATATGGTCGTAACAATCATATGGGAGATCTGTATGAAAAGTATAGAATTTCGAAATGAAAGATTGTGTAGGACCCCTGTTAGGAGCTGCTGATTCTGTATCACCCACGTGTTTTAATACATTTTTTTCCCTTCATACTTTCATCTTTCTCATGGTTCTCATTCCACAGTGGGATGCTGGCGGTTGCTCTCGATGACTTTACGATCAGTATCTTCGACATGGAGATGAAGCGGATTGTACGTCACTTCTCTGGCCAGCGTGGGCAGATTAATGATATGGTGAGGTTTTTTCTTTCAAAAGGTCAGGGCATTTCTTAGGTTGCACATAGTTTTTTGTTCTAATCGTATATTCGTGTTTTTCTCGTTACCTGGACAGACTTTCAGCACAGATGGACGATGGTTGATAACAGCCTCCATGGACTGTACCATCAGGACATGGGACCTTCCGTCTGGCAGGTAGGCCTCTCAGAGCGCATGACTTCGTCTCTGGAATGGACTCTTCGGAAGGAGGGGAACACCAGGCTTTGACTTGGTTTCGCTTTCTGAATGATTTACTCTGCCTGATTTTGCACGATGACCTTTTTAGTCAAGTCATCCAGCTCGCTTCTTAATGAACACAACTCGGTGAAGTTGCCGCTAGAGATAACGTTTATCTCGTCTAGATTTAAAAAGGAAAGCTGAAAGCATGATGGGTAATCTCAGTGCCTGTGGCCTTGTGGTTTACACATTCTCCCCCCTCGCTTTCTCTTTCTCTCACTCTCATCTCACTCTCGCTCTCTAGTTTGGTCGACTGTTTCCTGGTAGACACGGCAGCCGTGAGCGTCAGCTTCTCTCCTACGGGGGACGTCCTCGCTTCCGCCCATGTGGACAGCCTGGGTATTTACCTGTGGTAAGAAATCGGAGTTTGAACCTTTGACTGTAACTGTGTTTCCTAAGGGTCAAAGCATTGCTGCTTCCTCATCATCATCTGCTCCTTCTTCTATTGCTGTTTCTTCTTTATTTCTAATTTTTACTTTTTGATATGTCCTATTTTTCTTCTAACTATTACTTCTTCCTTTATTACTTTTTTTTAACTTCTTGTTCTTTTCACACTTTTTCTTCTTTTTTTTCCTTGTTCGTTCTTGTTCTTGTTTGGTATTTTATTATACCGCATCCAAAGACGTCTTATACAATTGTGTGCCTCCAGCTTGGAGGTAACAGTTTGGAGAAGAACCACATATGGCAGGAAAGGTTAGACAGGTTCCATGATGGAGAGATACTCAGCTCATAATGTTATAGTGTCATAATGTTATGTTTTATAAGTGTATATATGATGCATCTCTATGATATGAAAAACTATTTAACTTTATGGAAAATCCCCTTTCAAGCATTTTGTTCCATGATTATCTTTTCTTCTTCTTCTTTTTTTCTCTTAACATTATCTGTATAACCCTGACAAAAAAATCCTAAATTCTGACACTGTGTAATAGCAACGGTGATTTAATCCGTGTGGGCTGTTTTATTTGGTCTGACTCATGTCATAGTTTGTCTAATTATGACTAAATCTATAAATCTGTGTACACAATCGATGCTTTGATTTAGGCTTTTTAAAAATAGAACTTTCTGTTGCCACTCATCGTGACGGCGTTGAGCAGAAATGCACAACGGAATTTTGTCTATAATATGAGGAAGAATAGGATAACCTGTCTTTATATCACCGAGGCAAATTCAGTTGCCATGATTGTAACCTGATCAAATGCTCGCTAAAAAGCTTACTTGAGTATTGAGGCGTTTGTAGACAATTTATTTTCAACACTTTGTTGTATTAACATAATTTATTTCTCTAAAAAACTTAAGTTATACAAGTAAACCTTTATGTGCCCAGCATAGACACCTGAGGATAACCCAAAAGCATAATTAATATCTTTGATGGATTTCCTGGTTGTAAAATTTCTTATTCTCTCTGAATGATCTCCAAACCGCTACAACTTTGTTTTCCAGGTCCAACACCACCTTGTGTACTTTGGTGTCATTGCGCCCTCTACCATCAGACTATGAACCTACGGTGGTCCTGCTTCCCGGCACCTGCCCAAGCAAAGGTGAGCGTTTTCTCCGCACCTGCACACATCAGAGAAAGTTCCATTACACACGCCGACATTAATCCAGTGGCTTTGCACGGACAGATGACGACGTTGTCTCCGTGGAAGCAGAGAGCTCAGAAATGGATGAGTACGTGTCTCCTGCGCAGCTGGATGAACAGCTGGTTACTCTATCTTTACTGCCAGATTCACGCTGGAAGAATCTTCTCAACCTGGACATTATTAAGGTGCGTGCAGCGTTCCATGTGTCTTTAAATTTTTTTTTTGCCACAATTAACATGCAATTATTTTCACAGAAAAGAAACAAGCCAAAAGAACCCCCTAAGGTGCCTAAAGCAGCCCCTTTTTTCATCCCCACTGTTCCTGGACTCATACCACAGTTTGCGCTTCCTGATACGTCATCGGAGGAGCAGGTAACCACTCTGTGCTCTTACAATACTCAAATCAACTCTTTCCTTAATCAACATGTGCTTAATCAAAATTTTTTCCTCAGCACATTTGAATGATCCAGTTGTGTTATTTAGACTTTGTTACACTAGGGCTAAGAAAGTGTCAGCAACCTGCAGTTAGTAGAGTTTCGAACAATTGATCGATTTGAATTTTTTTTGGCACAGATATTTGATTACGGAAACTGTCGGCCGTCAGCAAAAATACATCCCGATAGTTTTTCCGGGAGCAGCTGGGAAGGTCCGCTGACATTATGAGAGCGGCCTCTAGAGGCGAATCACTGACACTACGTTGTTTGTTTACTTTACGTGAAACTGTGCGCTGCACGGAGAGCGCACGTTGCATGAAAATCTATATAAAATGTATTCTATATAATTTATTCATTGTATAATTATTTGTTAATTAATTTATATATTCGTATTTATTTCATTTAGCACATTTTTATGATTAAGCACTTTTTTTCTTAGTTCAGTACTATTTTTAGCGGTGTTTGTTTTTTCTACAGACTATTAATGTGTGTGCTATGTTTTATTTCCCACTCTGCCAACTAATCATCTTTTTTTTTTTTTTATATATATATATATATATATATATATATATATATATATATATATATATATAGTCTAAGGTGTTCAATATTGGAGTTCTGGCCCAGAAGTCTAATTTCTACATCCAGCTGGAAGAAGCGTTAGACAGTAATCTCTGTAAGACCAATATCACTACCATTAAGGTTCTAGAACCTCATATATGCTTCCAGTATTTTTCTGTATCCTGCGAATGACAATATTTTGCTTCATTTGTTTCAGACGAACCAGCAGTAAGACACTTAAAAGAGTTGGGTCCTTCTGCGATTGACACGGAGCTGCGAAGCTTGGCACCCGATATGGGTGGAAACGTTAGTGTTATGCAGAGCTTCCTGAGGATGATCAGCAGCATGCTGAGACTGAAGCGAGACTTTGACCTGGCACAGGCCTATCTAGCGCTGTTCCTGAAGGTTTCTTTATTTATTTATTTTTATATATATACATATATGCTACTACATTGTGGATCAGAGAGCGTGCAGGCCATCTGTTCTTCATTTTCTTTCTATTTAAAATTGGCCTGTGTAATAAGACCTTCTACTTGTAATGTGGTGATTCTACATTTTCTATTATAATACAAGACCATAATGTCAGGCATAGATGTCATTTCAGACTTGGCCAGCAGGTGGCAGCAGTAATTAAGCATGATATTTATTTTTTTAATTTATTAAATTATATCTGGTATTATCTGTTACCAAATTCTTCTATATATTATACATTTGTATTATTCTTAACTAAATATTAAATTTATCACCACAACAGTGTTAGCTTAGTAGTTGAGGGATTGGAAGGTCAAATTCCAGCCACACCAAGCTACCACTCTTGGGCCCCTGAACAAGGCCCTTAACCTTTTAGCTGCTCGATTGTATGAATGAAATAAAATGTAAGTCATTCCGGATTAGGGCGTCTGCCAAATGCTATAAATGTAACATTTTTGGTACACTTTTCTGGCCACAAGCTTCCAAATCTATGTGGTTGCAATCTAATTGATTTGCTACGAGTCTCTGTAAATCTGAGGTTTCTGAAAAGAATGCAGACGTTCTCTCTGGAACATTTATTTCCCAAAGTGCCTTAAGAATGATCTAATATAAACACCATCTTCTCTTCCTCTTTCCTTTTAGCTTCACCTGCGGTTAATTGCAGAGCAGCCTGTCCTCATGCAGGAAATGGAAAAAGTGCTCGAGCTGTTAGAGGGAACATGGATTTCCGTACAGACGCTCCTCAACCAGAACATGTGTCTCCTCTCGTACATCAAGAGCGCGCTGCTGTAAAGACAATCGAGTCTTCGAGTCAATTCTCTCTTTTCTTTTTTTTTTTTTTATTGATGAAAATGTTACTTGTTTAATTGTTGTATTACGTTTGCTAAAATACATTATATACAAAAGTGTGTTTTGTTTTCTTTAGTATAGAAAATTGATACAAAAAGAATTCATTCACACAAACTACAGCAGTGGCTAGTTTAGCTAACACTGCCTCTGGAAACTTCACTAGCATGCTAGTTATTATTAGGATAATACATTACAAAGCATACTAGCAAGTTAACTTCTACTAATAACGCTAAATTATTAACATTAGGCAAACTTTCAATGTATTCCAGCAACCAAGCTTGTTATGATACTATAAAGTAAAAAACGGTACACGGTTACATTAGCAACCTCACTAGGTATTGTATTTTATACGTCCCTAGTCGCTTATGCTAACAGGCTAACATCATGCCAACTTGATATGAGCAAATGCTTTCACTAAGCTAATTTCCATTGCGTGAACAAGCAGCAAATATTACTAGCAACTGAACTTGTGTAGCCAGAATTGCTAGCAAATTAGAAAACGAACCATTTTGACAAGCGAGGTAATTATTTAAACGTGAACGCCAGCTGCTATGTTCCCTAGCAGGCTAGTTAAATTAAAATGGCTATAATAATGATAAATAGCCAAAGTTACCAGAACATGGGCTAATATTTAGCGAAATATGTTCTTGTATAACATGGTAAAACATGGTAGGTTTTCGATGACACACAGCAAATATGTAAAAAGCTCGAAAAGATTCAAAATTGCTTCTTCCTATTTTTACTTGACGCCATTTTTTTTCCCCCTCAGCTTTGTTGAATGATTGGTTTATTAACAGATTTTCCCCAAGCAGCTGTTTAGCTAGGCCAATAAAATCCTATTTAAATCCATTATTTGCTACTACCACTTAAAAAGCTGACCAGTATAGAAATAATTCACCATTTCCCCATCAAATATCTTCTCCATATCTGCAGGAAATGTGTGATTACTACAAACAAAAAGGTATTTCAACACATTGTAGTAAAAAATACACATTTTAGTGAGAAATAAACAGAACTGCAGCTACCAACACTGAAAGGGTGTTGATTAGAAGAGAAAAAAATCTTTATATTTTCCGTACTTATTTATTTATATCTGTTTTCTTTCCGACTCACACATACATAGTGTTTCTGATTATTTACTCTATTTACGAGAGCCTCAGTGCATCAGTAACATGGTACATAAACACCCTTTATTGCTAAATAAATGGAGAGAATAAACTGGGTAATTGTGAACAAAGATCTTTAAACATTTTAACACCAATTATTAGATATAAGTTTGGGTCATTTCTCTGTATAAAAAGAAACATTGAAGAATCTTAAGCACCCATTGGATGCAATGCATATCGATTGTACACTTTTCTCGCCACAAGCTTCAGGATCTTTGAAGGTTGAAAGCAGATTTTGCTTGAACATCTTAAACATTATAGAAATCAAATGAACACTGTCTTCTCTATTTGACTTTCCTTCATTTCCTTTTATTAAAGTGGGAGGTTGAGGAATGTTTGACCTGTTAAAGGGGACAAAGCATGTGTTTCTTCTTGTACATCAAGAATGCAATTGTGCATAAGCTACAAAGAGATTAGGTTTAAAAAAACGATTAAATATACCTTTAAGCAAGCTGAAGCATTTCGTATATCCATATTCCAAAAAAAGCACTCATATGTGGGTGTGTGGATGGATAAGCTTGGGGCAGGGTGTGTGTGTGTGTGTGTGTGTGTGTGTGTGTGTGTGTGTGTGTGTGTGTGTGTGTGTGTGTGTGTGTGTGTGTGTTGTGAGGAAACATGCAGGTTGATATTTGGTAAGGATGCTGGTCTAGAACAGATGGGCTGCACTGTGCAGGGAAGCTCCAGAGCAGGCGTCCAAGCCAAGGCAGATTAGAGGCCAGAAGAGGAGGAAGCCTCGAGCCTGTTCTCAGTCCTGTTTACGCAAACTGCAAACTGAAGAGGATTCTTTTTGTTAGTTTGTTTGATTCTGCAAAATCAACTCTAAAAAACTTTCATATATGTGCATTGGATGAATGATCTTTATTTTAAAAATAATGTCATAAAATTATTTTTTATAAATTAGCTCTTTGTTGTTGATATGATAAATTGTTTGTTTTTTTTGTTCATTTTTATTTCAGTATTTTTGTCATTTTCTTTTATTACATAATGTGAAAACTCATTTTTCCCAAGTCAAATATTTACATGATTATAATGATGATCAATTATTGATGTTGTAATGTATAGTGTATAAATCATATAATAATAATAATAATAATAATAATAATAATAATAATAATAATAAATGTAATTAAATAATGACATTTAATGTTTATAATATTATATATAAATACAAATAATTTCATAAAGAATATTATTATTAATATTTATCTATGTATTATTATTATTATTAATATATGTTTTAATAAACTTTATATAATGACACAATCAAGACAACAATTTAATTGTGTGAAAAAATCTCCAGGCAAAATGCAAAAAAATTAACACAAAACATTTATTCATATTGAATTTATAAATATTTGAATGTAAAGCTGATAATGATAGTGATTATCATTAATAATAATATTATTATTTATACAAATTATTGATGTAATATCTTTATATACTGTGCAAAAAATTATATAATAAAAATAATAAATTAATATGTGGAAAAAAAAACATCATTATTTTATAATTATATTAATGTGCCTAATATTTTTCTTATTGTTATGATTATTACAGTAACAACAGCAATAATAATAAAAAAAACAATATATTTTATATTATATTTTATTTTTTTATACAAAATCACTGAATATTTCATTAATAAATATTTGAATGTTATGATGATTATTATTATTATTATTGTGATTGTTGTATGATCTCGACTCAGTGTGTGTGTGTGTGTGTGTGTGTGTGTGTGTGATCAGAGCGGAGGAGCTCAGTCCGGTGTGTTATATAACCCCGGTGTAGTGACGCGCTCTGAATCCCCGGTACATTAGCGACAGTAAGACCCAGTGGAAGCCCAGCGCCTGCGCCCCTCACGCCGTGGGAGAGACGCGCTGCCGCGGCTGCTGAGCTTTGCGGGGAAGGTCTGTGGATCCTCGCAGGAGCTCACAGAGACGCACATTTCTCTGCAGCCACTGCGTGCGCTTTTGCACCGAACCCCTTTTCAGGGCAGTTTTTTCCCGAGCTGCGGGTGCTGTGTGTTCGGTGTGAACCGCAGCACCGGGGACGGGAAGCGACTCCGGCCGGTGCAAGCGACACTGAAGCGGGGGAGATCACACCGCACGTGAGGGACCGATCGTAGGCTCACTGCATCTGAGATGCTCAAAGTGAGTATGATCAGCTCCAGGCCAGGCACAGCTCCGGAATACTGGATTGATGGCTCCAAGAAAGAGACACTGGAGGACTTCTACGAGCTGGAGTCGGAACTGGGACGGTGAGTACCTCTCAGTACCTCTCTCAGTACCCCTCTCAGTACCCCTCAGTACCGTTCAACGCCTCTTAATACCTCCCAATACACCTCTGAATCCTCCAGGACATGTCACTACCTTTAATAACATCTCAATATCCGTGAGATACCCCTTAGTACCTTTTAAATACTTCTTGACACCTCTGAGTACCACTAAATACATTTTAACACCTCTTAGTATCACTTAGTACCCTTTCATACCCTTATAAACCTCTTAGCACACTGAAATATCTCTCCGTACCTCTTAGTACCATTAAATACTTCTCGATAGCTCTCAGTACCCCTAAATACACCTCAATACCTATTAGTACCCTTAAATAGCTCTCAGTACCTGGTAGTACCCTTAAATACATCTCAATACCTCTTAATACTTCTTAGTACCTCTGAATTTCTCTCAATACCTCTTAGTACCCTTAAATACTTATTGATACCTTTTAGTACCACTTAGTACCCTTAAATACTTCGTAATACCTCTTGGTACCTTTCAGCACCCCTAAAATGCGTGTCAGTACCCTTCAGTAAGTTTAGTTTAGTCATTTCTTATACAAGGAGAATGTTTTCTGAAATATTTTAGTTGATATTTATATATTTTCAAATATGAATTTTTTATGAAGTGATTGATTTTAGATTTGATTTTTTTCCTTTTTTTTCTTTTCTAATTTAAAACTGCAGAATTAAATGTATATTTGTCAAAATTGTATTATTATTCTTTAATGTTTCTTTATTTTTATATTACTTCATTTTTTAAAATAAATATTATGGCTACCCGTGCCATATCTCGTATAAAATTAAAATGTAATTTATATATGATTATTTTCAAATTTTATTTCTAACACAAAACTTATGACATTTTATTTTTCAAAATATCTGTCATTTGCAAAAATGGACGTCTCACTATGATCTGATATCAGTACTGAAAAAAAAAAAATAGGGAGATTCCTTGCTGCTTGCCATTTCAGAACAGATGGTGAGGCAAGGTGAGATCTACACTATGAAAATTGAAAATCCAGGATGCGTTAAGCATAATAAAATGCTGGAATCCCATAGCAGTAAAGAAGGCGCTTTATCTTGGCGAGCGTTGCGTTGAATCCGTAGCCTGTCCGGGAACGCCGAGCGAAAGATTAGGATGGCAGTCTTACACCACCACCAACATACGCAAAAACACACACTCACACACTGCTAAGAGTCACAGATTCACCTACTGAATGATTTTGCCAGGAAGAAGGAAACCAGAGAACTCTGAGGAAACCCTGAGAAAACCCGGACTAATGTTGTTAACAGTTTATAACTCTACACACAAACATTGTTAAGAGTCCCAAATGTATCTCCTGAAAGATTTTGCTAAGGAGGAAACCAGAGAACCATGAGGAAACCCTGAGAAAATCCACATGAATGTAGGAAACAGTCTACAACTTTGTGCACACTGGAACACTGTTATGCTTCACAAATTTACCTATACTGAAAGATTTTGCTAAGAAGGAAGAAACCAGAGAACCCTGAGGAATCCCTGAGAAAATCCACTTGAATGTAGGAAACAGTCTACAAATCCACACACAAACAACATTGAGTCAAAAGATTTGCCTACTGAATGATTTACTGAAAAGGAGGAAACCAGAGAACCCTAAGGAAACAATGAGAAAACCCGGACCGATGTAGGAAACAGTCAACAAATCCACATACACACGAACACTGTTAAGATTCTAAAAATCTACCCACTTAGTGATTTTGCGAGGAAGGAAGAAACCAGAGAACCCTGAGGACACCCTGAGAAAATTCACCTGAATATAGGAAACAGTCTACAAATCCACACACACAAACACTGTTAGGAGTCATTAGTGTGGACAGTGTGTTGATTAGTTCAACACACTGTCAAATCAATTTCTAGGTGCAAAGCCAGTCTTAGTCTGTGCTTTGTCGAGGTTTTCCAGGTCCTAGCACAGTAACGTTCATAGTTAAATGAAGACTAAGTCTGGTGGATATGGTAAATGCGCTTTTTCTATTCGCGTTGCCTCAAGAGTGGCTTTGATGCATTTATTCCACTGAAGCTTTGTAGTGAACTGAAAAGGTTCAGCAGACTGGATTATAATTATAATCAGAGCTGTTTCATCCGAGAAAGAAAGAGAGAAAACGGGTGCGTGCAGTAATCAGAAATTAAATCTAAATGCTCCCATATGGTTGCCAGAACGGCCGAGCGCAATCTGCAGCAAGTAGGCTTGCTGACTAAGCGATTCGGGGAACTTTGTTTTATTTGGGGAATTTTTTAATTTTACACATTGGTTAAACAAAAGGAAATTTATTCAGCTCATTATACTATAGCTATTTGTAAACTGAATAGATTTCATTGGTGACAATGTGCACCATTTGGCCTACAGCAGCGTTTTTATACATTCATGAAGCACATGGTGATGTATTTCTTTAAAAGCTATATGGGAAAAGGAACCACGAGCCTTCATGAGCTGTGGCAAATGTAAACCCCCCGGGTGCTAAATACAGCAAGGCAAGGTGAATCTGTAATGAAACTAGGGAGAGTATCTCTCTGTCTGTTTCCATCGTTCTTTTACTTCTTTATATAATACTGGGCATCAAGCAAAAAAACAGAAACGGAGCATAGAGCTCTCACACACACACACACACACACACACACACACACACACACACACACACACTCTAAACACACACAGACACACACACTACCGCACTCCGCTTTCCTCTTGTGCATTAAGTGCATAGAAACAATAGAGCTGGGAGATCCATTATCGCTAAGTGGCTAGTTTCGTAAACGTTTATCGAGTTAGCAACTCCGCGAAGCTTTTTGGGAGAATGTTTTATGCTCATCAGAAGTTGTATCAGGGTTGTGGAATGATTGATGAAGGAAGAAGCACAAGAAGATGTTCAGATGATGAGCTCTTGGAGAATTTGCTAAGAAACGCCTTGAGGTGGCGGATCTTAACGTTGGGTTCCCTAAGCATAGCCAGGAGAGCCGCAATATATATATATCACTGCAAGCTTGATGCAGTGCTGGAAATGATAACCCAACATTATCAGCATGGATGGTTTTATTTATTTTTTTGTTCTTTTAGTAATTAGGCTGTCTAACTATTTATATTATACATATTATGCATACTCTGTATTGTAACTGTAATTGGATGTGTTGAATGCAAACAAAAAAAAATAAACAAGTCCAAAAATGATGACAGCAATTTAAAAAAATGAAATGATATCAATTAATACGCAGAATGGTATTATGCTAAATGCAAACTCGACCAGATTAGATCTGAAGCTACAGAACAGAGCAAGTGTTTGAGCCATTAATTTTTTTTTATAAGGAAAAGCGAACATTCTGTGCAGCCAGAACAGCAAGAAGCAGGTGATTAGAGATGTACTACAGCAAACAGAACAAAGAAAAGTTGGAAAAAAAAAGAAGGAGGAGGTTTTAGCATCTTTATGCAAGTGAGAAGCAGATATTGCTGTACATTGGCCAATCAGATTGCGGCCTGCTGTGTCATGAGACAAATCTGAGCCAAAGCTACGCAAAATGAACAGGGAAAAAAAGTTATTTCGGGTTAAATGACTTGAATCAAAGCAGGATATAAAGTGTGTAGATGTAGAAGATGGTGATGTAGAAGTTCATCTGGAATTTGATGTTTAATAATTTGTGTTTAATAAAAGTAAAAAAGTTTCAAATACGGTAAAAAGACGTATGTATGGCTAGCATAACTACTTTGTCAGACAAATCCCACCCACTTTCTCTTTTATTTATTTAAATTTATATCCTTAGCATTTTAGCAGTTTTAAAAACCTTGTGGAAAGGATGGGTGTGATACAGCACTTCTTAGAATTCGCTTACATTTTGTAGCTGTTGTATGACAAAGCGCTGGCTGTTTATTTTGGGAATCGGCATGCGAGCAAATCGTGGGCGAAAAATGAAGAGCGACCCAAAATCATTTGGGTGTGATTTTTAAATAGGTTCTCCGTTTGCCTAGGGTTAGCATTACGTTTTATAAAACATAACCTGCAGTTGCATAGACAGCATTTCTTTTGTCTACTCAATGAAATGTATTTATAGAAGAGCTACTCCTGAAAAACAGATATCTGCTGATAGAATCCCCTATAAAATAATCTGTTTGGTTCCCACGCAGATTATGGCTAGTTAGTTCCGCTAGTTAATCATCTGACCAAGGATCATTACAGGACAGGAGTAAGTAGCTCTGTCGTTAAGTTGTTGGACTTCTGATTGAAAGGTTAAAAAGATAAAACCCTAGCTCTGCCAATGCTGGGCCCTTCAGTAAGGCCCTCAAACCTCATGTTGTATAAATGACATAATTGCAAGTCACTCTGAAATTCTAAGTCAATTTGGTAATAACGCAATAAATATAAATGTACTTGCTGTATTCATACTTGTGTTGTTATGTGATGCTGAAGATCAATAAAGCCGACGGTGGTCACATTTACTAATGGAGGTCATTAATGAGAAATGTTGACTATTATTGTTGATTTGTGTTTGTAGGATTCATGCCATTCGTGATTGTTTGTGTGTGTGTGTGTGTGTTTGTGTGTGTGTGTGAGACTTCATTTCCGTAATGTAATATTATTACTGTAATGAATATTGATCGGATTTGAGGCATTACTGGTGATTAGTAGAGCCTTGTGGTCTGGCTTTTGGAAGACGAACCCATCTGCCTTCTCTTTATCTGATTAGACTTCTACTTCTTTTATTTATTTTTTGCCTACTTTATTCTCATTTTCACAGGAGCAAACATGCAGGTTCTATTCTAGAGGCTTTGGCCCTGTGTTCGTTTTTTTCTTGGTTTGGAATCGGGGTTGAATCACTGCATGTCTTGCTATGTAAGACGGTTACATAGCAAGACAAAAAAAAAAAAGAAAAGAAAAAAGACCCAGAGTGCCTGAGAAGAATTTGAACAATGTGCCAAATTGTTACGAGGTAAACAAAGCTAAAACAATGCTAAACAGTTTGTGTGTAGGGGAAAGGAATGGAAAATCCATCTCTAGTTTAATCAAGATGTAGCGATAGGTCATTAACAACATGGGTGTTAGGGCTAAAATAGAATGGAATGGAATACCTGGGTCTGTGCTCTGATTGACACCAAAAGTGGGCGTGTCCTAAACAGGAAGGGGTTTGAGTTGGGCTAGAGATCTGTGCTTGTAATGGGAAGATCAGATTATTTTAGTGACTTGGTTCTTTGAATCTCGATCATCAGAATGAACGAATCTTTTTTCGAGTCATTAAGTTTATTTCGTTTGCTTGATCAAAAAAAATTTTCAATTGACATGTCCACATACACAAACTATAACTATAGTTCCAATCATTTATATATGGGATATACAGGAGTATGTAGGAGTCCCGTGGTATCAGAACGAAAGACTCGGATTAGAAGAGTTAAAAGGTAAACGACTCAGTACTGTTTCACATTAAAGACTCGTTCTTAATAAACAAATGGTTCATGAAGGACCCGTCACTAATCTGTGCTTGGATTTGTTCAGAAAGGGTTTAGACTATGTGCCAAATATGTGTAGTCTGAGAATAAATGTACAGATGTTATTTACAGGTGTTCAGTTTACAAATGGACTATTTGGATTCTATGTACAAATGGGACAGTTATGATGGACAATGTGTAGTTATGAATATTTTAATTGTTCATGCTGAGTATAGCCTGCAGGAAAAAAACTGGTTTTGTGCCTGGCTGTTCTTTATTACAATTAATGGTTTATTGAAAACTGGGCATTCTAGCTGCAATCACAATCACGTTAAACATATAGAAATATAGTCAAAAATAATCTCTTGAGTTTTTTTCCACTTCAAATTCCCCCCCTGTTATGGCTTGCCGTTTGAATGAAAAATGCTTTCGTGTACTGTAAGTGTTCGGTGAAATGCTCTTGTTAGAGACGAGAGGGAGGAACTTTTATTACTATATATTACTATTATTGCGATATGCTAATAACGAGGAGCAGATTGTTGAACTGGAACTCATGCTCGCCTGCTGTGTGCTCACATTTACTTTGTGTTTGTGTGTGTGTGTGGATAGCAGTGTGTAGTGTATGGCTAAAACAACTACATTTCTTCCGAACCCAAGAAAAAATAATTCAATCCAGATGGTTCTTCTAGAGCAGTCAGGTAGCTGTTCGGCTTTTATTGCATTACCTACATTTCATTTATTTACACGTTGCACAATCTCCTGCTGAGACGCTCTGATTGAGGCATGTTCCGGCATATTCAGCTGGCCCGAAGCCTGGTTTGATTGCCGGCTTAAGCTGATTATGTGCTGAACTGAAGGACCAAAAACGCTGATGCTACATAAGATGCTGACAGGTTGCAAATAAGTTGAGCCTCTACAACACCTAAATGTGGCTCTGGACACTCCAGCTGTATGTTAGCATTAGGGCCAATTCACTTAGTGTTTTTATGTAAATTAGGAAGTAATCTGCTGAACCTGGACAAAATATAGACCAGGTATGGACATGCTGGGGGATGCTGTAAAAAAAAAAAAAATCAGGGATGGGGTTTGTATTTGACCACTTTGCAATCAATTAATTTAATTTAATTTTCTTCTCCACATCTTTAACTACAAATACTTTCTTAAATATCACTTTTACTATCTACACTTTTTATCCATCAATAGTTACATTCGAAGTGACATTAACATTACATTATGTGTAATATGCATAACACCTGAGTGATTTTTCTTCTGCTTTTAGGGGAGCCACGTCGGTGGTGTTTCGATGTCGGCAAAAAGGCACCCAGAAACCATACGCCGTGAAGAAGCTGAAGAAAACAGTGAGTATGCTGATCGATATCTTGAAGGCTTTCTCCTGTTTGGGTTTGTTCTTTCATCCTGGATTTGGACGTCTGAGTTTATCAGGTTTCATCAGTCTTCGTTGAGAACTTCAGGAGTTTTTTCACTTTCCTTTCTGACATGGCAGGTGGTCACTGTTCTTCGATACAGATCAAATCAAACAAAAACCCAACTCCAATTGTGTCGGTAGGGTGTTGCTAACACTCTGCTCCTAGAACCTTCAGAATATTCAGAGGTGGAAAGAGTAAAGTACTGTTACTTCAAAGAAATTTTACTTATGTACAAGTAAAGTTACAGATCTAAAAATCTATCTAAAGTAAAAGTAAAAAGTTGCCCAATTAAAATTTACTCAGTAAAATCGAGTTACTTTTTAACAGCAATGTTGGGTGGGATTCTAGTGTGGTTCAAAAAGGACAAGGGGATATAAATCTCCAACTAGTTGTTTTTAATTAAACCTTTACAAAATAAAGTGCAGCAAAAAAAAAAATCTCTTGGTATAATGTCATTTATAATAATGAGAGAAATTGCAAATGCAGATTCAAAACTCCGATAGTGAGCGCACGCATCGAACAACTCTGACGTTTTCCTCAATGAGGAATCAAAATGCTTTGGACTCTGCATTCTCGAACAACGGTGTGTGATTGGATATATAGTAATGCTTAAATCTAATGCAACATCAGCAGATCTAACACTTATCATTAATTTCATATGAATCGTGACACTGGTAATAGTGCTAGCTTCATTGTGCTGTGACAATTTTGCCCCAAGGGTGTGATGCATTTATTTTACACATTTCCTTTTTTAATGGATATGATTAAAAATCTAGTGGTCAGAGGACTTTTGGCACACTGACTTATGAAGTCGGTGCTCCCTGTGACTGTGCGTGCAGCCTTGTGCTGCCATCTGTTGGCGTGCTACAAAACTAGTCTTAAAATCTTTTGATGCCACTCCGTATGTAATCTTTTCACACTATTTTACTTGTGTGCATGATTTAGAGAAAAATTCTAGATCTAATGTCCCCTATATTAAATAACTAACTCAAATAAATAACTAAAAGTTACTTTCTGAAGGCAACCACACTCGAACGAGGTAATTAACCACCTCTCTACATCAACATTCAATTCGTTTTATGCACACTTGACCGTGAATCTTTCACACTGACTTCATATTTTTAGATTTTCAGCTAATACAGAAAAGCTACACTTACAAAGGTTTGTACTGAATGTCTACGCACGAGCCAAATCCACATCCACATCCACATCCACATCCACATCCACATCTTCTGGCTCATCTTGAACAATAACTCCTGCCCTTTATCCACCAGGTTGACAAGAAGATTGTACGAACAGAGATCGGAGTCCTGCTGCGTCTCTCTCATCCAAACATAGTAAGTCTGGATAATAAAAAAAAAAGCTCTGTAGCTTCAAAATATTCCGCATTGTGAAAAATCCAAAAGATGAGAATCCTTAAAACATCAGACTCGAAGGTTACACAGAGCGTGTAAATCCACGCTTTTTTTGGATTGGTCATCAATTTATTTGTTTTAATTGAAACTTTTAATCTCGTTAAAGCAAAGAAATAATGGTTTTGGATCGGTATTTTGGATCTAAACTTCAGCTCAGGGTGAATGTGAATGGTTTTTATGGCTGGATAGTTCGGGAATTTAAAGGTTTTTGCAGGTCTAAAATAAACCAGGTGCAATCTATTGATCTGACATGTTTATAGTCTAAATCAGGGGTCCCCAAATCTTTTTCTGTGAGGGCCAAATTATTTTTCCTTTTTTAATGTTGTCTGTAACAGGAAATTACATGGGCTGGAGCGGTAATATTGGCCTTGCAAGCTTGCATTCTAAAGTACACACATTCTTTACTCAAGTAAAAGTACAGATACTTGTGTTTTAAAATACTGTGGTAAAAGTACTGACTACACTTTTTCACTCAAGTTAAAGTAAAGAAGTTTGGGCCATTACTTCTACCTGTTTTAGTGTCACGCTGGTAACTGGACCTCACATCATATTAATATATTAATACAAAATAATTTTGTTACCTAATGAATGTATTCAGGCTGAAATTCCACCATGTAGAACACAAGCAGAGAAAAGATGATGATGATCAGGAAAGTCTCTGTTCTCAGTCATGTTTACATCACTGACACCCCCTGTCTCATCCACGTTAACCCCAGACTTCTTGTTGCATTCTGCTTTGCTTGTTGTTAGCTTCTAGCTACGTCTGTGTTGCGTGAGAGCCAGGAAATGATAAATTGAAAAAGACGCACAATGACAAGAAATAGGTTAAAGTCACCAAATAGAGAAAGTAACAAGGCTGGTTTGGAAATGTAAGAAGTAGAAAGTGAAGATATTTGTTTAATGAGTGAAAGTAAAAAGTTGTCTGAAAAATAAATAGTGAAGTACTGATACCATAAAACCCCACTTTTTTACTTCATTTCTTCCCACCATTCGTTTGCATCAAACAAAAGAATAATCGCTTGTCCACTTTTGCTTAAAAACCCTTTATTTAATCAATTTTTCTTCTTCTCATCGGTTTGGACATTTTGTTGTGTCTTTGAATTTTCTCGCTGGCTCGTGTTCTCGATCACGATGGAACGTCATGTTGAATGTAGCATGTTAATTACTAATAGGACATTTTTTTTGCAATCAAACTTTTATGATCAAATACAGATATGAGTAAAACAAATGTTTTAAATGAAATTTGGCATTGTTCAGAGGGCCGTTCCAAATCTAGTTTCAAAACACTGATTCTTGACTGCAAAGCCAAAAATGGACCCTTAAAGACCTTATCACTCCACGCACTGCACCGCGCTGAAGAGATCATCTAGCACTGCTAAACTGGTCCCACCTTCTCTCAGGGTCAGAGGTAAGTATACATTAAGGTTCTTCTAGACGTCCCCTAGACGTCTGAACAGCCGAGTCATTGGATCAAGGGATGAGTCCCACCTCTTTCTGAAACACCTACACTGGCACTTTTCCCGGATTGTTTTGTTTTTGCTTATATTTATATATATATTAAATAAGGTGTGCTATAATTTCTTTTAACAGAGTTTTAGGCTGATGGTATCTTAAGTATGTAATTTGGTGAACCAGCGTTGATTTATTCATTGATAGAGACTCAAAGCACTTTTGTACATTGCTGTAGATAAGGGCGTCTGCTAAATGCCGTAAATGTAGGTTGGGGACCCCCTGTCTAAATACATGTGAATATTATTTAGAAAAACAGTCTGTATTATAGTTATATAATAAGTGGTTTTCTGATCCGAAGACGCTGCCGGGCCCTTGAGCAAGGCCCTTATTTCTCAACTGCTCATTTACATGATTGAGATGTCACTCTAATTAAGGGTCTCTGTCAAATGTTATAAATGTAGATGTAAACTTTGTGGTTTCTATAGAAACCTGTGCAAAACCAAAAAAAAAAGAAGCAATCAATGAAATGTTTTTTATTTTACGAGTGAGTTAAAAGTCTCAGTGTAAATGGCTTTAGAACTTGGCCTAAAAGTGCTGCTTCGGTTAATGGTCCTCCAGCAGTCCTTATTTATTGCTGTGTTTTAATTATGCCATCGCTGATCTGCATCTTTCTCTCTCTCTCTTTCTCTCTCTCTCTCTCTCTCTCTCTCTCTCTCTCTCTTCTCTCTCTCTCTCTCTCTCTCTCTCTCTCTCTCTCTCTCTCTCTCTTTCTCTCTCTCTCTCTCTCTCTCTCTCTCTCTCTCTCTCTCTCTCTCTCTCTCTCTTCTCTCTCTCTCTCTCTCTCTCTCTCTTTCTCTCTCTCTCTCTCTCTCTCTCTCTGTCTCTCATACTTATATTTCATGACAGATCAAGCTGAAGGAGATCTTTGAGACGCCATCAGAGATCAGTCTCGTCCTGGAGCTTGTCACCGGAGGAGAGTTATTCGACAGGTCAAGAGATGTTTACGGCTATAATATTTACAATCTGAGCATCAGACACTGACAGTAGAAATGACAAATCTTTTAGATAATGCAAATTCAGGTTCATTAATTGTATTCTGATTTCTACATTACAGCATGTTTAGTTATGAATGATCTCACAGCAACACTGCAAGCTATCTCTAGGTTAGGATTTTAATAATCTAAAACATACAGTAGTATGTCTGGTTCGAATGATAAAATGATTAATAAAAAAACTGAAACTTTGTTATTGAACAAAGGAAAGCATATCAACATTGGGAGGAGGATTTCTGGAAGGAGATGACATGTATGTAATATTTATAGAAGGAGTTTCCAGTTTTAGCGCTATGTAAGGATCAGTAAAGTTCTTTGCCTTAGGACAAAAGGACTACTTTCTTTGGTAACCCAGACATGTTATTAGCTTCAAGAGACTAAGGCTACGTCTACACTAATCTGGATTAATTTAAAAATGTCACCTTTGTCTAAAAACTCTCCGCCTCCACACTTTGGTTTTCAGTCGTTTCCCAAAAAATTGCTCAGCCACATTGAAACGTCTGAAAACGCTCACGTCCCTGTACTGCGCATGAGCCTCATTTCCGAGGTGCTTATTTACTTTTTGGCTCAATGATTAAAATGTGTCGTTGTTTTCGAAGCCTCTGTTTTCACGCGCTTCTCTGCGATGCTAAAAGAATGCGTTTTCAAAAAGCAACGTTTTGTCGTTGAACGAAAAAAAACTCAGTATAAGTTGAAGGCGAAAAATTTGTTCCCAAATGCAAACAAATGTGGACATGGGATTTAAAAAGTTTCCAATTGGTCAAAATTCATTTTGTGATTTGGTACAATTATTAAAATCGCCATATTTACCTAATAAATTAAGCACCACACAACAATGCTCTATGTAGCTAAGTAGGGAAGGTGGTAGCTAAGTGATTGAGGCTGTGGGTCATTGATTGGAAGGTTTGGTGAGTCAAGCCCAGTATTGCCAAGCTGCCACTCTTGGGCCCTTGAACAAGACCCTTAACCCTCTGTGCTGTACCTTGCTCCAACCCCAGCTTTCTAACATCACTGGGATAAGAGAAGAAAGGTTTTTACTGTGCTGTAATGTACATCTGAGTACAATAAAAGCCCCTTTAGTAAGGTACAAAAACTTGCAGGGTCCGTCGTTGATTAGTGAACAATATCGCCTCTCCCTTAAGTGCTGTATCGCCTTTAAATGATAAATGATAATGAACCTGGTTCTCCACAGCGTTCTTCCCGTAAGCTTGCAGTTCAGAGCAGAAATACGACATCTGTTTTATTCCAAAAGGCTTTTCCCCATGAGCAATGACTAATCAGAGGAAGTGTCTCTTTTCACCTCTTTTTGTGTGCCAAGTCGCGCTTGAGTCACCAGATTATGCTAAAGCTGCAAAATCATTAACTGAAAATTCAGAAGTGACTTTGCACATTTTTGGCGTTGTTTAGACGTAACAGACGTCTGTTGTTTTTTCCTCCTGCAGAGTGGTGGAGAAAGGCTACTACAGCGAGCGAGATGCAGCAGACGCCATCAAACAGGTGCTGGAGGCCGTCGCGGTGAGTGTTCATTCGCTCACGTTCGAGTTATTGGCTTGTTTTTCTGCACGTGATACTTTGGTATCCATCATACTAGTGTCAAGACTGGACTGGAGTCAGAAATGATGGTCAGGAATCTTCCCATTTGTCATGCTGACCTTCCAAGCTGTTTCAATTCACGCCTTTATAAGATACAGCTGATACAGCATTAATATTAGTGCTGTTGCTGTAGGCATATCAGGATTTTTCATATCAAACCATCCCATTTTGGATCAGTGTACATCATCCACACGCCTGCAGTGAAGTGGGTTAATGTTGAAATTCTGGGGTTGCCAGATTTAATCAACTATCTAAAAAAACATTCCTATAAACTCTAAATGATCTCATTTTGCAAACATGGAACATTTGAGAAAGGTGACTAAAGTAGGCATTTTGTTAGAGATCCTTGTAGATCTGGCAACCCTCAGAAAGAATGGCGATCAGTATGGGGTAGTATACTGTAATGTGTTATTAATGTAACAAATGAAAACAAAGCAATTTAAACCACTGTAATGTATAAACCTTACAGTATAGAATCTTCAAAAAATGTATATGATTGGAACGTTGTGTAAGAAGTTGGTTATATATAATATTTGGAAGGAGTCTCCAGTATTGGTGCTACAATGTGATACCAAATTTGTACTAATGTACTACTTACTGCGACAAGTTCAAAAAGGGGAAAACCCACCTTGTCTGTGATTCCTGTTTAATTTTCCACCCTGTGCGTTTGACTCAAATCCACTTTCATAGCCACCGTTCTTATTCAGGGCTGCAGGCATAAAGGGGATTTGGTGTACTTTTGGATCGTGTTCCAGCGAGATTTGAAATGAGATTTAGTGCTTTCGTTGTTCTACTTTAAAGCCAGCAGGAGAACTGAGACCCCACAGAGAGGTCACAGATGGCTATTCTTGATTCTCTCTTTCCCACTGTCTTTTCCTCGCTCTCTTTCTGTCTTCCTCTCTCTCTCTCCCCACGTGTTTACTATCAAAGCTGTTTCCTCACCTACTTCATCTTTTTCAGTCACCGCAACATGAAATCTGGCAACCACTCCATCTATCGCACCGGTTAAGCAACTGAGACAGATGCCACGCTGCAGAAACAGGGTCTGTCCTTATGGGCTTACAGTAGCTTATGTAGGTTTAGATGTTTTATTTAAAGTGTATTCTCGCCTCTTGGCCCTTTATTTTCGCAAAAGGATTGCTGTTGCTAAGGAGATGAGATAGCAGGACGGTGGGCACATTTCTCATGTATGGCCTTCAGCTCAGAGAGCTGGCAGGCTGCAATAAGTAAACACAGACTCTCCACATCTCACCGGGTGGAAGAACAGTGGGCTTAATGCTGCCACCCCCTTTACAAGTGTCGCTTTTTTTTACTTTTTTTTTTTTTACTTTTTTTTTTTAACGTCACACCACACAATTTTGTCCTGTGTACTTCATCTGGGAGTTTCCACACATGCTGTTTGTGTATGTATTTGTGTTTGTTAGTGTGTATGTGTGTATGTGTGCGTGTGTTTCTTTCCAGTGAAACACCTCGGCGTTGATCAGACTAGATGCCAAAGGATGCCCACGATGCATCACTGCAGTTTTTTATTCTTCTGCCTGCTTTGGAAGAAGTTTTGACCAGTTCCGCCTGCTCTCAGAGTATATTTACCAATCCTGCCAACTTCTGAACAAATTTTGACAAATCCAACCTACTTCCAGATCAAATTTGACCAATCCCACCTACTCCCAGAGAAAATCTGACAAATACACACACTCCCAGAGAAAATCTAACAAATCCACAAACTCCAAGAGAAAATCTGACCAATCCCAACCGCTCTCAGAGAAATTCTGACCAATCTATCAACTCCTATAGAACATCTGTCCAATCCCACCAACTCCCAGAGAAAATCTGTACAATTGCAACAGCTACTAGAGGTGTTTGACCATTCCAGCTCACTCCCAGAGAGTGTTTGGCCAATTCAGGCAACTTCTTGTTGCCAAATCTCACCAATCCCACCCACTCCCAGAAAAAATATGACCAATCAATCAACTCCTAAAAGAAAATCTCATCAATCTCACCTACTCCCAAAGAAACTCTGAACAATACCTCATCTCTTAGAGAAAATCTGACCACTTCCCCCCACTTTCAGAGAAAATCTGACCAATCTCATACAGACCAGGAGAAAATCTGACCAATCTCATTCAGACCCAAAGAAGAACTGACCAATCTCATACAGTCCCAAAGAAGAACTGACTAATCTCATACAGTCCCAAAGAAGAACTGACCAATCTCATACAGACCCAAAGAAAGTCTGACCAATCCCAACCACTCCTGGAGAAAACCTGACCAATCCCAAAAGTTCACTCCCAGAGATGGTTTAAACATTTTTTTCCAAGAGAAAGGATCTTCAAATTATGGAAGAACTTCTAAGCAGTCATTCCGTGCTCCTGCAGAAAGTCGTCCTAAGAAAGTTTGCCCAATCACTACTTGTTCGGAATCCCCAGTGTATCTTGTATCTTATTTCTTCTTCCAGAGAAAGCTTTTGGCTAAACCCACCAATTCCCAGAGAACAACTGATCGATCCTGTTTACTCCTAGAGTAAGTTTTAGCAATTCTGGCTAGTTGAGAAGGAATTCTGATCAATCCCACCCACTCTTGTAGTCATTATTTATGGTTGTGTTGTTTTTACAGTTTCAGTGTAGACCAGCATTTCTCCATAGATCTTTACTGGCATTTAAATTAAATCTGGATGGGTTAATGTATTGCATTATTTAGCAACAGAAGCTTCTATGGCATTTACTGTTTTCTTGTATTTGTGGCAGAGTTTATAAGGGTTCAGCAGCATGCAGCTTCTGTACTGCTGATGAACTGCACTGGTCCATTAACCAAGATAAATAGACCTTCGACTAGAGAATAGATAGATAGAGAAAGAGAGAGAGAGAGAGAGAGAGAGAGAGAGAGAGAGAGAGAGAGAGAGAGAGAATATGAGATACAGTATGTATGTCAGCTCCGCTGTGCATTGCACAGAAAGAATTCCCCTCGGATGGCACACAAAGAGAACACTCCCACATGTCAGCCTAATTGGTGAGGATAGAGAAAAACACTGCACTCTTTTATATCAGATAAAACCTGGCATAAGACTTTGTGTTTCCAGGTATTACACATACACCATTCGGGCTGAAAGGCTACGCTTGTATCTGAAAAGTCAAAAGTTAAAACCTGTGTGAAGTACAGACTTTTCATAATTAAAAGCTAATTAACATATCATTAACATCTCATTTGCATTATGTGCTCACTTTGCATTTTTCTTCTGATGTTCGAACCAGGATGAAGAAGCCAGTTCCGGCTTAGAGGCCCTGTGTGTGTGTGTGTGTGTGTGTGTGTGTGTGTGTGTGTGTGTGTGTGTGTGTGTGTGTGTGTGTGTGTGTGTGTGTGTGTGTGTGTGTGTGTGTGTGTGTGTGTGTGTGTGTGTGTGTGTGGCAGCCGCATGTGGCTCTACTGTAACCAGGCAGACTTCCGCTGGTCCACGCTGCTGTGTTTAATGAGTTTCCGTGGTAACCTTCTTACCAGAGGCGTTGCTTATAAAACAGTATCTTTGTCACAATCCTTTAGAAGTACATAGAGATCTTCCTCCTTTTTGTTCTCTTATACAATATAATATATATATAGAGTTCTTATTTTAATTAATAATAATAACAATTATAACTATAGCTACAAGTAGCGATTAGCAGGGTTCAAGCAACTGAGGTACTAAAGGTCATAAGGAAAAAGACATTAGGAACATGCCCACCGAGTTTCGTTGTAATACACCACTGGTAACGTTGTCTAACAGGTGCTCACATGTAATTGGCAGATGGTGGCCATGTTTTTTCAGATACACAAATGTCCTCATAAACCCATATGGACTGATTGGACAGAGACTCTACATGCAAAGTTTTATTTCAATCGGATGAACGATTGCATAGTTATATCAGTTTTTATGCATTTCCTTGTTTATCGCCACCAAGTGGCAAAGCTATGCAAGTTTTTTCTTTGATCAAAGATTGAGCATATAGACACATATATCAAGGTTTGTGAAGATATCTTATTCCATTGGTGAGTTATTGCCATTTTGTCAAAGTAGCCACGCCTACTTTCAACATTTTGTCGAGCCTTAGCGATTTTGAGTTGAAAGTTAAAAATTTTTTGGATAATTATTAACAATCCCTACTGAACATTGCTACACTGGTTTCGTTCCGATGTCGCGAAAAACCTAGAACTACTTCACAAAAGTAGGTTTTTTAACATAACTTACATTGACCCAAGGATTCAAAGCATCTGAAGTTTTGAGTCCACCATAAACCTTGTACGAGCTAAGGCCAAAAATATGTGAAATTAAGTGTTTTGGACTATAGCGCTCCCCTTTGGCCAAATGAGTTGATACTTTTTTAACCTCTCCCCAAATTGAGCTCTACCATATAGCCAAGTTTTAACTTTCTAGGCCTTACGGTTTAGTTTGCATGATCAGTTTAGGGCATAATAATAATAATAATAATAATAATAATAATAATAATAATAATAATTAGTAGCAGTAGTGGGCCAAGTACTGAAGGTGAACAATTATTATTTATTAATTATTAAACAATTAGATTTTTTCCCAAAATAATAAGTATATAAATTATATACATTTATTACATACATTAATATATTTAAAAATATAATATATTATATCAAAAAATATATATACAGTATAAAACAATGATATAAAACAGAATGAAATATAGGGAAAAATATAATAATTATATTTACATTTTAAATGATTTTATATTTATATATATATATATATATATATATATATATATATATATATATATATATATATATATATATATATATATATATATATATATATATATATATATATATACAGTACAGACCAAAAGTTTGGACACACCTTCTCATTCAAAGAGTTTTCTTTATTTTCATGACTATGTAAATTGTAGAGTCACACTGAAGGCATCAAGGGCTATTTGACCAAGAAGGAGAGTGATGGGGTGCTGCGCCAGATGACCTGGCCTCCACAGTCACCGGACCTGAACCCAATCGAGATGGTTTAGGGGTGAGCTGGACCGCAGAGTGAAGGCAAAAGGGCCAACAAGTGCCAAGCATCTCTCGGGGAACTCCTTCAAGACTGTTGGAAGAACATTTCAGGTGACTATCTCTTGAAGCTCATCAAGAGAATGCCAAGAGTGTGCAAAGCAGTAATCAAAGCAAAAGGTGGCTACTTTGAAGAACCTACAATATGACATTTTTCAGTTGTTTCACACTTTTTTGTTATGTATATAATTCCATATATAATTCCACATGTGTTAATTCATAGTTGTGATGCCTTCAGTGTGAATCTACAATTTTCATAGTCATGAAAATAAAGAAAACTCTTTGAATGAGAAGGTGTGTCCAAACTTTTGGTCTGTACTGTATATATATATATATATATATATATATATATATATATATATATATATATATATATATATATATATATATATATAACTCAAAGATCTTTGGTGATTAATATAAAATAACTGTTTCACGACTGGTTTTGTTTCGTATGTGAAATGTAGAGATGGGTCGAGTTTCCTGTTCTAATATAGTTTCTGTTGATTAAGTACACTGCCAGTAAGATTTAAGTGCTAAAGGAAACCAGTAGAAGTAAATCTGAAACCTGTGTAAGGTGATATGTTATTGTCCTCGCTACTTCTTACCTGTTTGTTGTGGTTTTCAGTATTAGTAGTCCGGGTGAAGAAAAAACTAAACACTGGATCAAATTCCTTCAATTTTGCGGTCTGTGGTTGGATATAAACCCATTTTTATTCAAAGTGAAAGAGTAAGTATTACTCACCTAAAATTCTGTTCATTAAAAAAATCAATAATAATTGTATAAAGAGCGTAAGTTTCAGACAGGTTTAGTAAATCAGCCTGTAAATTCAATCAAACTGTATATATTAATTATGCTCATCATGTAAATTGGAGAGCACATACTATTCCTCTTTACCTGAATTAGAAGGAAGCCAATTGTCTGTAAATCAGACATTGTCACAAGCAGATTTTCAGAACTAAATAGATTCAGGACCTATAATATGCAATTAATATATTTAGCTCTATATATATGTATATGCACGTCGGTGCTTCGGCATAAAAGTGAAGCGATGCATCGATTTAAAGTGTGGATCTGGTAGAAGTTGTATCACGATGCATACTTTTTAACATATTTGCATCAGTAAAATTTTTATTTATATTTATATATAATTATTAGTAGATGCGCTATACTTTTATTATTTAGTAAGCGAACAATATTTCATTTGTAGATCAATTTCTCCTCGCTGAACTGTTTATCAAGTCCGTTCTCTCAGCACCGCCGCTGCTACGTGAATACGACGCATCACAACACTACCTAGACCGAGGCGTGTCCTCAGAGAGTCACATAGAATACAGATTAACATGGCAGAGGTAGAGCTGCATCTACCAGGAAAAGAACAGGAAAGCCAGGAAAAGAACATCTGGCCTTATTTCAACTTTCTTCTTCCTTTTTTTTTTTTTTTTTGCACTACAAAACGCCTGTTTGTGACTGTATAATTAGCAGTTTGCAAAAAGAAATAAAAGTGAGTTATCCGTACCGTACTGAATTGCATAACATCATATTCTTTTCATTGCATCGTATTGCATTAAATCGCATCGTGTTAAATCAAATCGAAATCAGATTGTAATGGGGGGAATCGGATCACAGCTGCTTCTTATATATTTTTTATGTATTGTATTTTTGGCTATGCATCAGGATACACCACCCTCTGTTATGGAGATGCACAGGGTTAGTCTTTAGTATATATATTATGTCTAATTGTGTCTAATGAGCAAGGTAGCGGTGGGGGTGGTGAGGAAAAAACTCCTGAGACATCATGAGGAAGAAACCTGAAAAAAGGATCCTACCTCAGAAGGGAACCGCATCCTCGTTTGGGTGGCATTAGATAATAAGAAATTCAGTAAATAATACAAATCATTTTAGAATATTAGCTTGTATGTTTTTGCACGTGTCTTTGTGTAAACTAGATCAAGATCATCCCAGCTGGTAGAGACTGGTAGCACTGGTGATGCATTTGGGAATCTCAGGCCCAATTCATTACATTTTTATTTCCTATTATATTCCTATATACTTATTATATTCTTATATTATTTTCTTATCTTATTATCTATTTACTCTTCCTGTAAATAATCAACACAGTGCACGCACATTTCTTTGATTTTTCATCAAATCTCTGGTGCTCACTTCATCACTACCATCCGGAAACCCAACAATTGAAATGAGTCCTATGTGCCCACTTGAAACTGCGACTTAAAAGGACGTTCGTGTGCAACGTTTAATTACGAAAGAAGAATTAATGATCATTCGGAAAGGATATGAAGGCAGCAGAAAGCCAGGAAGCGGGCCATTCGTTATGTGTAAGCAGGAAATGAAGCTGTGACGAGGTTGAAGTGGCTGCCAGAATAGAGTTTTAAATGGATCAACAGATGGACGAGTGGAGGGCAGAGGGAAAAAAGGGCTAAAAGGAGCAGATACGTGGCTGGTTGGGGAAGTTTGATGTGTTGAGGGCGACTATTTACAATTAGATTTCTGACATATTTTCAGTTGCAAAATATTTTTTTCATCAACTTCTTTTAACGATCTTAAGCAAGTCAAGTTTATTTCCAAAACGCTTTTCACAACAGACACTGTCTCAAAGCAGCTTTACAGAATTTTCAGAGTTACGGTGAACGAGGTGTGTTTATCCCTGATGAGCAGCACACACGACCATGGCGACTGTGGCCAGGAAAAACTCCCTTAGACTCCCTTTTTTATTTATTTTTTAACCAAGGGTGCCAATAATTCTGCAGCTGACTTAAGTAATAAGTGTTGCCACCTATTTGTGTCTGAACAATTGCTGTTTGTTGAGACTTTAAACCTGACGATTCTTTGTGTAGCTGCAAAATGTTTTTATGCATTTCGCTTTATGTTCTGACTCATGTGTCTAAGTTTCATGGTGATACTTCCTGATTTCTTCAAGTGTACATTACAGGCATTCTTTGGGTGGTAATGATTTAAAAACGTTATAGTTACAGTAGAACCTTTTCTAAATCATAAACATATATATATATATATATAAAGGTCCCTCTCCCAGAGTTCACTCTCCTGACTGATACTGCGACCTGCCAACCACCCTGTTTATAAATTTTAATCATTTCCTTCAGGTTAAAAAGGACATTCTAGATTGTAACTAGGAATCACAGAGGCAGCTGTCGAATCATCTGAGCGTGATAAATATTTACGGCCGTCTGTCTCACTTCGCAGTACCTGCATGAAAACGGTGTCGTGCACCGCGACCTGAAACCCGAGAACCTCCTGTACGCCACTTCAGCACCAGATGCTCCACTCAAAATAGGTATGGATATCGATCTCTCTTTCCTGTCTAGGATCTGCATCTTGATGTGATCTTTCTTGGTAGGAAATGTTTATGTTTTTTTTTTTCGTTTGTTTGTGTACCAGTTAAAGTGTTTGTGTTGTGGACACCTGTCAGACTTTTAAAGTTTATATATTATATATATAATTTTTTGTACATTTTTTTCGTAGCTGATTTCGGGCTGTCAAAAATCATCGATGACCAGGTGACAATGAAGACAGTGTGCGGAACTCCGGGATATTGTGGTGAGCTTGTTAGTATTGTCTGCATGTTCACAGGAGAACATCTAACACACCGGATACGCCATCAGACATGGAGATAGGAAGATTATCAATCATTCATATCCGGAAACCAGGACATTTGAACTCTAATTGTTTTTGTTTAATGAAAGGGAACAAATGAATTAAAAAGTACTTGACATGACAAACCTTGAGGCTGTAATTAGGAATGAAACAATGTAATTGGTCATTGTGTCATGTCATGTACAGACAATACATACAAGTTAAGTCGAAGATAAAAACACCATAAACAAAACTAGAAGCATATACCAAGAACAGAAACCAGAGAATGAACCAAGAAGAAGCCTGGAAAGACAAGAGAAGACAAAGAGTTCTGTGAAAGGTGAGATTTGTATACAACCGCTAATTACAGACAATGTGATTCAAGTGTGAGGGATCAGAAACATGCGAACGAGTAATCTGAGGGTGCAGCAGGTGCTGGGAAAATGTTCTGTCTGTCCATAATCCTGAAACATTGAAGTGGCAACAAAATTCAATTGATTATTCATTCATCCTTTCATTCATTCATTTTCTTCCGCTTATCCGTAATTCGGGTCGCGGGGGCAGCAGTCTAAGCAGGCCCCCGCCTTCGACTGCTGCCCAATCCTCACAGCACCGTCCCTTACGGTCCCTCCTGCAGGTGGTGAGCCCACGGGAAGGCGGCCCCACGTCACTCCGACGTCACGGACCTTGATATTTCCCTCGTAAGGGACCCCCGGAGCATAGAGGGTTAAGGGCCTTGCTCAAGGGCCCAAGAGTGGGAGCCTGGCGATACCGGGGCTTGAACCCCAGACCTTCCGATCTGCAACCCAGCGCCTTAACCGCTGGAGCCACCACTCTCCCCAATTGATTATTTTTTTATTTTTTATTTTAATGGACATTGTCTCAAAGCAGCTTTACAGGAATAAAGCAGTTATAAATAAGTGTATACGTTTTGTGCCTATAAGTTTGTTCCTGATAATTGTCAGTTTATCCCTAATGAGAGAGCGATTGTGGCAAGAAAAAACTCCCAGAGATGATATGAGGAACAAACCTTGAGAGGAACCAGATTCAAGAAGAAAACCCATCCTCATATGGGTGGCACCGAACGTCCATTCATTACAGTTCCATCACTGAGATGTAGTTCTATTCTGTAGTCTTGAATCATTGTAGTAGATTGTTGAGATTTCCAGTCCAAATCAATCCTCAAAGTTCTTGAGTTGCTCAGTCATTTTGTGGACCTTAAGGTTGTTGATGTGGCACCATTGTTTCCACAGTGCAAATTCTTTCCAGAGGAAAGTGCGTAAACATTTTAGTAATGTTTTGCCTTTTTTTTTTTTTTTTAAGAAAATAGCCTAAACTTAAACATTTTCACAAAAGGCCCAAATTCCCGACTCAAATGTGTCACTTCCTGTATGCCTGCCTTCTGAAACTAAATCTGTGAAGTCGAAAGGATTTTCTGACAGTGTGAACAATTAACACACTAAATACTACTTTAATATTAGTAATTTTAATATTAATAAATAATGTTAAATAATAAGTAGTAGTAATAAATGCTGTGTTGCGGTTTAAAGGCTCTGGCATTGAGGAGTTGGTGTTGGATCTATGATGATATCAGAAGTTGAGATATTTTATGAGTTGCTCAGTAGCTCCTGCTTCCACAATGTCTCTCAATAAGACTGTAGAAAGGACATGACTCATAATTGCATACTTTTGTATTGTTTAAGGATTTATAATCACACTCTTAATATCACCCAAATGAGGATGGGTTCCTCTTTTAAGTCACGCTCTTCTCGAGGTTTTCTTCCTCATACCATCTGAGGGAGATTTTCCTTGCCACAGTTGCCCCAGGCTGCTCATCAGGGATAAATACACATCATTATTATGGTCTGTAAAGCTGCTTTGAGACAATATCCATTGTGAAAAGCAAAACTTGAACTTGAACTATGCGTCGTACGTGAAGAACGCTATTATCCTTTCATTTATTTAGTTTCCAGCTACACCAGGGGGCGTGGCACAACGGAGCAGGGGTCGTTTTTATTCGGACGAATTAAAAAAAAACAATACATTCTTTCTGATGAAAACTGATGAACATGAATAAATAATAAAATGAATAAAGACAATATTAAACAGCTAATTGGGAGGCAGAGCTCATAGGACTAATATCAACAACAAAAAATGCCATACGTCGTCACGTAACTCGCTCCGCTTTGCCAAAGGGTTGAAATTAAACACAAACAAAACGCCATCCAACAGAAAACTCATTTTTGTCTTTGGTTTTTTATTTATTTGAGCAATTTTACTCTTCTGTGTAAAATGCTTAGAACAAACAACAAGTGACAATTTTCCTGTAATTTACAAGGACGAAAAAACACTTGTTGCCACATTGCCCAGGTCTTTTCCCTTATCCTCACCGCCGCTTCTGTCTGTTTCAGCTCCAGAGATTCTTCGAGGTTGTGCTTACGGGCCCGAAGTTGACATGTGGTCTGTAGGAGTTATCACATACATCCTGTAAGTGGCACACCTTCAATTATTCTCCTCTAATCAGCGTGAATTTAAAAAAATGCCGTAAGTGAAATGCAGATTCAAGGAAATGATATTAGGATATGAAGCTTCACACTTCTCATTTCCATTCAGTTTACATTCAGACTGATATGTTCATTATTTTAATGTGTTCTCCATATTAATGGGGATGAGTCACAGCTAATGGCCACCTGAATGGAAGTTGCTCCTCATGTACAAAAATAGATAAGCATATTGATAAGCATATATTAGTGGTGTGACGGTACACGTGTGCGTACTGGAATTTTTCGGTTCAGGGCTTTCGGTTTGGAAAACGTCTGAAATCTGAATTCCCTTAGGAACGTGTTAAGTGGCGGACCGCAAGTGTGTTTAGTCTACGCCTTTTTTATTATTATTATTATTATTATTATTATTATTATTATTATTAAACTTGAAAACATACATGACAATTCCAGGGTTATAAAAAAGAAACTAGAGTTAGCGCAGTGTCACTGTGCCTGCTCACTCAGGCTAAAAAAAGAGTGGTCATAATGTTATGCCTGGTCAGTGTAAATGATGATATATATATAATTTGTCTCTCTCATTACAGACTGTGTGGTTTTGAGCCTTTTTTTGATGACAGAGGCGATCAATACATGTTCAAGCGCATCCTGAACTGTGAATATGAGTTTGTCTCCCCCTGGTGGGACAACGTGTCTCTTAACGCTAAAGACCTTGTAAGTGAACATATTTTTATGAATCTTCTGCCGAAAGCTGCTTACATCATCAATTTTTCATGTTAAAAATAATAAAAAAAAAACTTGGATCTCTGTGTCCTGTTTCCAGGTAAAGAAGTTGATCGTGAAGGACTCGAAGAAGCGTCTGACGACGCAGCAGGCCCTGCAGCACCCGTGGGTGACCGGAAAAGCAGCTAACTTCACCCACATGGACACGGCTCAGAAAAAGCTCCAGGAGTTCAACGCCAGAAGAAAGCTCAAGGTTTGGCTATTAGCTCTCAGAAGGAAGCGTATAGTAAACACAATGGCTTTCTGTTTGTCAGTAGTGATGCTGTGGTCTCTGCAGGCTGCCGTTAAAGCGGTGGTGGCATCGACGCGCCTGGGAAGCGCCAGCAGCCACAGCAACTCTGACACGAGCAAGGCGAACTCTCATCCCGCTGAGCAGAAGGACGTGGACGACGAGCAGCCGGCAAAAGACGTCCAAAAACTAGAAGACTCGTAGGGTTGCTAGGATTCGCCGGGGAACGTTTTCATGAAAGAAAATAATTTTTTTCCTCACAGGTTTGACCTGAGAGCGAGGGGTCCTGACAGGGTCATGACAGGATTGAGAGAGATTTGGGTGTGGGTGACATGCATGTGATTGATGATAGCAAAACACACACACACACACACACACACACACACACACATCATGCCATTTAAATACAAGGCATCTTGATATCTGTATTATGTATTTGAAACCTGTATATAAACCAAGTGCAGGTGAACTGAACATGTTTCCATTAACAGATATTGGCTGATCAGTTTGTCTCATATACAGGAAATGACCAACCGAACCATCAAATTCAAGACTTTTTTTAAGAGTATGACATAAAACGCCACAGGGAGTAGCTTCATTACAAATATTCAGATTAGACAGATTTCTTTAAAAGCATACAATTTACACTCAATAACTAATACCAAGCAAATCCCCGAGCTGCGGATGTCACATTATCAACTTTTCTTTTTTTTTTCCCTAAACAGTGTTGCTTTACATCCGAACAGTTTTACCTATATTAAAAGGGCTCAGAATTTCGTTCGTGTTGTCGGAGGACGAAAAATTGACGGGCTTGTTTTCTACTTTTTTTAAAAATCAAGACCAAGTAAATGATGCATGGTTTCAAAAATATTAATATCTCTAAAATAAAAAAAAAATAAAAAAAAAACAAGAACAGAAGATGTGCACAAATTCAAGCACATAAGCAATGCCAAAAGCTTCTGCACCCTCAGAAAATCCCACTGTCTGCTCCAAAAGTATTGGCACCAATGGCTAAAAGAAAAGGGAGGCGGTTATGAAAAGTCTTTGGGGTTAATTAACTCCAGCTTACAGAGAAAAATGAGCAAAATCTCACCTTTAATTGGAATAAATTGAATAAATTAATAAATTGAATACATTAAAACACACACACACACACACACACACACACACACACACACACATATATATATATATATATATATATATATATATATCATAAATTTTGGCACCCTTTACCAGCATTATATAGTCTTAATATAATATATAATAATTATATAATAATTTGGGATTCTGTTCTTCTCTGTATTATTGCCCATGTTTTTCTTTGTTCACAACAAACCCACTTTGAGTGTTGCCACTTAAAATCCCTCAATCACTCAAAATCCCTAAAAAGCATCCATAGAACGCTCTAGAAATATCTAGTCACCCCTTATATATCTGTGGTTAGATAAAAGAGAAGGCTTTTTTCTGGCATGTATCCAAAATAGTTTATCGCTGTGTAATTGTAGATTTGGAGGCTGCCACCATGCTGAGCAAATCTCAAAGTCATCTTCAGAGAAATGTTTGGCTCTCTGAACATCCTCCTCACTGTGCATAATAATGAAATGAGGGTTTTTTTTTTATATAGATCTGATCTTGATTTTTGTCCCAACAACACATTTTGAGCATGTAGCTGATTTATTTTTAATTACAATTCAAAAACAGTCTCATACTGATAAATGACTGGCCTCTGTGCCGTCTCATATTCACATCCTAGTAAAAAAAAAAAAAAATAATAATAATTATGAATGTGTAAAAAAAACATGCTTATATTTTGCTCATGAGAATTTCCAGGGGTGCCAATGTTGATGATGACTCTTCATTTTTTCCCCAGTATAAATAAATTTTTTTCCATATAGTAGATTCGTTGTGAGTTTACACAATTTTAACCATTTCCTAATTTATTTTTTAAATCCCATTTTTACCAAGGGTGCCAATAATTGTGGGCCTGGTTGTATATTCAGGTTTTAAGGCTTTAAGGCTTCATTTTTTTTTTGCTTTATATTTGAAAGCTATCAAAGCAGTTCTTCACACTCTTGACTGATCAACCTTTAGAACGAGGAAGTTTTAAAGGTGTATGGATTGAATGTTACTCACGTTATTAGCATGCTTTTACATACAAATATCAGCAAATGCTGTTGCGGAATGATTTGCTAGAGACGTATGGAAAGGAATGTAGCATGGGTATATTCCATAAAGGTTGCGTTGCATGTAGGAATGTTCTAAAGCTCCAAATGTCTTCTTTGAGTGCTGATATTTTACTAATATGATTTACAGTGCGTGTTATACAGTATGATATTTCAGGCTGTTTAAGGGCCACATTGTACGAGACTCCAAGTTCAAATTTGTATATCTGCCTGTTTCTATCTTTTCAATTTTAAAACAATGGAAATTATACTGTGTATTAATTGCTGAAATAAAA
Organism: Silurus aristotelis; assembly: GCF_946808225.1. Taxonomy (NCBI): domain Eukaryota; kingdom Metazoa; phylum Chordata; class Actinopteri; order Siluriformes; family Siluridae; genus Silurus; species Silurus aristotelis. The sequence continues at coordinate 3,915,230 of NC_139599.1, forward strand.
TCTATTAAACGCATTAATAGAGAAGTGTTGTGACTGCTCGGGAACTCTGGGGGAAAAGTGTTTACATGATACAGTTTCATTAAATGTGGGGCTACTGAGCAATTAATAAAATAGCTCAACATTTGCGATCATCACAGATCCAACACCAGCTTCTCCATGCCAGAGCCTTTAAACACTCGAAGAGGTCCAATGTCCGCTGTGAATACTTTCCGGATGCACTGTACATATAGTAAACTACACACTATATCAATATAGCCTGTATAATGTTTAATACATTAGACTAAATGTAAATGTCTTTAGATTGGACGGTTATGATTTTAAATCCCAGCACCACCTACTAGCTTTGACTAGCTTTTAAAGTAGAGGTTCACTCTGTAAAATATGACTCCAGTTTAAACTTTCTCTTGAGTAGAAGTACAAAGGTATTTGCCTTTAAATGTACTTAAATATCCAAAGTACTATAAGTTATTATGCCTGTAATATAATTTTTGTCACAAGGCACTTGCTTAATTAAACTTTCTTTCGGCTTCTCCCATTAGGGGTCGCCACAGCGGATCATCTGTATTCATGATCCACACGTTTGATTTGGCACATGTTTTTACGCTGGATGCCCTTCCTAACGCAACCCTCCCCATTTATTCAGGCTTGGGACCCGCACTAAGAGTGGCTGGGGTTGGTTCCCTGACCGGGGATCGAACCCGCGCCACAGCGGTGAGAGCGCCGCATCCTAACCACTAACTCAATTTATTCAAAAAGGCTCTAATGTGACTTTTAGCACATCAATCTATTAATAGAATGAGACAAACACTGATCGATATTTATTAAAATTACCATGAGCTTAAATCCAGCACCGCCCAGCTGCCACTACTCACCTTCAGCAGGGCCTTTAAACCTCTACTTAGTTCTATAAATGAAATAATTGTATATTGCTTTAGAAAAGGGTGTGTGTCAAAAGGAATGAATATTATATTAGCATGGCCTGTGTACTGCAACAGTATAGTATAGTATCTACTAAATCACTAATAACTATCTAATCTACTAAACGTATACTTCAGCAGTGTACTTCATATGTTATTAATATACTACACATTATATTAGTATATATTTTATACTGCAGCAGTATACGGTACACTACAAAACCAAAATACTACATATTATATTAATATAGAGTGATGAGGATGGACAGGATTAGAAACGAGTTTATTAGAGGGACCGCACATGGACATTTTGGGGACAAGGTGAGGAAAGTCAGATTGAGATGTGCAGAGGAGGGACATGGGGTATATCGGTAGGAGAAGGCTGAGGAAGGAGAAAAAGAGCAAGACCAAGGAGGAGGTTTATGGATGTGGTGAGGGAGGACATGATGGTAGTTGGTTTAAAAGAGGCAGATGTAGAGGACAGGGGGGTATGGAGACGGATGATCCAATGTGGCGACCCCTAATGGTAGCAGTCAGAAGAAGAAGATATTATATAGATGGTGTATTGCAGCTGTATACACTACTACACACTCGATATCTCGGTATATTCTTTATACTGCAGTAGTATACTACATTGTGTAATACTCTATCCTGTGCAGTGTTGTAGGACACCGCCTACTGTATCAGTAGAGCAATTATACTCTGGCGGGACTATATACTGTATATGTATATAAATAAACCCTCAAATCAAATTGAATTTTAAATACACTTTGGCTTTTTATAGTACTGTGTACAAAGCAAGAAGTGCCAACTTGTGCCAAAATTGGAGTGGAGGAAGCTGAGTGTCCTGCACAAAACCTTGACCTCAATCTGATTTAACAGGCCTTCCAGACCTCCTCACCAAAGCCTGATACGACAGCCCACTTGAGAACAAAGCAAGAAGACCTGAACTCAACCCCACTGAACCGGCCCTCCTGACCTCCTCACCAACATCAGAGTGTGATCTGAGAATGAGCCAGAGCCTGACAATGCCCCTCCAGAGCTTCTCACCAAAGCCTAATCTCACCAATACTTTTATTACTGAATGAACACAAATTCCCACATCTAATCTCCAAGATTGAATGAAAATCCTTCACAGAAGCGTAAGCTTATTTTTATTGGGATTTTCCAAAAGCCCACATGGGTGTGATGCTCAGGAGGGGGAAAAAAACGCTTTGGCCATATACAGGACATACGTTGGAGATGTGTTACGATGACCCCATGATGACGTAAGAGTGGGCGGTTTTACCTTTGCCACGGGTGTGAGTGGGCAGTCAAACAAATAAAGTCCCGCCGTCCCTCAGAGCCTGCTACTTGTAATGTTTTGATAAAAAGTAAACATTTTTTAAGGCTAATAATGAAAATAAATATCCCAAAGTGTGTGTGACGTGTGGTGCTTTACTTTAGCATTGCTTAATTTTACTCTTCTTCTTCTTCTTCTTCTTTTGGCTGCTCTCATTAGGTGTCGCCACAGCGGACCATCAGTCTCCATACCCCCCTGTCCTCTACATCTGCCTCTTTCACCCCAACCACCTGTATGTCTTCCCTCATCACATCCATAAACCTCCTACTTGGTCCTCCTCTTTTCCTCCTTCCGGGTGGCTTCATCCTCAGCATTCTCCTACCGATATACCCCATGTCCCCATTGCTTTATTTTACTATTAGTTTAATATACTATATATGCATGTTGCAACATGCGTGAAAGACAAGAGAGAAGACAAGAGCTAAAATTGCACTTTGAAACACAAAAAAAACACAGGAAAAACTGCTGGCGAGAGTCAAGGCAACTGGCAGCGCCACAATATTACGTATGAAAATTCAAATGCGGTGTAGAAATTTAAATATCTTTACACATTTTTCGTATCGCTATAACAAGACCGAAAAATCGAAATATCGAAAAAATCGAAGACTACCAGTAATGCATTTGAACTTTGCCGCCGTTTAATCACCGCTCGAGAAGAAGAAAGTTTTTTTTCTCCCGGTTGCCTTTGTCGCCCCCTGCAGGCCTTCGTGGGGATGAGCAGCCCGTCAGCAGCGGCTCATGACAGGCGGGGAGGGGGAAGGAAGAAGTGGAAGCCGCGGATCCATCTTTCAAGCGAAAATAGGAAAGAAGCCCCGCGTTTCCAGCGGTTTTACTTCTTCGGCGGTATCTCTCCTTGTAAATAGGTGTCAGGGAGCCCGAGGTGGGGGCTGCATCACTGTCTGTAGGATGTCCCGACATGAAGGTAGGTCGCGAAATAGGGGAAAAGGAAAGAACATTACAGCCGGATTGCTGCGTGAAGAGAATGTGTGTGTAGCTGCCGCGGGTTGCCATGTTTTTGTGTTGAAATGTATTAGGGGGGGGAGAGAAAAAAGGGCTCATGATGGCCGCAGCCGTGAATTTTACAATATCGTTTTCCCACACACACCTAAACATTTCCTTTCGGATAACAAACCCCGTGTTGTAAAAAGATTTCAAGATTGAGAGTCGTCGCTACGCCTTGTTGCCGTGTGATAGCAAGGACCTTACTTAGCATGCTAGCGGCTGTAGCTTAGCGAGCGCCCCAGGCTCCGGCCTGGTGTAGAGGGCGAAGCGGGGGAGAAGTGTTTCAGCTCGTCCCAGACTCCTGATGTGACTGCAGTGTCATCGAGGGCCTGCTTGGTAAAATAAACCACGAACATGTCGCGCCGTTTTAGTGAAGGAAAATCCCCTATATAGCAGGATGATCCAGCAAATCTTAGCCGCTTAGCGCTAGCCGGGCTAGTCACCGGTCTGTGGCGGTCAGTCGGATGAACCCGGGCCGCCCTTGCTGCTCGTTCGGCTTTCCTTTGCTAGCTTTAGCCTTGAGTCACGCTAGCTGGAAGAGAGTGCTTGTACGAGTGAATGACTTGCACGTCTGGAACTAGCCTAAAGCTCCACCTGGCCTATTAGCATCGAGAAATTGGCACTTACTAGAAGTAAAATCCTCTTAAAACGCCACACATTCCTCCCCTAAGACTCAACCAACCTCTATTTTAACCCAAAGTCTCAGTTACAGCCACTTTCCCTACCCGTCAAGGTGTATTTCTAATCCTGAAAGCATGCTAGCTAACTTTACCTGCCTGACTAGCTTACCTTACCTATGGTGGGCTTTCAACCTTTCAGACAGCTCGTAATACATATACAACTAGAAGTGCTGTCATTTTGCTCAAGTTTCCTCAAATCACAATGTCCAATACTCGATTACATTCAAACATTTGCACACCACTTTCCACTTTGGCTTTTATGTACTAATTTTGCTCCAAATCCCCTTGAACCGCGTTCACACGCACACCAATAATCCGATTCGCATCATTCGGATTATTCGAAGTCTATATAAACTATGTGAAGCAATAACGTAAATCAGATTAAGGCCTTAAACTGATATCGTTTCTAGAAACTGAGAGAGAGAGAGAGAGAGAGAGAGAGATACCGGTGTATACTCTGACTAATCTGGCATGGATAATTTGGATTATTCCGCTCGTGTAAACTCATTGTGACCGATTTAATTCTGAATCCCATAAAGGGTTCAAGGAATGTGATAGATACATGTTTTGCAAATTACTCAACTGGATGGAAGTTTTCTTTTGAATTAGTTTAGAACCACACCAATAATCCGATTTGCATAATTCTGTATTATATGTGGAGCGATGACGGAAATCCGACTAAGGTTGTAATCAGATCAAATTTCTAGAAATCCGATAAAGAGACGCCTCTGTATACTCGGACTGGACTGATTCAGATTGTTTAGGTCGTGTAAAGTTTTTAAGGAATTCGATAGACATACTTTAAGCAAATTACGTTCCCAAAATATTGAACTCAACTGGATGGAAGTTTTCTAAAATAGTTTATAACCGCACCAATAATCTGATTCAGATTATTTGAAGTCTGTATAAACTGTGGCGCAATATCGTAAATCCGACTAAGGTTGTAATAAGATCTCGTTTCTAGAAATCCAGTCGAGAGAGACACCTGTTTGGATGTCTGTGTTTACACAGACTAACCTGAGAATGAGATTATTTGTTACTTAACTGCAGGGATGTTTCCTTCGCCTGAGAAAATTAAGAACCACACTAATAATCCGATTCATATAATTCGGATTATTCAAGCTCTATATAAACTATTTTGAGCGATTACTTAAATCCGTCTAAGTCCCTAATCAGATCTTCGTTCTAGAAATCCGATAGAGAGACACCTGTGTAAACTTGGACTAATCTGATTTGGATTATTCGGGCCGTGTAAACGTATTGTGACTAAGTTTTGGATTAGATTAAGGATTTATAAACAATGTGGAGCAATAATGAAAATCGGGTCTGTTGTAATCAGGCGAGAGATCGTCCTGTAATCGTTTTTTTTTTTTTTTCCAATAGTAAGAGACCTTTTTGTACGTGTATAAACTGACCAATCTGATTCAGACAATTTAGAGTGTTCAGGGGGGGTAAACATAGTGTGATTGATTTAGTTTTAGATCAGATTCAAGGAATCTGATGAGCCTGTGTTAAGCCTGTGTAGTTCAATGTGTGAAAAAATGATCACGTGTGCAAATTACTCAATTGGATGGATGTTTTCCTCTGAGATTAGAAGTTTAGAACCACACGAATGATCTGATTATATGATTGATTATGCCGTGTGATCAACATGTTGGTCAAGAAATCTTGTGGACTGACCTGTCCACATTTAAAGAACTATTTAAATAAAAGAAATCTTTTATATATGGTGGGACACCTTGAGACAATAGAGGTTAAAGTTTCTGATCTTCAGGATCGGTTTTCAGAAGGATGAGTTTTTCTTGGTTGTGTTGAACTAGTTCTAATGCCGAGTACTGATAATCTGAACGATCGAAGATGCAAAAGCATCTCTCTCTGTTTACTGGTTTGAAAACTCAGCTATTATATAGTCTGGAATTGGACATCATGCAGCATCTGAGATGTTCATGTGACAGAAAGTGTTTGTCATAAACAGCTGAACAAACACGGCGGATGGAAATGCTGTGATGTATTGTAGGCAGCACCGTGTGCTTATATGAATATCTTACACACTCCTCGTCTTCTTACCAAAATGTTATTATGATCACGATCTAGTTAGGAAGTATATTTGCTTATGTGTTATTGCACCCGTTTCCAAGATATAAAGTGTTTTTGGCATCATAATTCTCTTTTTCCGTGAGTTTTGAGGGTTAGTGATGTATTTAAATGTCTCCTCAACATTGACCATATAGAGACAGGTGACAAATGAAAGGAAAAGCCCACATAACATGTTTTAGACCAGAAGGATTAACCAGAACAGCGTCTCTACTCTTTTGGCATAGGTTTTAGACGTCTATGGAACTGTGATAGAGTCATGAACACGGTTCTTAAACAGAGATCCCCTCAACCGATCGAACACATGATGGCCAAATTTACTATTGGGTCGAGAACTGGTGACTGTGAAGACCATAGACTACAGTTTAATTCATTTTCTTCTTCTGTTAACTTTATTGAGAGATTGGGAATGGGGGTGGAGTCATTCTGGAAGAGGCCACTTCTCTCAGGATAAAAATGTTTTGTCATGGCAGGACGTAAGGAGTCAGAAGGTGATTTGCAGCGAGGTGAATATCTGCAAACGAATGACCTGGCAGTCAAGATGGAGGTCCTTCTCCAATTGCCTCTATAAGCTTTAAACATAACCTCTAACAATAATCCACCTTGAAACACCCGGAGTTGTTTAGACTATTGTACTTTTGGTTGTACTCTATTTAGGTAGGACGGGCTTGAGGACGCCAAACACTCCCCTATTTGTCATGCTGAGAGACTTGTACAACCTGATCACTTTTATTTCCCCCTGCATCTCTGTAGACCAAAGCTTGTGGTTTTAACTCTATTGACCTCCTTGAGGTGTCCATACATTGCAACTTTATCGTATTCCTCATGTGGTACTTTTGCTAACATTCTTACACGCTAACGTCCTACATCAAAGTTCTCGTTCACCAGCCGTTTTTTTTTTCTTCCTCCTTCTGATTTTCCTTCCATGTTAAACTAATGCACAAAGCATCAGTGTATTGGAATGTCCCCAATGTCCGCAACACTATCCAGCTTTGCGTCGCTTTTCATTTCTGTTTATACGCAATGTTCACAATTGCAAATCATGACAACTTGGTGTGATAACGATGCTGTAATTCTACAATACGCTCTTCTCAATTTTTCCCACTTTCTCAACAAGACGCCTCCTGGAGTGTGATCTGAAGCTCCAATTCATATTCATAGGTTTCTGTTTCATCCGAGCCTGGGTTATATTTTAAGATTAGGACTGATTTTCATGTTAGAAAGTAAATATATTAAGGTGTTTTCCTCTCAATTTTAAGTGTAATCTAGTTGCAAAACATCTCAAATGTCGGCCCGGTCCAATTCCGACCCATAAGGATTGAGTGAAATTCATGTTTTTGACCAGAACAATTGATGGACTGGAGTTTTCTGGTGGCAAAGAAACTCATTTGTGGACACGGGGTAAAAATGGGTCGTAGATACAACATGGAGCCTTGAAACAGTTTAGAAATCATGAACAAGTCGTTAACGAAGATGTTTTCAGGGTTTCCGCGGGGTCCCAAAAACTAAAAAGAAAAATACATTTCAGTCCATAAAAAGTCTTAAATTCGCTGTTCGAAGTCTTAAATGATTTTAAACAGGTCTTAATTTTCCGATGTTTCTACAACTGCCTCTAATGTTCATTGAAATTCTCCTGCAGCCCTTTAGAATGTTTTTGTTCGTTAGTTTTCATGGTGTTGATCTTTTTTTTTGTTAGTCCAAAAATAATTAGCTGTATTAGGAATACAAATGAGACCAACATGCAGCAGCCAATCAGCTTTCTGTTATTGCCACTAATCTCTTTTGGCTTGTTTAGGGTTTGATTAAAACCAGTTGTTAACGTGTGTGTGTGTGTGTGTGTGTGTGTGTGTGTGTGTGTGTGTGTGTGTGTGTGTGTGTGTGTGTGTGTGTGTGTGTGTGTGTGTGTGTGTGTGTGTGTGTTTTGATTTAGACCTTTTAAGAATTTCATTCTTAATGGTATTATAGGGGTCTCAAATTTGACTTTGTGAAACCTGCAGAAACCCTGTTTTTTATTAGTATTTTTTTTTTTACACTTAGCTGGTCAAAGGGTTGCGATCTGATTGGCCGTGCAGCAGTTTTGTACTTTTGGATGCTGTAAGCTGACGAGCTTTTCCAAGGAAGATGAAGAGTTCATGCCTTCTCAGGTTTAAAAGGTTCATTCGTCTCAGGTCTCTGGTAAAAACTGGAGATTCTGATAAATTCAGGGAAAGTCTGTGGGTTGGTCTTGATATTATTGTCAGACTGCTCTTCTCTCAGCCAAGCAATGAAAAGTACCAGACTCTGTAGAAGAAGTGATAGACTTTGGACAAAAAGAGTCCAATAATCTCCAGTAGAGTTTGTGTGTATTGGTTACTGCAGTATTACTTTTATATTAACAATATGAGTCAGGATTGATGTGTAAAAATTGTAAAGGCAGATCACCGCATAATTATTGTTGCGCATTGAACATCCCTTTGTTCAGAAAACCAGTTTTACTTTCTGTGTGGGTGTGGGTGTGTGTTTTGCCTAAATGTGAGAATTAGCCCTTTACTTGTCTCTGCATGTGGATTATGGTTGGTGTGGTGCTGGTTCCAGCTGTCAGTGTTGAGTAACTGAGAAAATCTCGTGTGTTTGCCGAAAAGGTGTATGGATCCGTTATGCCAATCAAATGGACAAGCGAAAGTAGGCGGGTCTCGGACGTGTTTGTTGACTGCCCACAATTTCTCATGTGAATGCATGAAGGCTTGTGAGAGTTTCCAGCCTGTGTTAAGTTTTCTGTTGTGTTTAATGACTCGGTGTAATGCAGGGGTGATCGCATAATCGTTTGAACGGTAAATACACCTAAAAAAGTGGTTTGGCACAAAGATTGAATTGAAAGATTTGCTGCTTTCAGGTCACAGAAAAGCTTAAAGTCTTCTAGCTTAACTGTTCATGCTAGTACTTGTAGTAGGTCTATGAGCGCTCATGTTTAAGGGTGTACAGGTTGCTTTGTTCACTAGTCACATTTCTTTTTGCCAGGACATAGTGTCATTTGGAGAGGTGGTAGGACATGTGGACTAAAGTTCGAAGACTGACAGAGACGAGGATTCGGTTCTTGAGCCAAATGATATCATTAAGTGTGTGTTTCCAGCCTGCTGTCTCTGGTATTAAACTTGTCTAGTGCTGTGCGAATCTTCCAAGCTTTGTGACTACGGGATTCTGTCAGCTAGTGTTGCACGATATAGCGCTATTAGAAACGTATCGCAATACCCTGCTTTTAAAAACAATACAATTCCTCATTTTATTAGTATCAGTACTTTCAGTGACCGATGTGGTTCCGAATGTGTTAGACAATAGGGTGTGTGTGTGTGTGTGTGTGTGTGTGTGTGTGCGCGCGCGCCGCCCCAGTGTTCTCTACCCCACATTGATTGCGTGCCGAATTGTTTTTTCCTCTCCGACTTTCAGGATGAAACGTAAATAATAAAAAATGCTAATTAATTTTTTTATTTATGTTTGGTTTTTTTATTTATTTTTTTTTATTTTTTTTATTAAACAGTTTGACTGTTTCAGCAGACAGCAAATGTTGGCTGTTTATCAATAAATAAAAACAAAGTTTCATTATCCAATTACTTTTCCTGTTTTTTTTTGTTTTTGTTTTTGTTTTTTTAAATCCATAGTGTTAAATCGGTATTGGAATCATGATTTTTAAATTACGTATCGCGCAATAGTCAAGATTTTCAGCACTGTAGGCACGAGACAGAGTTCATAGACAATGGACAGACGACGTCTGAAATTTCTGTGCTTTTGAACTCGAGCTACTGGCTTGCCTTCCCCGCAAGCTCGACCCCGCAGCACATGTTTTGTGCAGGTTATATATAGGACATGGAACACATGCCAGAGCCGAAGAACACAGCAGAGACAGAGACAGGTGTCTCTCACCTCCTCCTTGCACTTCATCATCTGTCATCCCATTTTTGCTTATTGTGACTATTGGGATAAATATATATATTTTTGGTCAAAACAAATATTACGATTTCACAACCCGTGATCATGTGACCAAAGCCGCACGTAGTGAATTAAATTTGGCCAGCGCAGGTTCGGAGGTTTGGCAGGAAGAGGACATTGCTGATGTTTGAATACCTGTTCATGTGCAAATATTCCAATTCAAAAGTTACTGCTCGGAGTTTCTTGTATAAACGTAATAAAAAGGAAAATCATATTTGGCTGTAATTTGATGCAGAGGTTGGATAGGAAGCTTGTAGGATAAAAGGGAGAGGATAGAGTTCCAGTAACAGTGAACACACTTCATTCATACAAGAACAGGTGCAAATCAGGTAGCTCGGGTTTTCAGACTAAAACTAGCAACACTATTTTATAGCGAGCTTTTAATTGTATTTTAAATTGCTGTTTTTTTTTGTGAATGGTTTAGATTAGAGACTGCACGAGTCTAATACCCAGGATCACTGCTGAACTTGTGCATGCAGAGAGAGAGAGGGAGAGAGAGAGAGAGAGAGAGAGAGTCCTTGAGCTGAAAAGACCTCACATTTTTTAATTGTAACTTGCTGTTCCTTCGTTTAAGTTGTTTGATACCCAAGTTCATCCCCCCCCCCCCCCCCCCTTTATAACCACTCTTTTTTTTTTTTTTTTTTTTTTAAGCTCCCTGCATCTTTTGCATGAGACCCGGGTTCACCTTTTTTTGTGCAAATTTCGAAGAACAAGCATAAAAACTCTTTCAGTACTGCCGAACAGTTTCTCTGCGGAGACGGCGCTGCCTGAAATAGTTATTAGATGACGTAAACCGAACCGATCCGGTCACAATTCGCTGTGATTTATTTATTTATTTATTTTCCCTCTTTTCTCCAGAACGAGAGCAGCATGCCAAACCTTTTTTTTTTGCCACTATCTCGGTAGTGCAAGTATTTAGAGCTTTAACCACCTCTGTTTTTGAATATTAATGTTATAATGAAAAAGAATATTATACAAGAATGTACTATAGGATTGTACATTCCAACCCCACCCCCCCTTTTAGGTTTAATGGGCAAAGGGGCGGGGCTTCTAGGTGGCGCTAGGGTGTAATTTAATGTAATAATGGTGTAATAGTAATTTTCAAATGATTTCAAATTCATGACAATTTTTTTATTTTTAAAATTACATGGAAAAGAAAAAGAGCTGAGACTTCTTGCTTTTAATATTAAAAAATTTTTAAGCTACTAATAAATTGTTTCAAATAATATAATCATATTTTATTCTTTAATAAGCTATACCGAGGCATGATATAATTAGTTATGACTTGGTGAATGAATATGCAAATTATATGCAAATATTTGCATATATACAGTTCCAGACCTACCTTATTACACATCCATTGTTAAATAAAAATATTATTTATTTTTAGTTGGTTTGCAGGTTTTATCTCCTAATTATTGCACATTCAAAGGTGAAGATCAATGTTGTGACCTCACCCCCCGCCTGACCTCACAGTCTGAGCTCAGACAAAACGGCGCCCCTGTTTTAAAAAAAAATTTTTTGGGTGAGATTCAGGAAGGGTTTGTATAATCACATGCATGTAAAATACTGTTCTGATTGGAAAGGAAGTAACCTTGCTGTAGTGTTGCTGCTGAGCTCTGACCTGCTCTGCTGAGCAACTTTTTAGTGTAAATAGAAAGAAATATGAAATCGTCATTGATTATTTTGCACTTCGTCTTCCAGGCAGCTAAAGCTTGCAAACTGCACTTTTAGAATCTCGTGGCTTATTTTAACATCCCTATGAAAGAAGTGAAACTTCATCACAAAAATGCAGTTATTGCTGAACTACAGGATTATTCCCAGGTTCACGTGACTACATTGATGATATGTTTTGAATTATGGCAAAAATATCTTCTGGTGCCTTGCTGTATGTCACCTGCATATTGTTGTAGCACTTTGAAGGTGTATTTAATAATAATAGTAATAATAATGCTGTTATTTTCTCTTGTAACATCTGCTTGTGCAGCACAAAGGAGGTTGATTTGAAAGCGTGTGTTCTCGTCCTGCAGGTGTGAGCTGTGACGCATGTTTAAAAGGGAACTTCAGGGGGCGCCGGTACAAGTGTTTAATTTGCTACGACTACGACCTGTGCGCGTCGTGTTACGAAAGTGGAGCCACCACGACCCGACACACCACGGAACACCCCATGCAGTGCATACTAACCAGGGTAGACTTTGGTAAGAGCCTCCCTCAGGCCACTCGATAAGAAAACAGGTTATCAGCTTGGGTGTCATTATGAAATGAAGTGTCTCTCTCTCTCTCTCTCTTTCTCTCTCTCTCTCTCTCTCTCTCGGTCTGCAGATCTGTATTACGGTGGAGAGGCATTTTCAGTAGAGCAGCCCCAATCGTTTACTTGTCCCTACTGCGGCAAAATGGGTTACACAGAAACGTCTCTACAGGAACACGTCACCTCGGAGCATGCAGAGACTACCACAGAGGTGGTGAGTGTATTTACAGCACTTCTTTTCTACGAGACACATGAGTCTTTTCAAAACAGCTTCTGATGATGTAGAGAAAAGCACCGTCTGTCCTGATCCACATATCTGAAATCAGAGACGTGTTTGATTATCTAGCACTATAATTGACAACTTGCATTCCACCCAGAGCACCCAGGCAGTATTGTATCTTGCGTGAAAGCTATAGGACATTGTAGTATTTAGTAAAAAAGAAATAAATAAACACCCAATGTAAAAGAGTCCTGAACTGTATTACAAAAATTAAAACAGTGCTGCATCATGGAAATGTGCTAAACTAAATAAATATGAATGTAATTATTATATTAATAAATATTGAGAAAAATAAGACATGTATTCAAACTGAAACAAAAAGTAAATAAAAACTAACAAATGAAATCCAAAATGAAAGACCAAAAAAAAAGGCACGTCGAGTAAAAAGCACACAGAGTCAGTGATTCGCCTCTAGAGCCTACTCTCATACTGTACTAATGCAACCCGGAAAAACTATCGGTATGGATTTTTGCAGATAGTACCGGCAATCAACAATCGCCGACGGTTAATTGAAGAACACAATGAATCAGTCGACCACTAACGATAGACTTAGACTGTGTGAACAGAAGTTTGTGGACACCCTACCAAAAGATTCTTATGTGCTTTTTGAACGTCACATTTTCTATTGTATTGATTTCCATGTAGACACGCGTGTTTCATATCAGAGGCATGATGGACAAAATATTATGACTATCACCTGTACAGATAAATTGCTAAGTCTGATGCACTTTTGTATTTCAGGTAGATTCAGCATTTAGAGCTTTGAGTTACAATCTAACGACAAACAATCTTTAGCGTTGCCGTTTATTAAAATGTTAATAATAGGAGAAAACTAGAATTTCCTTTTACTGAAGAAAATGCAAGTGGTGCTTGACTGCTAAATTCATCGTTGGACATTGGTTTTTCACTGCAAAGTGTGAAAAGCAGTTGTCGTAGGTGGGATGAGCATTTTGATGTAACGGTTTCCTCATTATTTTCTGTGCGAACGCCACATTACCGAGAAAAAACTCTCTCCCAACTCTGCTGAACATTTTGACATGTCGTAAGTCCACGTTGCTGGAGATTCAATACAGAAGCAGGTCGTATGTTGTATATCAGAGGGATGAGATGCAAAATGTATCTATCACTATTATCTGTACAGATAAATTGGTAAATCTGATGCAGTTATGCATTTCAGATAGATTCAATTAGAGCTGTGAGCTACAATCTAAACAATCGTTCCATATTAATAGTGTTGGGATTTTTATATAATAACATGGTAATAATGGTGGAAATGTACACCCCTTTTATGTTCTAACTCCTGATATATCAGCAACAGCCCGAATTATTGTCATTACAAAAACAATATTTATTTGTGAAAGCAGTGAAACCTGTTTCAGGATATCTGGTTTCATGGCTTTAGTTCATAATAAGCTCTTCATTAAAAAATATTAGATTCACCATTGATGTGAGGTCATGTGATAGACTGGGGGTTGGACTTGGCAATTCCAACTTGTAGAGGTGATTTTATTTATTTTGTGTAATCAGAGTTCAGAGTTATAAACTTTCTGATGAGCTTGAAGGCCTACACAGTCGCTGTTTTATGGTCATGTGAATCTTTGTTTTTGTTTTTGATTTCCAAAGTCTTGCAACTAATTGTCAAGAATTAAATCCAAGTAGTCAGTTTATACATTTTTTTTTCTTTTCAGATTTGCCCCATATGTGCAGCGTTGCCCGGAGGTGACCCCAATCACGTGACGGACGACTTCGCTGCTCATCTGACACTTGAACACAGAGCACCAAGAGATTTAATATCCTTTCTGTTTTGTTTTACATTTCAGATCACACACACACATGCACATATTACATTAAACAGGGACATGAAAGAATTTTGCTTCATTCAAAAGCACAAGTTTTAAAGCAGGATTATTCTCTATATGGACAAAAGTTTCTGGACACCTGACCATGTGATTCCACATTGAGTCCCCAGTTGCTGTTTTAACAACCTCCACATTTCTGGGAGAATGTTCCATTGGCACTAGTGTGCTTGTGGAGATTTGTGCTGATTCAGACACAAGGCTGTTATTGAAGTCAGGTACTGATGGAGGTGGGGTGAGGAGCCCTGGGGTGCAGTCAGCGTTCACATTTATCATAAAGGTGTTCAATAGGGGGGTTGAGGCCGGAGCTCTATAGCAGGCCACTTAAAATACACTACAAAGCATTTATTGGCAATGCATTAAAAACTAGGGAGTGATTTTTTATTTATATATTTATTTTTACGATGATTTGAGCAGTGGCACTACATCAGCATTCACATTACAAAGTTAACTTATTGTACATATTGATTTGTGATTGATTTCGATTACTTTACACCCGGTGCTATAGCTTTCTGCCTCGTGTCGAATATAATTTTGCATTTCTTCGCTTCTGTAGATTAAATCCTCAAACTCCTCCCTGCCCACTATATAGGCTCACTACATAGGGTAGAACATCAAGAACATATGTAATGTACTGTTTACAATTTGTACAGTCTGCTGCGTTGATTGTATTTGAGCCAAAAAAAAAGGTTGTTGGCAACCTCAGCTCACTGTATCTCATGTTTAAAAGCTTGCTGTGCTGGAGACATGGTACTGCTTCTGAGTACTTTTTTACTTTTTTAAATCGTGTAACTTTTTACTTACATTTTAACTTAAATACAAGTAAAGTTACAGGTCTAAAAATCTACTCGAGTAAAATAAAGCTCATTTAAAATTGACTCCGAGTTTTTAATAGCAGGGGTGGAGGATTCTGGTGTAGTTAAAAAAGAGAGATGCATCTCAAAGTAGTTGTTTTTGGTTTTAATTGAAGTACACCTTTAAAAATTAAAGTGCAATAAAAAAAATAAATAAATAAATAAACTCTACAGTTCATGCTTTGAGTCTAATGCGAGTTATGCACTTTCACAGTAAAAAACAAAACTGATATGACGTTATTTAGATAGAAATTCCTATCTGGAATATAGTGATACTAATTGTTGCTCCTTAATGGCGTTGGTGTGTAC
The DNA here is from genome assembly GCF_946808225.1 of Silurus aristotelis. Lineage (NCBI taxonomy): Eukaryota > Metazoa > Chordata > Actinopteri > Siluriformes > Siluridae > Silurus > Silurus aristotelis. Next base: position 3,930,775 of record NC_139599.1, read on the forward strand.
GATGAGAGCAGCGGGGTGCGGCACGTGCGCAGGATGTTTCACCCTGGGCGTGGGCTGGGCGGCCCTCGGGCAAGGAGGACTAACATGCACTTTACCAGCAGCTCCACTGGGGGGCTCTCATCCTCACAAAGCTCCTCTTACTCCCCGAGCAATCGGGAAGCTATGGACCCAATAGCAGGTGTGTTACAGGTGTTAAGGTTTTAAAGGATAACAGTGTGATTACAGCTCCATTATGCCACAGTATGAGCCACGTTTACAACTTAACGACTTGTTTATAATATCAGCCCAGTTTGGTCTTTTCTTTCCCCCAGTATTGCTAGACGTCTCTCTGATTGTCTTTTTTTTAGAGTTGCTGTCTCAGCTGTCAGGTGTTCGGCGCTCGGCAGGTGGTCAGCTGAACCCTTCAGGCCCATCGGCCTCACAGCTACAGCAGTTGCAAATGCAGTTGCAGCTGGAGCGGCAGCAGGCGCAGGCGGCGCGTCAGCAGCTGGAAACGGCGCGCAATGCCACGCGCCAGCGCAGCAACGCGAGCAACATCAGCGCCAGCGTGCCGCCACCCAGCACCGCAACAAACACAGCCATAACCGAGAGCAACCCGATGGCCTCCCACAGCTCCCAGTTCCTCCTCACACGGTGAGCACATGGACACACACATGATTTTGTGAATCTGTTATATAAAGGAAAACTAAACAGGGTGTTAGTAGTTTTGGCATGGACTAGAAACAAGTCTTTACCTGAAGCTGCCATTTTAATATGAATAACAAACCTGCTATGGAAGCATAGAGGTAGCAAAATTCTATTTAAAACGGAAATGTATGTTATTTAAAAATTAAAAATTTTCCATTACCATGTGTGCAAAGTATGGTGCAAAAGGAAAATAAAACTTAAATGCTAATTCTATTCGCCTTAAATGCATTTAGACTCTAAAATTCTTAGGATTGCATTTTCATCACACGGTGTTATGATGAAAAAATATTTAGGACAATTAACATTTAAATGATCCATTTCTGCTTGAGCGTGTTTAATATATCAGTTCAATTTGGGTAATAATTGTAAAAATAATAAATAATAATAAAAGCGTCAACATTCTGATGTCATTTGCATATTAAATCTACTGTTAGAATTGCAAATTATATTAATTTCATATTCCTTTTGCTCATATAACAACGGAAAATTTGCATTCATACACAAGAAAAGCATTTCCGTTTTGAATGTTGCTACCTCTGTGCTTCCATAGGCTGCTAGAGATCAGTCAGGTTTTTATACATGGGTGTTTATGAGCGAGTGCTTGTCTCCAGGTTAAATTGGGATTTTCTGCGATTGAACTTGAGCTTAAAGCTGTATAAAGCGTTCCTCATATCCAGAGTTTGAGCCACGACCACATGAACAGCCTAAAGATCCACAAATCAAACCTCTGCTGCGACAATGGCTCAGGACTGCAATTAGCATGAGCAGATTTGTTTTCAAGGGTCCATCAGGGAACAGTTGATAAGTGATGAAACTATAATTGGAACTATAATCATTGGCACCCAGACGAGGAGGGGTTCTCTTCCGGGTCTGGTTCCAAATACCACGTCAGGGAGTTTTTACAAACTGTAGTTTGTTCAAAGTGGATCTTTCCAACGCTGTTTCTCCCGTTTTGTTGTGTTGTAGTGTTTTTGTTTTAAAATTGATTACAAATTAAAAGCAGTGATGGGACCCTGATTTATGAAAAGGCTGCTTGAGTGCAAACGCTGCATGTTTGACTCTTCTTGATTCAGCAGGAGAGAAATGATATTTCTCAGAGTCACACCCTGAGAAATATCATCACTATTGATATTATCTCTATTGTCTCAATATTTATAAATCCACCTGCCCCTGTGACCGGTTTAAGACTCGAATGTTTACCCACGTCGCCTTTCATTTCATCGCCTTCCTTCTACTCGGCAGGTTGAACGAGCCGAAGATGTCCGAGGCGGAGCGTCAGGCTCTGGAGAGCGAGCGCGCCGATCGGAGCCTGTTCGTGCAGGAGCTGCTGCTGTCCACGCTTATGCGCGAGGAGAGCTCTTCCTCGGACGAGGATGAGCGGCGAGACTTCGCCGACTTCGGCGCCATGGGCTGCGTGGAGATCATGCCTTTGGACGTGGCGCTGGAGAGTCTGAATCTGAAGGAGAGCTCTGCAGGCAAAGAGCCTCCACCTCCTCCTCTTTGATGATATCCCACCACCACGCAGACAATGTCCTCTGTGCTGTAACTGCCAATGACGGTGGGCAAACACACAGCTCTCACTTTTTTTCTTTTTTTTTTTTTTTTCTTTTTTTTTTTTTTTTAAATTTTGAATTTTTTTTTTGGTGATTTTCAGGTCTGTCACCTGTTACATTGTAAAAATCCATAAAGAGTGAGAGAGAGAGAGAGATAGAAATAGAGAGGGAAAGAACAAACGTATGAGATGTTCGTGAGCGTGCAAGAGACAATGAAAGTGTATGGTGTGTGTGTGTGTGTGTGTTTGATGATGATAATCAGTTCCACATGACTAATTTTTTTTCCTTTAGCAGGTGAGCGTAGGTAGCTGTGGCAGACCTTCAGCTTCCTGTGTCTAACAAAAAAAAAAAACCCAAGGCTCTCCTTATAAATACTCCACATTCTAAAACTGAAGACAGAGTCCTTCTCTAATGAAGCTGCTGTGTGTATTTATGAATAGTAATTAATAAAAAGTGCTTGGATGGTTTACCATAACTACTGCATGAGGTTATTTGCAGTGTGCATGATTTTTAATGACCTTGTCATTAAAATGGCAAAAATCCCAAAGCGTTCTTTACTTTTTTTTTTTTTTTTTTTTTTTTTTTTTTTTTGGTTCGTCTAAATTTTTTTTTATTTTATTTTATTTTTCTTTTTAAAAGAGTTACTTGAACTAAAAAAAAAAAAAAAAAGTGTTTTGAATCTATGATATATTATAGAATCAAAATTTATTTAAATATTTTATAAAAAAGGAAATAAACGCAAAAGCATCAAAAAATTTGGAAACCTGCAGTAGCTTCATAAGAAAGCAACGCAATGTTCTGTCTCCACTCCAGTCTGCTCTTGCTTTCAGGCCACACATGATAACATAACCAATGCTGCAAAAAAATAAAACAAAAAACTAAAGAAAAAAAAACATGGTGGGACAAAAATAAAGAAATAAAAGAAAATTAGTTAATACAGTAGTCTTTCTTTTTTTTTAATCCAAGAATTAAATCTATACAAGCAAAAATATAACCTCCTGTTTATAACCTGCCTCTTTATTTTGGTTTTTTTGTTTGTTATAAAAAAGAAAAAAAAAGAAACGACGTCGATGTTTTCGTGACAACTGTGTAATCACAAGATGTACTTTCTAACTTTTGCACCTGTACAGAACACTTAGCCTCTCCATGCTTCATCTTGCTCTGCTTCTTCCAATAGCGCCTGCTGCTCCTGAATCGATCCTCTGAGCTGGAATGCAGATAGACGATCATTTTTAATTGGGTTGTTTTTGTTCCCCTCCCTGTCCCCCGGCCGAGCAAAAAATATCACTGTACACAGGAGGAATCTGCGCCTGCATCAGCAGTCCTGCCCGTATATCGCTTATTTTTTTCTTCCTTAAGTTGGTGAAGGAAAGCTGGAGACTTTGTCCCATAGGTTTTTTTCTTTTAACATTGAAAAAAAGAAGAAAAAAATGTTTCTTTTTTTTTTTTTTTTTTTTGCTCTGCTAAAATGAAATGGAAAAAAAAGATAGCACCTTCTATTTATTCAGGTTTTAATTTGCTTTGGATTCTTTTGGATGTTTTTTTTTTTTTTTTTTTTAAAGCCTTGTGATTGAATCATGCCACCTCCATGCCTATACTTTTAGCCTCAATGTAAAATACAATGAGATGTATATTGAATTTGTGCGTTAACTTTCATAATGGTTCTAGGACATGGGCAGACTTTTCCTTTTTTTTTTTTTTTTTTTTTTTTTTTTAATTGTAAATTTAGAATACTACAATAAAAACAGCGCACAGCTTTTGATGAAAAGAAACCCATCGTCCTCTCGCTCTTTGTAGCCGGCGGTTCATATGGAGGGTCGTGGAAAAATTGTAGCTGCTGATGATTAACTTTGAGGTATTTGTGCTGCTTGGATTTTATATATTAACGTGAATGGCGTTGTCTGAAGTTGTAAAAACTCGACCCGTGAGTCAAATCGAAAAACGACGATGTTGCCACCGGAATGTGAAAACGGCTTTCAGAATTGAATTTCCATCAAAATTCTCTATTAAAAGAATTGTCTTAGCAGCATAATTATCCTTTCCTTCATTTATACATTCTTTTTAATGACAAATTACGACACTATTATTATATGGGGAGAAATACCATATTTAAATGACACCAATTTACAAATCTCTATAGAACTAATTATATATATATTTTTTTATCTCTCACAGGTTTAAAAGTAACAGCTTGATTTCTATTTCAAAATTGGCATTAGCTTGTCTCAACAATCGCACCTGGTTTAAGAGTCTTTTGTATTAAATCTTGCTGGAACATTGGATTTCTTGGAACTACTCAAACCTTACAAAAAAATATTTAAACCAGTATCTCAACGCGCTCAAGTTGTCAGTCGGTTACTTAAATCGAGTTTTTGTGGATTAAATTGTTATAATTGAACAACCCCCAACTGGGTTCTCCTGCTTCCTCCTAAAAATGAATGAAAAAAAAAAATAAATGAAAAAACCTGCCTAGTTAGTTTATTGACTTGTTGCTAGGCAAAATGATTTTTTTGTTTTTTATTTATTTGTTTATTAACGCAAAAGTCATACCAGAACAGGTTTGGGTCTCCTAGTTCAAGTAAAGGAAAAATTAAATGCTCTCACATCCTAAGACATCTATACAGTTGTGTGTCTCAAGTTTGTGGAAACAGTTTGAGGAAGAACCAAATATTTCTGGAAAACTCATTGTCATATGCTCACATCGTAATTACAGCTTTGATCAGGTATCCTGTGATTTCATGAGCCAATCAAAAACTAATGGGCGTGGCCAGTGACTGGAAAAAGTCATAAATGGCGGAGCTGCTAGTCAGTAAGTACAGCTCACTTCTTTGTCTTCCTGTTGTTTGATCTTCCAACATTCCACAGATTTGGTAGTAAAGGTTTGTTCTTTCTCTCAGGTTTTTCTTATTAGCACTTTGTCATGAATGTATAACATGTACTTCAGCTTCAGAGTTCACAAGATGCTTAGAAAATGTGTGCCTAGTTTAGTTTTTCGTTTTTTTTATGGAGAATTATTTTAGAAAATAAGATCCATACATACCCAATCTATCGACATGGTCTTGACAGGAGGACAAATTATCTATCAAAATTGATCTATCTATCTACTAGGACTAGGCGTTTCCTATTACCAGGTTGCCATAGAAACTGTTATTAGTGTGTGTGGTGTACAATCAGCGTTTCACTTTCAATGAATCACGTTTGCTAAACTCACGTTGCTGGCTGATGAATTAAGTCACTAAGTCATTTTTATATATTTGCATAAATTTACATACTTTTTCTCATGACACACCCACATCTTGTGGGCACATCCTCCAGCACTGCTCGAATGGTACCACTTTCTCTAAGAATGAGAGGTAAGTATACTTCAAGGCTCTTCTCTGGCACTGAGGTGGTGGAATAACCTTCCCCTAGATGTCTGTACAGCGGAGTCCCTGGCAAGCGATGGTTGAAGACCTACCTCTTCCTGAAATACTTAAAGTAGCCCTTTCCAAGTTTGCTTTGTAGAATTCAAGAGTTATATTTATATTGAGTTTGTAATCTTGCATACCAGATTTATTTATTACTAGAGACTCAAACGTCTGCTAAATGGCGGAAATGTAAATCTTGTTTCCAGTGGTCTCTGTCAGCCATGAGACCCGAAGTTGCCAACTCTCCTGAATGGATTGTGGTTGTTGATTACTGCGTGTGAACGCATGTCGGTGTTTGTCTGAACGTTCTCATAACGTCGAGGGTGGAAAGTCGCACAAGCCTTATGAGCCAAATTATCTTTCACGTGAATTCTCTGAAGCAGTCCGTGTTGGGAATTCAGGTTGAAGGGCCTTAAAAAAAAGTTCCTGTATTTTTGTAACATTACTGCATTTTTCTCACCAAGATCTTGTATTAAACCAGTTGATAAGACAGTTGGACCACTGCACAAAATCATCTCGAGCCCACCCCGAAGATTTTAAGTGGAGTTAAGGTGTGAAAATTGTCTAATGCTCCCTGGAATATGCCCATGCTACCAGGAACGTAAAAAAAAATCTATTGATGAAGAAACCTTTTGGTATATTCATACCATTTTTTTGGGGGGGGGATACATATTGTTGAACTTAGACCTAACCAACGGAAGCAACTTCAGATCATAGCACTGCCCCCACAGGCTTGTATGGTATGCACTAGGCATGGCTCTGTTGTTCTCACTCTGAAACGGTAAATCTGGACACTTTAAATACAATTTTTCCATTGCTCCAGAGGCCATCTTCATGCTAGCAAATTGAAGTCTTTTCTCCAAGTAGCCTTACTGAAGAGTGGTTTTCTCAAGGCTGCGCAGCTGTTTAATCCCAACCCCATGAGTTCTCTGCATTGTGTATGTGGAATTGTTCTTCCTTTCACTATTGCACAGTTCTACTTTTATTTTTGTATCATTTGATTTCAACAAACATTTACGTAAACTTCGCATACGATCAATTCAAGATGAATTCGAGATTATTTTTCTTCAACCATGATGGTTCACCTATGCTTCCAGGTTTGAATAATATGCTGGACATTCCCTAAACCAAATTTTAGTAGTTTCAGTAAGTTCCTCAGTTGTTTTTGTTGCTTTGTACAGGCCAATTTTTTTACCCTTTTAAAACAGTGACATTTTTTTCAGAAAATCTCAAGTTCAAGTAACAGCACTACCAAGCTGCCACTGCTGGGCCCCTGAGTAAGGCCCTTTACACTCAACTGCTCAGTTATAAGTCAAGCTGGATAAGGGTGTCTGCCAAATGCCATCAGTGTAATGCCTACCTACCTACCATAGATAGATAGTTTGTCATTCGTTCATTTCACAAGCAGGCTGGACACACAGTGAGTACTGGCTCTTTTTTAGGGTCTTATCTTCCGGTGGTAACTTTATTTATGGCCAGCTCGTGTCAAAATGTTCACCAATATCCAAGGCATTCAACTTTTAAATCGGCCACACACACAAACCGGACACATTTAAAACAGTATTTTCTTCAATAGCCGAGCCTGTATAAACAGCTCATGTTCGTTTTCAGCTTGGTTGAAATAAACAGCGCTGTAAGACATACCACTTTTATTAAATGCACAGAAGTACAAGGAACATTTTCACTGACTGCAGGGAAGCTGCTCTCAGGATGCACAAAGCGTAGAGAATACTGATCGAGTCGAAGCAGTGAGACTGAATCTGCCAGGAGCAAAAGAAACCGAATCATTCGAACACTCTCATACATGCACATACGATGCACATTTTTTTGTTTTGTTTGTTTGTTTTTGCACCAGGACGTACACACTCACTCGCTCTGAAACACACAGTCATTGTTAAAAAGATTTCTCTGAAATAAAAAATAGCAAATTTTCATAATTTGGTTTTGTAAAATATGAAACCAGAGGAAATTAGAAGCCCAAATTAAAGGTGGGTTCCGTAAAAAAAATAAAGAAAGAAAAGAGGAAATTGAAGTGCCCGTTCAGCAAAAAAAAAAGAAAAAAAAATAGTAGTCACAGTTCTTCATGTGAAAAAAAAACACAAACAAAAACAACAACCCCCATATATATATATATATATGAGGTAGGGACGACAAAGAGAATGAAATTAACCTGGACATGGAGGATGCTGGTCACCATGGCAACCTCTGTTCATACACATCATCACAAGGTAAAAAAGAGCAAATGGAAAATTGGGAAAAATAAATAAATAAATGAAAAAATAAATCAACCAATGATGCAATCCTCACTGATACTGTGAAGTTTTTGTACAGTACATTTTGTCAGACAAAATAATCTGTATTTACACACCTGTGGCCCCTTTTTGAATCAGTGTCACATGGTTGACATGACAGCTCTTCTTTAACAGAATTTATATATATATATATATATATATATATATATATATATATATATATATATATATATATATATATATATATATATATATATATATATATAATTATACCATTCATATACACAAAGATTTGATCTGTACAGCATGGGTTAATGAAATACAGGCTGGCTGTTGAGAGCAGACGGATACTGTATGTGTATTATATGAACAGTACATTATATTACTTTTCAGGTCATTTTAATATAAATAAATAAATACAATGTTTTAAAAATTTGGACTAAATATAGTTCTGGAATATATTTCTATTTTCTTTGGAATTTTAAATAATTTTAAATAAATCCAAATTTAGCGCCAGATCCAACCCAGATGTAAAAAAAAAAAACATTTCAGGTATAAAATGAAAATAAAGAAGTCTATATTCATTAATATTATTATTATAAATAATAATATTCATTTTACATTTATTATTCATAGAATCTAGCTGATTATCAAAGGGGGAAAAATCTCTTTCTTTCTCTCTTCTAAAATTCAGAACAGATATAGTTCTTGAATATTTTTCTATTTTCTTTGCAATTTTTTGAATTTTTTTGATAAATCCAAATTTTGCCAGATCCTATTCAGATTTAACCAAAAAAATTATAATTTCAGGTATGAAATAAAAATGAAGAACTCTATAATAAATAGTATTATTATAAATAATAATATTCATTGTAAAATTATTATTAATGTTATTAAACATATAATCTGTCTGATTTTCAAAGGAAAAAAAAGTCTATTTCTGTGTTTTCCCTTTTTTCTTTTTTTTTGACTCTTGGAAAAAAAAAATTAATTCCAGTTTTTAATCCTCTAGAAACAGTTTCGACATCAGAGTACGAAGGACAGTAAATGTAGATGATGAGCATTTACATTTTTGATTGCACAGATCGCGAGAAGTGAGGACGTCCACCGATTAGCGAGAAGACGTGTGTGTACAGGAAGACTTACTCTGACTTAATAAACTAGAACCAGAAAGATGAGGAGGAGGCGGGGTTTAATCTGGAACGAACCAATGAATTTGTACGTTTTGATGGGTGTAGCAGGGTCAGTAAGTCTTCCTGGAAATCTGGTCTTCTTTTCACAAAGCAGGTGGGACTCAACCACACACACACACACACACTGAATCCTGGCTCCCTTCATAGGGTCTTTATCTCCTGGTGATGACCTCAGGGAAGGCCAGCTCATATCACATCACAGTGCCCACCAAAATCCAAGGCTTTCAAATAGCACAAATTACACACACAAAAGAAAAAAAAAACAGCGAAGGATCTTGAAAGCAGTTTTTTTTTTCATAGTAAATAACAAAGCCTAAAAAAATTAATGATTTCGGCTTATAATCATAAGTGCAAATAAAATCCGCCTTCTTGTATCCATTCGACATTTCTGTCATTCATAGAAAACTCACTTTGACCTCCTGAAATATCAAACGCAAAAAAACAAAAAAAACCACCAGGGGGTATAAAAATGTGGCTGCTTCATGCCACTGAATATCCTCTCGCCGTGTCATTGCTAACCACCAGGACCGAGACGATCACATTGATTGAGCCGAGCAAAAGAAAACGGCCTTGCGATTCAGCGATTCCATTTACCGTCCAGACGGAGTTCCGCTGCTGGTGACTTTTTGCCACTGTGCTCTCACTGAAACCCCACAGAAAAAAAAAACTGACCAATCAGATGAACTAACAGCTGTCCTGACATCTGCACAACTGCTTCAAGGCGACCAGAATTTTCACCATTTCTTTCCACTGTGCTTCAAAAACCCAAAACCTTCGTTCCATCACTCTTCATTTTAAAAACATTCTGGTTTTTTTCATCTCAAGCAGTTGCATTGCAGTCTGTGCTCAAAGCCAGAACAGTGACAAAGTTGTGCTAATAAACGAGCCGTTCATGACTCTAAATTAAGAATTCTCCATTTTTTCGGAAGTGTAAATAAAAAAAAAGGAATGGCACCACGGTGGCAACAAAGGACCGGATGAGAACAAGTCCAGAAAAAAATAATAATAATTCCCTTTTTTCTAAACTGTCCATTTTTCACAAATGTGTATCATCTCTGACAATTAAGCGTAAGCCTTTACTGTTTAAATAGTTTTTTTTTTCTTTTTTTGCTTTTAGTTTTGCTTGTACTTCAGCTGGATGTTCCTTCAGTCACTGCGATGAAGAAAAACAAAAAGCCTCCTAAAACATCCAGGAGTATTTACACCGATTGGCCTGATTTCCCTCCGCAGCCTTCACCGTCGAAACCCGCACAACTCAAAAGTAGTACAATTTGAAGCGGGGAGGATACGGATGTCCCAACAAGAACAGCAAAAAAAAATTGCAGAAATGTACGTGATCAACTTTAGGGCCTGTAGTCTATGTGATAAAGAGGCAGAAGCACAAGCAAGAACATTTAAGCCCAATTTTTTGCTCACACATACACACACACACACACACACACACAGACACACACTCATATACACACAGACGTTCAGCCCAGGATGTCCAGATAAACAGGTGAAGCCTTGGCCAGGCTCTGGAGCAGATTGTGAATCTCTTTAATGTTGAGTCTCATGTACGGTTCACGCTGCCAGCAGCCCATCATCAGGTCATACACCTCTTTTGGGCAGGTGCGAGGCCTTTGCAGAACCCTGCCCTGTGTGATACACTCGATCACCTGCAGGGGGAGCCAACAATAAATAAACACAGCAGCTTAGTCTACAAACGAGAGATTCAACTTTTTGTACTAAATTCAACAAAACTTCACCAGGGGTCTTCATCACACACACACACACACACACACAAACACACACACACACACACACACACACACACACACACACACACACACACACACACACTTGGAACGGCCATCTCAACATTTGATTCTAAATATATGTTTTACTCATTTCATATCTGCATTTGATTATTGGCTTTTAAATAAAAATTACCCTCAGTTTTCAATAGATAATATATAATAGTTTGATTGCTGTAAAAATCCATACCAGAAGTTTCTTTCTGTCTTTCAGTCCGCTCTCATTACGTGACATTACACGTGAGACTGCGCGCTGCACAGAGAGCGTTATATTATATTTATTTATAATGTATTAATCATATAATTCTATTTATTAATGAATATATTTATATGTATTTCCTTTAGCACATTTTCATGATTCAGTACTGTTTTTGTTTTGTTTTGTTTTATTTTAATAAAGTTCAGCACTTTTTACATGGAGTGTTTGTTTGTTGTTTATCCAGTATCTATTTTAAATACGGTTGATTAACCAGTTAGTGGGATCACTCCTACCATGTCAGGTACCTGAAAAAGTCATCTGTCCAACTTAACAGGCATCTGCCCAAACTTCCAAATGATTACCTGCATATTTGAAGCTATACGAAAGCTGTTGTGGGCTTCATAGCATGATTAAATTATGGGAGTTCCTCGAACTGACCTCGTTGTTGGACAGCTGGTACCAGGGCTGCTTGCCATAGGTGAAGATCTCCCACAGGACCACACCCAAACTCCACACGTCGCTCTCTGTGGTGAACCTCCGGTACATGATGCTCTCAGGAGGCATCCAGCGGATGGGCAGCATGGTGTGACCACCCACCTGAGGGCACACACCGGATCGGATTATTAAATTGGGGCTTTATGTTCTGCAGCTTTATAAAAACTGGACACTTCTTTTTATAATACAGAATAATACAGTATAATACAGAAGAGGGAGGTGGTAATTCAAGAGGTGACACTCTGACACACACACACACACACACACACACACACACACACACACACACAGAGTTCCTGGCAGTGTTAGCATGGTGCAGATTTGGGAGAGCCCTTCAGTGTCAGATGGTCTGAGCTTTTTTTGGAACAACGAACCGCAGGAGGCGATTGTTTTATCTTTTAACACGTTTATATTTCAGTGGATTTAATCAGCGCATAATTCAACTATCCACCGATAACTTTTCTAGCCGAAAAAAAAGAAAATTGTTCTGTAATGACGACTCGGTGTCTACAGCCGAGTGCAAAACATTCGAAAAACATTTTTAGGGTAAAGTGCAAAGTTTTATGGGAGGTTTTATTTGTTATGTAACAGCAAAAAAAATGTTTTTAATGTTTTTCTTGCATTTTGTAAAGAAATCACATCTTTGTATTTAATCGGTTTATTGTCTATTCACGGAGCTTCAATGAAACAGTTACTCTAACACTGGAATTCCACATGTGATTCTATGTGTCTGTTGATGAAGATAACATAAAAAATTGAAGTTTTGGACGCTGGGACAGATGAGAAGGTGATCAAGTTGGACAGATTGAAGATCTAAGACAGCGTTTTATCAAGGATGAAGCAAGGCATAATTTCCACTGCACCACTATCAGCACTATCAGCACTATCAGGATTGTTGGTAATGTTGGAGGTAATTTCCCATGTTCACAATTTACTGTGGGAAACCTGACTTTTCCAGCCATATGTGGTTCTTTCCCGGAAAGTTAAAGACACACACTTTGGACTAGGATGCCCAAACCTGTTCCAGCATGACAATGCCCCAGTGCAAAAATCCAACTCCATGAAGTCCTGCTTTACATGAGTTGGAATGAAAGATCTCCTGCTATAGAGCTCCAGCCCTATTGAACACCTGAATGAATGATGGCACCCCAGGCCTCCTCACCTCACCTACATCCATACCTGACTTTACTAACAGTCTTATGAATACACAAAATCTTGTTGAACACCATCCCAGAAGAGTGGAGGTTATTATGAGTAAATAAGGACTAGATGTGGAATTGGATGTTCCAAAAACACACATGCATATTGTGTTCAGGTGTCTACAACAAAAAGATTGTACATCAATTGCTTTCAGTAGATTGTTTTTCTTAATGTGGATGGGAGCACTTATATACTCCAGAGACACTGTTATTAATTACATTTGGATCTGCAATATTCCAGTCTCCTTACCCTGTAGTAATCTGTGCTGTAGACGTCTCTGGACATGCCAAAGTCTCCGATCTTCACGAGCAGATTCTCCCCGACCAGGCAGTTGCGTGTTGCCAGGTCTCTATGAACAAAATGCTGCGAGGCGAGATACACCATGCCGGCTGCGATCTGCTGAGCAATGTGCAACATCTGAGACTGCGTCAGTTCCATCATCAAACTCTGCTGCCCGTCTGCCACTAAAATCGCATCTGGACCGTGAGCCCTGAGCAGCCGATAGAGAGAATGAGATGGTAAGAAAAGCATTCGTCATGTACAACTAAACATATTCATACATCCTTGTGTTTAAACACAAAAATCAATTAACAACAAAAAAATCTTTTCTTTTCAACACCAATTTAAAAAGTATGCATCGTATATTTGTGATTAACTTATATATAGTTATTAGTAGATGTTCTATACCTTTATTACTTTTTCAACAATCCTCCCTCCATCTATTAAAATTGTTGAAGTTGTGTAGAGACAACAATATGACCTCTTTACAAAGACAACAATGCTGCTGACCAGAACGGAATACTTTCATAGAACATATCTGGCTTTAGCTACCAGCTCCAAACACATGCCTGAGGAACTTGTTGAGATCTCCATGCTTCATGTACTCGAACACCATGATAAGGGGATCGCTTTCCACACACACGCCGTAAAACGTGACAATGTGCTCATGCTGCAGGTTGGTCAGAAGCTCCGCCTCTCGGTGGAAGTCAGCCCGCCCGCTCTCACTCGCCTCTTTCAGGGTCTGTGAGATTTTTTTTGTGGGGGGAACAAAAAAACAATTCAGAATACTCTTAAAATCTCGTTTCCTTATTTCTTAATTTTTTTTACTATTAAAAAGATTATTTTGTAAGGGCTCTTAAAGGCTTGTTCTTAAAAGAAACCCGTTTTCAGATGCTAAAACAATTTCTTAAAACGTTGACTTTGCACAAAGGGTTCCTCAAGGAATTCTATTTAAAACTCTTTGTGAAAAGAAAACCCCTTCGCTATAGAGTTCTACAAAGACTTTTGCACGTTCCTTTTTGTTTCTATGTGACAGTCATTTAACGGTAAAATCCTCCCTTCGCATGATTAACAGCTTTACACACTCTTTGCAGCTGGACAGTTTGTTTTTCCAAACGCTCAGCTGAAACACTTTGCCGTGCTTCTTGTAAAACTCGTGTTCTTCACTAGTTCACGATCTTGCGATCCACTTCATCTCAGAGCAGATCAATAGGATTTAGGCACGGTGAGTGGGCAGGCCATTCCATTAAAGACAACAATCCAGATGATTCGATAAATAGCTCGGACGTACACTTCGGCTCATTGTCTTGTTATATGTTGAAGTTGGTTCAATGAGCCGCAGTCCAGGCAGAATTGCATGGTGTTGAATTATGGAATGGTTGCCATGTTGGTTCAGGATTCCTTTCACCAGGAATAAGTCTTTAAAACATTACACTTCCATCTCCATGTTGGACCTATTCTCCGTCTTACAGATGTTCTTCTTTTAGAGACAAAAATTGTCAAATTTGGATTTCGAACTGTCTTCCACTGTCCAATTCTTTTGTGTTTATTCCTTTTATGGAGTCTGTTACATATACACAGCAGGAACATAAAGCAGATGGGTGTTTTTAAGTATTTATGCTACAACAAAGTTCATCATTTCATTTCATCTCATTTCATCTTCTCCCGCTTATCTGTAATTCGGGTCGCGGGGGCAGCAGTCTAAGCCGATTCCCCAGACACTTCTCTGTGTCCAGGGATTGGGCTGTCAAGACCCCCGCCTTCGACTGCTGCCCAATCCTCTCAGCACCGGTCCCTTACGGTCCCTCCTGCAGGTGGTGAGCCCACGGGAAGGCGGCCCCACGTCGCTCCGACGTCACGGTCCTTGATTTATTTTTCTCGTAAGGGTCCCCTGGAGCATAGAGGGTTAAGGGCCTTGCTCAAGGGCCCAAGAGTGGCAGCTTGGCGATACCGGGGCTTGACGGGGTACCCCGACCTTCCGATCGGTAACCCAGCGCCTTAACCGCTGGAGCCACCACTCCCCCAAAGTTCATCATAATAAAATCTAAAAAAATTGCAGCTATTTAAAAGGATTCTACTTGGGGGGCAAATATGTGGCAAGACTTTACAAAGAACCATAAAATCCATATAGAATCTATAATGTTTTCCCCTATGGAGCAACCAAACCATCTTTAAGAGTTCTGGATTTTCACTGTAACGTGTTCACTTTGCAAGAACGATCCCTTAAGTTTTTTAACATGTGCCAAATCAAACGTGCGGAGGATCCGCTGTGGCGACCCCTAACGGGAGAAGCCGAAAAGAAACTTTTATCAAGGATTACTGCCTGCTTAAGCAGTAATAAAACTGTATATTGTTCTTCTACAAAGAACCATTCAGTCTAGATGTTATTTTTGTATGAAAGAAAACAGTACATTGTCACTTTTTAAAGGTATTTTTAAAAGGTTCCGTGTGACAATTAAGTCACTGCATCCTAACTAAAAACCTACCTAGAACCTTTTTTAAAAGACTCCTTTCTCTCAAAAGGATTACCCAAGAAACTCTTTATAGTGCCAGATGGATCATTTAAAGTATTAATTGCTAACTAGCATTTCTGAAACTCGAAGGTTCTCAGGATCTCATACCTTGACAGCTACCAAAATCTTCTCCTGGTCCGGGGACAAGTTATAGCACTCAGCTAGGAACACTTTCCCGAAAGCTCCCTCTCCTAGTTCTCTCTTCAGGACTATGTTGTGCCGTTTGATGTGTTGCACAACTGGAACAAAGAATGCATCACATTAGCTCACTGTCAATAGCGAGTGCAAATAACAGGACAGACCTTGAGCAGAACCATGCAAATGAATCATGGAAAAGAAATCACAGAGCTAATTTCTGTAAAAATCTACATGTAGTGATTCACTTCAATGTTGTTGCCATGGCAGTAGAGAAGGTGAGTTTAGTATGACGACAAGCGGCGGCAAGCCCACGTCTGGAATCAGTTTCAGATGGTTGGGATGGAGTGAAGTGAGGTAGTGTATCTGTGTGTGTGTGTGTGTGTGTGTGTGTGTGTGTGTGTGTGTGTGTGTGTGTGTGTGTGTGTGTGTGTGTGTGTATATATGCTGGGCTAAGTTGTTTAAGGTGGTCTAGCAAGCCATGGCAACTCACAAGTGTCTGATTTCAGCACACTGCCAGGATTGCGGAAGTACTGTGGGTTCTCGATGACTGGGATCTTGGTCATGCCGATGATGACAGCGTCTGGGCCCATCTCGGAGGAGGATGGTGTGTTGTTGCCATTGGAGACATGGTGGAGTGGGCTGGCCGAGTCGTCATCATTGCTGATTACTGAGGAGGACCCTGCAGTGGAGGAGGGAGAGCAATGTGCCACAAATACACGATTATAAAAATATCAGTCTCAAATGGTGGATTTGATAATAGTAATATTTATATATATATAACATTAGCAACAGAAGACATGCAAAAAAAACAAAGGTTTATTTTTCGTTGCAAACTTTGTCTAGGTTATCTCCTTGTAAAACTGTATCAAAATCCTGCTGGTTAATTAGCCTTTTATTTGTCACGTATACATTACAGCATAGTGAAATTCTTTTCCATCACAATGCCTGAGACAGTACAGCCCCCCCTTGGCTTTGCTTAAGGTCCCAAGTGTGGCAGCTTGGTGATACTGAGGCTCGAACCCCCAACCTTCAAAATTAGCAACCTAGAGCCTTAACCATACAGGCTCTTTTACAGGATGCAAATGCGATCATCAAAGAATCATAGTTACTATCATTTACAAATTTTAGTAGCCAAGGCAACATTAAATGAGAAAGCTCCGAAAAAAAAAAAATTATTAATTAAAGTGAAACAGAAAATACGGCTCACGAGTGCACAATCAACAAGACACAGAATAGGTGCACACATATAGGTAACAAGTCATGGAGGACCAAAAATAAGAAAACAACAGGGCATAGCACAGTGTGTTGGTAGAAAGAATACAAAACAAGTTTTTAAAATTATAAATAGTATAGGATAGAATATATGGAGAAATAGTACATGGAAAATGTCCAAATATTACCATATAAAGGGTTGTGCAAGCAACTATACACTACTGCATTGTCTTCTGGCCACAACCCTAAACCCAATCCAGGAATCCTAAAAGGAAATCCTAAAAAAACCTGTAGCATATGTGACACATGCTTACCTTTCAGCCCAAACTTTGAGCTTCGACCATACTTTAGAAAGATGAGCATCAAGATGCACCCAGTGAGCGCAACCCCAGCGATCCCTACCACAGCATAAACCTAGGACAAAAATACGCCAGAAATTCGAATAAGGGCTCGATTTTGAGGAAACCATTAAACTGTAGTGTACTGTAATCAAATGATTAGTTTACAATTACTAGATGAAGCTCCTAATCAAATTGAAAGCATTTTATATTTTTTTCGCATTTACTACAAATGAACACTTACGGCCACTTTGCCTTCTTGACTTCCTGGGATTTCTAAACGAAGCACCAATAAACAATGTATGTTTTCTAAAAGTCTTCATGATTTAGCGAGTATTTAGAAGAAAATCAATGAGCAAAATTAAAATGAACATACCTGGAATGTCAGTTGTGTCTAAGCAGAGAATTCATACACCACAGCCAACAGAATATGACAGAAATTGATTAAAATCATGAGCGTCCATTCAAGTGCATCATAAATTCAGTATTTTAACATGGTACAATGGCAAGAAACTCAGAGCAAAACGTGCTTTGCATGCAATGACATATATATATATATATATATATATATATATATATATAGTTTTTTTTAATACATATATTTTAAATATATGTTTTACTCATATATTAGTATTTGGTAATAAAGGTTGGCTTTCAAACTAAAATTAACCTCGGTTATTAATAAAGATAGAGGCACCGATAATATAGTGATTCCTTGTACTATCAGCAATCGGCAAAAATCGATACAGATAGTTTTTCCGTTTGCTGTAATTACAAGAGCGGCCTCTAGGGGCGAATCATTCATGCCACGTGATTTGTTTTTAAACGTGCTTCATTGATGGGCCATATTATATTTATTACATATAATTGATAAATTATTCATATTTACTTCCTTTAGCACATTTTCATGATTCTGTACCTTTAGTATTATTTTACATGGAGTGTTAAAACTCCATTTTTAAAACTATCGGTTGATTAATCGGGTATTGGCAAGAACGATCCAACCTAGTTATCGGTATCTATAAAATCGATCGACCTCTAGTTATTAACATAGCCTAATTATTTGTTCGATTCACCCACCAACTATATGCATATGTATAAGTATTTAAATGTTATGATTTCAATAGCAATGAATATGAATAAATGTCATAATGAGAGTAATAATTCTCTTTTAATTAGCATTAGGAAGCATAATAAATAAATGTAAAATCTTAATAAAATCTTTACAAAAATATTGGTTGTCACTTCGGGAACATGTAATTTTCTATACCAGACTGACCCAGCCCCCCTTTGAAGATAGAAAAAATTTGATCGCCCTCACAGTGAAAAAGTTTGGGGACCCCTGACTTTGTTTAAATGCTATATAAGGCCTCCTGATGGAGACCCACATTCTAATTGCAATTGTAGCATCTTAGATTTGGCAATAAATGATGACTGTATTGCTTTGGAGACCTGATAAAACTGGCATACTTTGTGTAGATTTTTACATGGGTGTGGTAAAGTCATTTTAGAGGTAGCTACTGGAAAAATCGATGAAAACCTACAGTACTGCTCAGGTGGAAAACTCAGGAATAGGATAGAAAACCCTGTGGTCGAAGTCAAATTTGCACCCATCAAACACAAAACAGTTGAACCAACATCGAGAAATGAAACTTACGCATAGCCACAGATTACAAAGAAATGAGTCATGCACTTTCTGATAGAGTGACTTACCATAGTAGAACTCTGTAAAGCAAATGCAAGCACATGGTTACAATGAGGTATATAAATATATAAATATATAAAAGAGGCAAGTACCAATTTCCATACTGCTAATATAAGTGAAGGAGGATTCTGGTTTCACTTTTGTTTCTAGGGGAGTGTGTGTAAAAATCAGGAATAGGGAAGACTTTTGTTATATATTTCACTTCCTTTATCAGTCTAGCAACTATGTTACAAACCACCTTTGTGACACAATTCCTCTTATCTCATGTTTTTCATGTTGGTGTCCTTTAATGCACCTCAGTATTAAAAATAATAGTTTGATCCATTGTCTATTCTGGGTCCGGAGATGAGACCAATGCAAAAGTACATGTAGTATTCAAGGGGATTTAGGGTCCTGTTTTGATGTTACTAAGCATGTTAGCATCTTTTAGGGAGATTGAGGATGATACAGACTTCAGAGTTCGAAGAGAACTTCAGTTAAATTGATTTGTATGGCACTTTTAACAATGGATATTGTCTCAAAGCAGCTTTACAGAGATAAAGAGGTTATAAAAATCTGTATAAGTTTGTTTCTTATAATTGTAAGTGTATCTCTGATTAGCAAACCAGTTGCATCTGTGGCAAGGAAAAACTCCCTGAGATGTCATAAGGAAGAAATCTTGAGAGGAACCAGACTCATCTGGGTGGCACCGAATGTCCATTCAGATCTGCAATTTTTCTGAAAGTGGCTAAATGAACTGTGGACACATTTACTATCATGTTTGCCAGACAGCATGGATTATGACACTGTTAAGGCTTTGTCCAAAGCTTATAAGTGTTAGAAGTTTCGGAACCTTATGAAAGATTTAAGCACAAACTTATGAGGAGTTCACCAGGAAGAAGACTCTACTTGGTCACACCAAAACAAGTTTTCTTCGCTCTGAAGCATAGCTAGCAATGACCAGAATAGACTAGAAAATCCCCTTTATAGGAGACCAAAATTGGTTTGAAAGAGGCAGATGTAGAGGACAGGGGGGGTATGGAGACGGATGATCTACTGTGACTGTTTTATATATATATATATATATATATATATATATATATATATATATATATATATATATATATATATATATATATATATATATATATATATATAGTCCGGAGTTGTGGCTGGCAATTTTAAGGCAGAAGTTTGGACTGTTTTAGATATAAATGGTTCAGATTTTATTCTAGGAATTGTTTTAGTGGAAAGGTTGTTCCAGTGGTTTAAGTGTCTTGAATTTGTGCTGACTGCCAATCTGATGATCTTGCAAATAATCTTCCAGAACGTTTTTCTGCTTCTCTTGTAATTTGATCCATGCAAAATGTACTGGTGGTGTCCTGAAATATTCTGACCTATACCTAGCCTAATGATGAAGCACAATGGTCAGTGTGCCCCTAGTATAAACGATACTAGAGGAGATTGATGATGCAATCCTTATATAAAAAGCGATGCCTTTTAGTTAAACCCCTCTGCTACCCTTTAGAGACTTGTTAATGCTGTTCTTGCTGGTGTACATAATTGTATGTTATATTGAGATGATTTGGAGGTGCAGTTTTGTAATTGGGGCAGCCATGTTGGGTCTATTAGAGCTGTATGTCAAATCAGACCAATTTTATGTTGAACGTAACAAAGTGAGAATTTGCAACTGTACTTTTCTCTATCCATAACCTATTGTCAGTTGCATTAATTTTTATAAATAATTGTTATAACCACTTGCTACTAAACCTGTCACCCATGTGCTTTAGTCTTGGTTTTAACACTGAGATTGGCACAATATCTAAAGTTGCACCCACCTGTCCCAGAGTGGTCCACGTCAGGGGTAAACATGAAGTGAGCGGTGACGTTCCTCTGGTCTTTGCCGTACTCGTTGCTGGCCAACAGTGTGTAGACGCCATTGTGGATGTGTGTTGGGATTTCAAGCTGCAGACAGCCGTGGTACTCACTCTCGGTTGAGTCATGGATCTGAGTCTTCATGTAGTACTTCTCCTCCAGGAGTTTGCCCTTGTGGTACCAGCGCAACTCAGGTTTGGGGTTTCCAGTAACACTGAATGGGATGCACCAATCCTGGCTGCGCGAGGGCGTCTCCAGTTCCAGGATAATCGGCGGAACTGAGCCAGTTAATGGGTATGAAAGGAAAGATGAGGAAGAGAAGGAAAGGGAAAGAAAATGAGAGGAGAGGAAGTGTGACCACAGGTCATGGCAGGAGACAAACCAGAGGGGTGAAGTCGGAGTGTGGTGAGATTTAGAAGCAGTTTGGTTTGGAAAAGTGTGACCAAAGGGAAAAGTACAAAAGGGAATACTAGGAGGAGAAATTGAACAGAAAAATAAAAAATGAAAAAAGCTTGCTGGAGCATAAGGGGGCAGTAAGGCCAAAAATAAACCAACAAACAAGCAGTAAAAAAACTTGCGCTTTGAATATCTTGGGATAGTACTAAGTAAAAATACTGGAAACAATGCCGTGGTCCATTACTTACATTTGCCTTTAGTTAATGCTAGAAAGAAGCCCATCAGCAGAGTCTCACAGGACTCATTTTCAACACAACTAATTATAGGCCTGGTGGTTTCGAAAAGTAACTGCATGCAAGGCCTCTAGTGTGCAACAAAATTGCTCGTTTTAACACACACGTTTAAAGACATTCCCTGCGCAATAAATGGCAGCAAAGTAATTCATCGCATATTCAAACACACTCACACATATGCACACTCACACACACACAGAGGACTGAGTGCTTACAGAGGATATTGAGGTTGACAGATTCCTCAGATTGACCCACAATATTCTCAGCGCTGCAAATGATGGACCGGCCATTGTCACTGTGGGAGAGGTTCCTCAGTATCAACATAGACTGCAGGTCAACTGTGTTCATCTGGTTGAGGGATAAATGTGAGAGGATTTTAGGGGAATATTTGTAATTGTTTGATATACATTGAAGCTGTTTATCCAGAGAAGCTCAGGATTCTGTACAGCAGTGATGGGCAGTAACAAAGTAAATGCAAATCATTACTGTACTTAAGTAGCTTTTTCACGTATCTGTACTTTACTGAAGTATTTCTATTTGGGAAAACTTTTACTTTAACTTCACTACATTTCAAAGTCAAATATCTGTCTTTTTGACATCAAATTAGCTTTTTTTCTTTTTAATTTATGAGCGAATAAAACCTAACCGGTCAACGGGCAGCAAGCCACCAATCAGGATAGATTTGTTTTAAACTTGTTTCGAGTGCCGATTGGTGTATCTACTTAGCACAAGCATACAGTTCAGTGTCAGTTCAACAGCAAGCAGAACATTTAGAGCGTATAAAATGATAGAAGAAACTCCTGACTCTAACTTGTCACAACACCCTTGGCCTTATTTTTGGAATTTTGTAAGAAGGCTTTGGGCTCATGATAATTTTAATAGATATAAATCAGTGTTTGACTCATTATTATCCTTCTATTAATAGATTGGTAAACTGAGAGTGAGTCTTTTTACTTAAACTGAGTTGTTCGAGCAAGCTCCTTGTGACAAAATTGATCAAAGAAACATCATAGCTATAATAAATCATAGAATTTTGGACACTTAAGTAAATTTGAAGGCAAATACTTTTGTTCTTTTTCTCAAGTAAAAGTTTAAAGGAAGCACTTTCACTGATGTAATATTTTATCTAGTGTTTCTTTACTTTAACTCAAGTACATGGTTTGTATACTTGGTCCACCACTGCTGTACAGTGTCTTGCTCACTGCAAGAATACTCAAAGTTCAATGCAAAACTTTCCAAGGGGTTCCAAGAACAAACACAAACTAATCTATTTTTTTTACTATCCAAAGAACTTTACATTTTTATTTTAAGATTACAACCCAAATTCAAATAAATTTGGGACACTGTGTAAACAGTAAGTAAAAAAACAGAATTTTCAAATATCATAAACCCATATTTTATTCACAATAGAACATAGAAAACATATCAAATGTTCAAACTGAAGAAATGTATCATTTTAGGGAAAAGAAATAAGTTAATTTTGAATTTGATGACTGCAGCAGGTCTCAAAATGTTGGGTCGGGGAAACAAACGTGTGGAAAAAGTAAGTGCTATTAAAATAAAACAATTGGAGAAATATTTCGCTAATGAGGTTAATTGGTCAGTAAGATGATTATGTATAAATTGTGTATCTTAGAGGGTTTCTCAGAAGTGAAGATGGGCTGCCATCTGTGTACAAATTGTGAAACAATTTCAGAGTAAAGTTTCTCAACATTAAATTGCAAAACTCTTAGTCTGTCTGCAGTCTAGACCTTTCACCATTCGAAAGAATTTGGAGCATCATCAAATGAAAAATACAACAAAGGACACCCATAACTGGTGAGCAGCTTGAATACGGTATCAGACACATATGGGACAACATTCCTCTCCCAAAACTTCAGCAATTTGTCACACATGTTTCAGTGGTAAACATGGCCCTGTCCCAACTTTTTAAAAACCTGTTACAGAATTTAAATTCAAAATTACCTTATTTTTTCCGTAAAATAGTTGATATTCTCAGTTAAACATTTGATTTGTTTTATTGTGTATAGATTATGGATTTATGAGATTTGCAAATTTGCAGATTCTGATTTTTTTTTTTTTACATTTGTACACAGTGTCCCCACTTTTTTATATTAAATAAACACCTTTAAACCCAGTAGTTAGGCATAAGTTCAAGTTGTAAGCGTTATGTAAAGGTTCTGACCTCCAACAAACAGCATTACTACATAGGACAGTAGTAGTATCCCACAGACTGCTGTTTCCAAACAGGCACAAGAGACACTTTGTTGTAAATATTATAGTGGTTAAATAAAAAATTAATGAAAAAAACTTCAGGCTTTCAGAAGTTAGAGCTGGGTTCCCACGGTCCGAAACATCTTGCACGGATTACTCTCCAAGACGTTCGGACCTGGGGAACCGGGCTCTAAGTCCTGAAAGCCCCTATGTTTTTCCATTAACACATCCATTACTGGATGCAATGGCAATTAAGTGTTTAAAGCTTAATGTACCCCTGGTGCTTTGTATAGAGTGGTTAGGACTCACGTGAGGGTCCTGTGGTTATACACGGGGCATTTCAGTACAATCCAATTTGATGTGGTTAAAAGCAAAGGACTTTGATTAGTCATTAAAAACTGTTCTTCCATGAAAAGTGTATACAAGTTGGTAAGAATAAAGAAAGCTAAGGAATAAAACTTTTGGGGTTTGGTATTATTGGAAAATAACCAACAATTTGGTGTTAAGCTCCTGTTACCACCATAAAGTGTATTGATAAAAACATTTTATCCAGTTATAGTTGTACAATATAATTATAAATTTGTTCCTGCTATCACTTTTGTTTTGGTAGATATAAGCAATCAACCTATAGACAATTATACAGTGGTGGCACTGAAGACTCCTTCCAAAATTTCACTGTTTTTCTTGGTTCTTGGTTTCAATCCAATTTGAGGCTTCATCAGCAAAAGACAGTTTATAGCTTGGAGATGTGTATTTACCTCATGGCTGGTTGCAAATGGTGTATATTCACTGGTGTTCAAATTCCAGTAAAGCACAGGGGCAGGAGAGCCGGAAGCATTACACACCACTATTGCATCACTTCCTGCCATCTGGTCAACGACAGGGGGGACAACCTCTACCTGTGGCGATTCTAGAAAATGAGAAACATGAAAGTATTTTTGAAAACCTGTAGGATTTTCACCAGCTAGGCCCAAAGTGAGTACAGTTCAAAAGGAGCATTTGGTACGATTTGTCAAAAAGGGTCAAGAATAGGTCTCTAAAGGTTAAGTAGGTAAAGACTGATACATTCTAAATACATTTATTTCACTTTTCGTGCCTGTCTACTGTCAGCACCAAATTACAACTTCGTGAACATGCATTGAGGAGTCTTAGCAGGCAGTTGTTTTTTTTTTCTTTGTAAAACCAAAAAGTATCTAATTGATTGGTTATGGAATGAAAAATAGAATTTAAAGCTATTTACCGATTACCCTTACATCAATTACTAAGCATCGCTTTTTTTTAAAATCCCAATCACTAGAGGTCGACAGATTTTACCGATAGCTAGTTTGGAAAGTACTTGTCGATAACTGATTAATCAACTGGGTTTTAAAAATGGATACTGGATATAATATTAAATAGTACTGAACTTTATTAAGAAAACATTACTGATTCATTATTCTGAATCTATTATATATTACATATTAATTATATTAATACATATTTATAAAAATAAAAGATATGCATTCAAACTAAGTCAAAAAGTTAAACTCTAAATAAATAAAAACAGTAACATCATGAATAAAAATAAAAAATACACTTAAAATAAACAGCAACAGTGAATCGTCTCTAGAGGCCGCTCTCATACTGGATAACACAACCCGGAAAAACTATCAGTATGGATTTTTGCTGATAGTTCTGGCAATCGGTGCAGAATAATTGGCAAACCGATAAATCAGTCGACCTCTGCCTATCACCACCACTGAATCAATCCATTTTGGGAAACCACAGCAAGTGTTTATTTTGGTTGGTTTTTTTTGGTATTTTTTCAAGTACAGCATAGTAATTATTATTATGTCTTTTTTTTGCTTACAGAACGGATACCTGGTTCCACTGAGAGCTTGCTTATTTAGACTGAAGGACATTTAAAAAAATAGCTGACAAGCGGCCCATCCAGGTCTTTCAGACCAGAAAGTAAGCTTCCTCAGTCAACTAATACAATTATATTAAGGATATAACATACATTTTTTAAATATGTAATTTCTACTTATTTGTACAAGGAAGAAACAAAAAATTTCATTTTTCCCCATTAATTGACCGACTATCTAAATGTAATAGGTTTTGCCTTGCAGTCATTTGTGTGACTGTGTGTGTAGTCACTGTTTTACCACATGAAGGGACAGTAATCTTGTAGAGGGTCCTCAGTCTCCTGTCCTGCAGACACTGGAGCTGATCTTGCTCACTCAAATCCATCTTAAACTTGATCCAAATGTTTTCACATGTACACTTAAGTGGATTTCCAACCAGCAGCCTGAATGGCACAAGATGCAGCTAATTTGTCCATTTATCATATATTAAAAACAGAACATTATGTGTAAATGTGTGTGTATATATATATATATATATATATATATATATATATATATATATATATATATATATATATATATATATATATATATATATATATATATATATATATATATAAATGGCATGTCTGTTGTACATAGATATTGTAAATGGTTGTAACAGGAAACTTACAGAGTCGACACGTTGGTTTTGCGAATGGCAGTCCATGATAGTGTTGACAGTCTGTTGTCTCTGAGATCCCTACAAGACAAAACAAAGGCTTACAGAAAAAAAGCATAGAGAATGGTACTGAACAGTGCTACTAGTGGCATCTTTTTCTTCTACAAAATAATAAATACTCCAATTGTTCTACTTTGAAAAAAATATCTACGGGGAGAAATATACTTACAAATACTGAAGTTTGGTATTGTAGTCAAAGGCTGCTTTAGATATATACTTCAGTTGAGTGTTGATTATTGTTCTGTATTAAACACATTAATATACATTTCAGTATCATGGTTATGTGGAGGCAAGAAATCTACAAAATTAAAAATCATTACCAACACTGTGCTCAAGTTAATGTTTTATTCATTTAGCAACTGATCGCATGCCTGTGTATCTATTCTTACCTCATCAACTTTACCTTACCTCAGAGTTCATACAAGGATACAGACAGATGATTGGAGTCCATGCAGTATGGTTACATTATCCAAGTGTTATTCATATCCATCTTTAGTGGACAGTTTACTTTACTTCAGTAATGTACTGAAGTATTTCCATTTGGGGAGACTTTTACTTTAACGTCACTGCATTTCAAAGTCAAATTTCTAACTTTTTACTCAACTAGATTTTGCGAAATCAGTCATTCCAGAGCACACACTGTGTTTTAAACATGTTTTGATCTACTTATCACCAACATACAGTTCAGCATAAGTACAACATTAAGCAGAACGTTTTGTGACTAATAAATGGTGGAAGAAACTCCTGACTCGAACTTTCCACAACACCCGTGGCCTCATTTGCATGATTTTTTTGAAGGAGGTTTTGGGCTCATGATCATTTTAATAGATAGTGTTCAACTAATTACTATCATTCTATTAATAGATTGGTCTGTTAAGAGTAAAAAAGTATTTTCACCTAATCTGAGTTGATTAAGCAAAGAGTCTTGTGACAAAAATGCTAATAGGAACATTATAGCCGTAATAATTCATAGTACTTTGGACACGTAAGTACATTTGAAGGCAAATAGTGTTGTACTTTTACTCAAGTGAACGTTTAAGGGGACACTTTTTTTCTTTTTTTAACAAATGTATCTCTACTTTAACTACTGAATGATCAAGGACACAGATGATCATTTTCAAACATAACTTTTACCTTCTAGCTCATCTTCTTTCCAAGACATATCCCCAATCTTACCTTCTCCACTAATTCTTGCTATTTCTCATAAAATTGCACTTTGCAACACTTTTATTACATCTTTGCCTTGTCTTTGTGGGCCACTTTAAACAGGGAAGTAACCCTCTGAACAGTCAGTACCCTCTTATTAAAATATACATCTCCTTGAGGCCTTGATCGTAAAAACAATCTGTTCTTTTACATATTTGACCTCCAATGTTCGCAAAACAGTAAGATGTGACTAATCTTAATTTACTCCATATTTCTCCCTCTTGGACATTCGCATTGCATTTAGAATGTATTTAGACCAATTCATTTTTGTCACATTTTGTTCAGCTTTATGATAAAACTATTTTTCCCCCAATCAGTCTACATTCCACACCAATGACAAAGCAAAAAAAAACAGATATATTGTGATAACATATATATTTAAAAGTAAAGAGAGAAAAAAAATGAAATGCATAAGAATTCATAGTCTTTGCTACGACACTTGAAATTCCTCACACAAAGTCTTTTCAGAATCATTTTTGAGATTTCTATACTTTGTTTCTAACTCAATTTCCTATCAGAGCAAAGACACAAGCAATGAGGAACTGCTTGCAGAGTTTAGAGAAAGGATTGTATTGAGGTGCAGATCTAAAGAAGGCTACAAAAAGAATTCCTGCTGCAGTGACCTCCATAATTCTTAAATGGAAGAAGTTTAACAACCAGGACTCTGCCAAAAGGTATCTGCTTAGCCGGACTGAGCAATCATGGACAATAGTCATGGTAAGAAAGTTGACTTAGAATCCAATGGTTATGAAAGTAATGTTTAGAAATATTGGGATTTTTCTGCAAATTCATGTCTTGCAACAAGAAGAGACTTTTGTCCAGATTGGTAGAATGTTGCACTGATGACTTGATAGCTTCTTCAAGATTCTCTCATCTCCACACATGATCTCTGGAGCTCAAACAGAATGACCCTCAGCTCCTTAGTCGCCTTTCTTACCAAGGCGCTTGTTTTGATTGCTCAGTTTGGCCCAGCGACCAGCTCTAGGAAAAGTCCTGATTGTTCCAAACTTCTTTCATTTAAGAATTATGGAGGCCACTGTGCTGTTGGGACTCTTCAATGCGGCAGAATAATTTTTTGTTGAATTTTCCAGATCTGTGCCTCGATGCAATCCTGTCTCTAAGCTCTGCAGGCAGTTCCTTTAAGCTCATGTCCAGTCCATTGAATTTGCCACAGGTGGGCTTTGGTCAAAGTGCAGAAACATCTCAAAGATGATCTGAAGACATGCCAAAGAATTATATCTCATAGCAAAAGATCTGAATCCTGGTCAATCTGATGTTGATTA
Organism: Silurus aristotelis; assembly: GCF_946808225.1. Taxonomy (NCBI): domain Eukaryota; kingdom Metazoa; phylum Chordata; class Actinopteri; order Siluriformes; family Siluridae; genus Silurus; species Silurus aristotelis. The sequence continues at coordinate 3,959,553 of NC_139599.1, forward strand.
TTGGTATTTGCTTTATAACCCTGTTATGTATTAAGTGTAGATTTATATGAAATAAATTATTTAAAGCATCATTTGTCGAAGTTTCTTTTGTTGTTCCTCTTTAAGAGCTTCTAAAGGTGTTTTTGTGAAATCCTATCAGAACACTTATAGGAAGCTGTTACATTTACCAAAGAAATAAAAAACAACAACAAAAAACGATATATATATATATATATGTGATCAAAAATGAAATTTTGACTTGAAAATGAAATTCACAGAAATGTTTTGAATATCTTTCACAGAAAATACAATAAATTGTACATACTAAGAAAGAAATATGGTTCTAAAGTATAAAATTCATGATATTAATCATTATTAGGATTTATAAAAAAAAGTTAAACAAAGTTAAAAAAAAATATATTGAAATATACAAAATATTGCACAACACTGTTACTGGCTAACATGACAAACTTCCTTTCTTGCCTTATTAACTTCAAGAAAATAAATGAGACCTGTGAGGGAACTACTATAACTTCTATAATGTAAGTGATAACAGGAACTTGTTTCCTGGATGCTCCACAGCAATAAATGTATCCTTGCACGAATAAAAATCACACGTGGTGTACGAAGGCTAAAATACAGTGTGGCGCGCTAAGTTTTGCTCATCGTCTCACACATATTATAACCAAATACTCACAAGTTCCTGAGGTTTGTGTAAAACTTCATGTGGTTCTTCTTGAGTTCATAAAGTCCGTTTTGATTTGCGATATACCTGGAAACAAAAGAGGAATCCTGTGTTTATCATTTACAAGATTTTTATGAGCTGTATGGTTTTTAAATGGTTTGTACCCCATCAATTCCCAAGTTTCATTTCATGAATATGATTTACATGCTTACAAGAATATTTTGTCTATAAGTAAAACATACATCTATTTTTTTTTTTCAAAATATTAAGTATTACTGGTATGGGGATCAAGCACATATGAGTGTGATGGTCAGGTGTCCACAGTCTTTTGAACATATAGTGTTGCACTGGTTCTAGAGCCAATTTATGGAACACTGGACGTGAGGTGGGATCATGGACATCTCAGGGTATTATGCATTTATTGATGTTTATTTTAACCATTTAAATCTACACACTGGCATGTTTTAAGGAGAGCCTTCAAGGAACCCCCATATGGACATGAAGTAGAGCATTTAGAGACTCCACACAGACAGTCACGCAAGTTCAAGAACAAACCTTGGAGATGCGAAGCGGCATAACACCCCGTAATGTCAAGGTAGATACCTTTCCAGGTAACACTAAGACCACATGCATACGCATCACATGGACAACAGGTGCACTAATAACAGCACCAGCACCAGCACCAGCACCAGCACAGACAAGGTACATGTTTTATCAAGGTATACATTTTTTGGTGTTTATGCAGTTCAGACTCCACCATGGGAGAACACGTTTGGCTCAAGCGACTTAAGAGACCCGCACGCGCCTCAAGTAGCCTGGCCGCACCGTTGTCGTGGCAACCGAGTGACATATTTGTGTAGGCGCTGATGCCTATTGCTCTGCAGTCTCTGAACCGAAGCTCACACCATGATGAGAATTTTATTTTAGCTAAAGGAAAGGTTTAGTAAAGAGGTGTGTGTGTGTGTGTGTGTGTGTGTGTGTGTGTGTGTGTGTGTGTGTGTGTTTATTTTCTGCATTGCATAGGCTACAGTCGTGCATTTTGATGCATTCTGGGTTGTTGCATGCGTGATGGGTCCTGAGCATGATCAGCATCATTTCCAGCACCACCATCATTATCATCATTACCATCACCACAATTACCATTATCACCACCACCACATCACCACCACTACCACCACCATCATCATCATGACCATCACCACCATCTTCATCACCACCACCATCATCTCGTCGACTCTTTTCTCCACTTATCATTCTCAAGGACAGATTTATTTAAATAACCACGTCTCAAAAATCTCCACAGAAGCTACCGAGATCGAATCGGTGTGGATTTGTTCTAGTGCAAAACCTCATATACTTTTATTTACCATAACACCCACCCCTTGCAATATGCGCGTTCTCGATGTGCGCGCACACACTCCCGCGCAACACACACGCACGCTCTAGCTCGCGTGCGCGCGCGCGGTTTTTCTCTCTCAAACACACACACACACACACACACACACACACACACACACGGCCTTTTTATGTTGTTATACTGCATATATATATATATATATATATATATATATATATATATATATATATATATATATATATATATATATATATATATATATATATATATATATGTGTGTGTGTGTGTGTGTGTGTGTGTGTGTGTGTGTGTGTGTGTGTGTGTGTGTGTGTGTGTGTGTATAGGTGGTCCATTTTGCATATCAACCAGCCCAATCATTTGATGCCTCCAGGAAAATGAGTGCAAATGCATGAAGCATGAAGATGAACCATTAATGAGAAGGTTATCCCCGGCAAGATTTCAGACATCTGAATGCACATTTTACACCACCTTAAAACAATGTGTGTCTTCTCTCTTTCTTTTTTTTAAAGCACCAACACGACACGTCTCCCATCTCCATCTCCATCTCCCATCTTTTCTGCTGAAATAAATTACAGCCCAGGCTGCTACTTACATGTCGGTGATGTTTTCCATGTCGGTCTCCGGCACCAGGATAGGAAAATCCTCGATTCCTGGGTCCTGGGAGACGCACGCGATCCTCGAGGTATTACAAGAACAAGATGTAGGACAAGAAGATCCGAGCTTCAGGAGCCCCATCAAAATCCCATATAATCCCCAGCGAGCCATTCCGGTTAAAAAAAAAAAAAACAACCCCGCGACCAGTTCCAGTGTTAATGCCCCGGTGGTGCGTGTGTGTGTGTGCGCGTGTGTGTGTGCGCGTGTGCGTGTACGTGTATGTGTGGAGCGTGTGGAGAGAGGGAAGGGGGGGTTGAGGGGGGTAGTACGGGACCAAAATATCTTCTTCTTCTCGATCTTCTTTTCAAGCCAGACTTTTAATCATTCCCTCAAGCACGAAGCAAACTGGAGCGCAGAGACGCCGAGGTGAGACTGCTGTCATGGAGTGGCCTCTTATGCTGTCTGCGCACCATGGCCGGCTCACACCATCACACACACCATCACACACAAACACCATCATGTACCGATCCGCCGTGCCAAGCTGATATTGTGCTCGCTGTCAGAATCTCCGTGTAAGTGCGGCGTGAAAAAAGGGGGGAAAACACACACACGCACACATATCTCTCTCTCTCTCTCTCTCTCTCTCTCTCTCTCTCTCTCTCTCTCTCTCTCTCTCTCTCTCTCTCTCTCGCTCGCTCTTTCTCTCTCTCTCTCTCTCTCTCTCTCTCTCTCTCTCTCTCTATATATATATATATATATATATATATATATATATATATATATATATATATATATACACACACACACACACACACACACACACACACACACACACACACACACACACCAAGCCGGGAAAAAAAACCCGCGACTGCCACGATTTCAGTGTGGAACCGAACAGAGCGGAGCGCAACCGGATTGGTTCCGACCAATAGTAAGGCTATCCAAACGCGCAGGCTGACGGCACCACAATCCCGCCTCCTGCCGTTTTACCCCCCTCATCTCCATCCCACCTCTCTTCATAATAACACCCCCCCCCCCCCAACTCCCCCCCAACCACCCACCCCAGCAAGACTAGGAGGTAAAAACGTTTGACCCTCTGATTTGGCCAAAATGGACAGTAGATCATGCTCATGATACACACGGAGCGCGCACTGAGTTGCTCATTATGTGCGGACGAAGGAACAGAAGGAGGAGGAGGAGGAGGAGGAGGAGGAGGGTGATGATGATTCCAGGACGATGATGATGATGCTGCGCGTCCACTCAGGCGATGCCCCACTGTCCACCATACAGAGAAGTGGTATAACGTGTCACCGCAGGCACTAAGCCCGGGGGGGGGGGGAGGGAGAGGAGTGGGGTGTTATGGTGCCCGAGCCAGCGCTGTGCCACAGAACGCGCGCGCGTGTGTGTGTGTGTGTGTGTGTGTGCGTGGGAGGCAGAGTGACTATCGATTAGGACAAGACAAACGCATCACACCTACAATTTACATGAATATTTACATCTTCCTGTCTTATGCTTCTCTCTCTCTTTCTCTCTCTCTCTCTATATATATATATATATATATATATATATATATATATATAGATAGATAGATAGATAGATAGATAGATAGATAGATAGATAGATAGATAGATAGATAGATAGATAGATAGAGCCCATCATTAATTATGCACCCTGCTATTTTTTTTTTATCATGTTTGTTTATTATTTTTTTTATATTAAAACTGTTTCTACTCCTAAAGTTTATTTTTTGTCCATTTCGTGCTACGAGCGTGCCGTGCCGCGTGTCGCGCGCCTTCAACAAAAGCCCAATCCACTGACAGCCATTACCGGGGGATGACGTGCACTTTGACGCACAAGATGGGTTGCATCTAAGAAGGAATAACTACGGAGCAGAAATGCCACTGCTGGAAAAAAAAAAGCTCTGCGATGGGAAACTGCAAGAGGAAAAAATGAAAAGTAATAACAAAAACTTTAATTGTGGGCATCAGGGTTAAAAAAATACATATACATACATATATATATATATATACACAAGTTTATTGTCATTGAATAGTAAAGGTACCAGAAGTACAAATGTAAACATATAAACATATTTACAGTGAATAAATATAAAGTCTATAGCAGTGAATATAGCAGTGGATATATATATATATATATATATATATATATATATATATATATATATATATATATATATCAAGTCTACTGGGTGCTGACCTTCTGAAATATTTAGTTCATCATTTCTGGCTCCAACAACATCCATGCACCAAAGAAAATCACATAATTCTGATGTTTGGTGTGAATAATAAATGAAGCTCTGCACCACATGATTGGCCTATAATTTGATTAATTGCATGTGCAAGGTGCAAAAGGTGTATGAATGTATTTATGATAATACCATTTGGAATATATAAACAAACACATAAGAAACAAGTAACTGATAAATGAAATATCTACAAATAATTTTTATGCAAAATATTACATTCTTCCAACAACTGAAAAAAGCTAATTGTCACATATAATATTTGGAATAAAAGAAGGAAAGAGAGCTGTTATTAGTTGGCTGACTAATATTTTAATTCTAAAACTAAAATCATGTGTATGATGATCTAATTTGGCATTACTTCAAAGTTTACTCGTGTACATATGGGGAAAACACAAGTGCACTGCATTAAGAACAGTAATAATGTAATAATAATACATTAAGTAATTATAATAATAATAATAATAATAATAATAATAATAATAATAATAATAATAATAATAATAATAATAATGATAATAATAATAATAATTTCACTTAATTAAACTTCTGTTGTCTTTATAATAATGTATCTAAATCTTCCCTACCTTGGTGTAAAGTATTTAAATTGAAATCTTAACTCATTTAAATATATTATCAAATAGATCCTAAATAAGATAAAAAATAGTGTACAGCTTCTCCATATCTTCTCTATAGACTGATGTCAGTTTTGTATGCAAAAAACATTTCCTTTTCTAAGAAAAAACACTGAAACACTAACATAAATTAATGTGTTTTAACAGGTTTTTACCACAAGAGGGCAAAGAAGCGTGGTGTAGTTCAGCCTTGCTTTAGTCAGTCTGTAGAATAAAAATGTTAAGTTACTCAGCAGCAATGCTTTGAGAATGTTGATGGAGAAGTATAGAGAAGGTCAGAAGATGTTTCATTGTGTGTTTGTGGATTTAGAGAACAAAAAGTGGGAACAAAAGACTGGTTCAAGGTGGAGGTTAGACTGCATCAAGGATCGGCTCTGAACCCTTTCCTGTTTGCAGTGTTGATGGACAGGTTGAGGGACGAGGTCAGACAGGAGTCTTTGTGGACTATGATGTTTGCGGATGATATTGTGATTTGTGGTGAGAGTAGGGAGCAGGTTGAGCTTCAGTGTTTAAGGTTAGTGTTTCTGCTACAACCCTGACTTTTCTTAGGACAGCTTGTCCTGAAGTGTTTTATTCCTGTATGAATGCAGCAATAACAACATTAGCAAGCTACATGTTTGTGCTACACAAGCCAACAAGAAATACAAATCAGTTCTTCTTATCACTTATGTTTGAGTAGATATAAACCTCCAATCCCTGGCCATCCTTGTCAGAAGTCTTTATTTATAATTGAGAGGTGCTGATGGCTTTTGTTGTGTATCTGATGAACTGCAGATTGTAAGAAACCAGATGTCCTTTTTCTAGAGCCTAAGGGTAAACAACAACATTTATGAATTGACTGTATATGGGCACTTGGGTGGATCTGCTCAGTACAGCAGCTCAGTGTGGCTAATAAACAGCACCATCCATCTTAATATGTAACAGTAGGCAACTGTCTGTCTTTTATTATATTACATATTGAGTTGTCTATAAATAATTTAGAAATGCTTGCTGTGATGGTTCACATGAACGCTCAGAACTGTCTATAAACTAACTATCAGTTAATAGGTGTGTTTGGATTAAACAGTTAGATGCTCAAAAAGCTGCTTGTTCTGGTTTAAGGTACAGGATGACCGCAGACACCATGAGAAGAAAAAAAAAACCGTGTAATACAATATTTAGATCAGATCGAATCTTTATTTTTAGTCTTTTTATATCATTACTTTCCTTTGATCAGAAATTAAATTAAATAAAATTCTCCAGAAACCGTTTTATTATAGCTTGTCAAGGGACAAGACCATAGAAATAAAACTTGGATATATTTTAGAGTAGTCAATGTGCAGTTTGTACAGCAGCACAAGTTTACTGTCCTCTGAAAATAACATACAGCCATTATTGTCTAAAAAGCTGACAGCAATTGTGAGTACTGGATAAGGGCTCTGAAAAGGGCGTCTGCTAAATGGCGTAAATGTATATGTGAAAGTCCATTATTATCATCGTAATATCTGCAAAATGATCAGCAATGTCATATCTGGAACACAAATAAATGCAGAATTATAAAAAAGCTGGCTATTCAATACAAAAAATCATGTCATTCTGCTTCATTTCCAGGGTTAATTCCCAGGGTTTTTTTTTTTTCCAGGGTTTAATTTCAGGTTTGTACCCTAAAATACACCATGGCTACAAGACACCTGAATGCAGGCTTAAATTGCCCTAAAATTTCAGACCAACCTGTATGCTGACATTATGTGTATTACAGAAAGTGCCACTGTGCACTGTGTTTTATTAAAGCTGACATAAATTGATGAGAACTTTGGGACATATTACAAAAAAAACAACAACAATAAGTTCTGATTAAAAATCACATATATGCAAACATTCAAACATGTGTGTGTTACAGGACCTGGCTTTATTGTGTATCCACCAGGGAAGGGACCAGGGCTGTTAGTCAGTCTTTCTTCCATCCATCCATCCATCCATCCATCCATCCATCCATCCATCCATCCATCCATCCATCCATCCATCCATCCATCCATCCATCCATCTATCTATCTATCTATCTATCTATCTATCTATCTATCTATCTATCTATCTATCTATCTATCTATCTATCTATCTATCTATCTATCTATCTATCTATCTAAAATCAAGTAGGCGGGGAGATTTATTAAGAGGGACATTTGCCTTAGCGAATAGTTCGGCTTTGCTAAAGGCCTTGAACGTTTAATTGACAGTTGATTTGTCCAATCAGAATGGAGAATAGATTAACACGAGCGTCCATTTTGACCAATCACAGCTGACGACAGACGCCCGTGTAAAATATGCAATGAAATCAGGACGGAGCGGGTGCTAGCTCGTTTTCTTAGCCGAAAAAATATATAAACATATATCGGAGTGACGAGAGGCGCCGTGAGCAGGTCTGTGCCGAATAATTAGGAATAAAGATATATTTTTTACATACACGAGAATGAAATGAAGCTAGCGAAGCTAATGGCAAGCGTAGTGTGAGGGAAAGGAAGGAGTTGTCCGTCGACAGTCTTTAGCTAGCGGTAGGAAAGGTATAGCATGTAGCTAGCGTGTTAGCATGTTAAAATGGAGTGTGTGGGGGTTTTTTTTTTTTTTTTTTGCTAGCATGCGTTAGCTAATGACTGACGTGACGTTCGGTTGTCAGGGCAACCGGGCACCTGGTTCTCATTAATGGCGCTAACAGGAGAAATTATTGGCATGCGCTGTAATGACGCTGCACACAGCGCTAGCATGCTAACATGCTAACGCGAGGGAGGGCCAGCAGGCTTTTCCGCAAGCCATTTTACGATTCAGGCTCCGCGACGAGCTACGAGAGAATGTCGTCTTCTCCGGAAATCTGTTTTGCATAGACGGCGATTTTGATTTGATATGCTCATGTATATTATTTTATTAGAAACTAGCTTGATGTAATAATATTAGGCCTTAATGATTAGATTATATACATCTATATAGTGTTAGATATAGGTTTAATGTATAAGTGATTTGTCTCTGAATGTATACAGACAAGTCCTTGTTTGTTTTCCTTTTTATTTTAAATGGTCTGCAGTATACACACATCCTAACAAACATCAGATCTGATCCTACACTGACATCTGTGCATCCTCCATCAGATCTTAGTATCCTGCTCATTGTCCTGTCTTCAGCAACATAATACACATGTAACACATTGACAGGGGGCAGAAGTTACTCTGATGCCCTCGAACTCTGTGCTGATCCTTTTGCCTTGTTTGTCTTGCAGCGTTTTCCCGTGGAGAGGAGAGCCCTTTCCTGTTTTCTCCTGGAAAGAAGACAATGGAGACAGAAATTGAACAGCAGGACGAAGAGACCACATTCAGTAACACTGACACTAACGGTAAGATGTAGTGCTGTAGTAGAGGTGATGTCAGAGTGGACTTTGGAGGAGTTGGAGTTCTTGTACTTACAGGACTGTCATATTCAAAGGTTAATGCACTTTGTTTTATATAGCATGGGCAGATTTTTTCAAATGTACATTTATGGCATTTGGCAGGTGCTTTTTTTCCAGACTTACCACTGAGCAGTTGAGAGTTAAGGGCCTTGCTCAAGGGCCCCATAGTGGTGGTGGGGTTTGAACTGATCTTCAGTTCCAGTTTTTGATTAAGTCCAATGCCTTAACCTCTGAGGCTACGTCCACAGTTTTCATCTAAAAACTAAGCAACCACCTCCCCAAATGTCACCACCTGCTGCACTATACGCCTCAGCCGAGCCCAAGTATGAGCTATTTTTACTAATCATACAAAAGTAAATTATAATACAGGGTAGTTGTAAGGACCAGGCGGTTTAATGGACGTGGGCTTATTTGACATATAGTTACACTACATAGTCAAAGATTTGTAAACATTTGACCCTTGTACTTGTATATTTCCCCAAACATACCTATTAATGTCCCTGTGCACAAAGCAAGCTTTATGAAAACATTTGCTTTTCCAAAGTTTCGAGTTGAAGAAGTGCAACTCCAACCACCTACTGATCACAAATTCCTCAGTCATGCTCTTGAATCTAATAACAAAAAATAAACAAACACCTTCCCAGGTCATGTCCATAATAATGTTTTAGTTCGAAAACACATTTTCCTCTCTTATTTTATTATTTTTTATTTATTTATTTATTTATTTTGGGCCTTACATTCACACCGAGACAGCAGATCCAGTTAACACACACACACAAAAAAAGCAGTTTTTAGATACATCTGGATTAGTGTACATGTAGCCTCAGTAACACAAGACTAAATGGTGAATGGGCCTTTAAACAATTACAAACTAATGTAATGGTCAGGGATCCACAAACCTTTTTCTGTATTAATGTCGCTTAACTCCTAGTGTGATCATCATGAATGATCTGTTGATTTGTACAGAGATATGGTAAACATAAAAAAAAAATATATATTTATTTATTTACTTCTTCCTAAGATGACGTGAGATCAGGTTTTAATTATCTTTCGTCAACTGCCCTCGTTCGTTCTTAGATTATAAATGATGAAATGATTTCCGTGTAGGTGTACAACCACCAACACTTTTCCACTACACATTAAAATAATGGCAACAACCTGTTCTATACGCCTGCACAGACTTGGTACACGATTCATTTCTGAGTAAATCCTTTTTTTCCTGTTTAATATGACGTGAGTGTAAGTGTTTTATAAACTTGAACAGGTTTTGGACTTAACAGCTTCGGTTCTGCATCATACCGTTGACGTTTCACTGATAACAGGTAAACGCCCTGCTGAGGACATGGATGAGGAACAAGCCTTCAAACGATCTCGTAACACAGATGAGATGGTGGAGCTGAGAGTGCTGCTACAGAGCAAAGTGAGTCTTACTGGGATGTACAATTCATTTGGGTATGGTTAGGGTTTTTTTTTTTTTTTTGTCAGTAAAAGCATAAAAATAATAAGAGGTCTTGCTGTTTAAAATCAGTGCGACTATAAACACATTTTGATGGTATTTATTATAAATGTTTTCATCTTTTTTTTTTGTCCCCCGCTCCCAGAATGCTGGTGCAGTGATCGGAAAAGGTGGCAAGAACATTAAAGCGCTCCGGACAGACGTGAGTGTTTTCAGCTTCAGAAAGGGCAGTTGATTACGTTTCTGTAAAAAGCTGGGTGGGAGTTGCCTTTCAGATCATCAGCGATCATGATTTTCAATTTCTTTTGTTGCTCAACATTTTTATTTTTATTTTTACTAATCATCTGGATTTGATCTCAAACGAAAGCACCAATTGATTCTGTTCAAATCTCATAGCTCAATCCTAATAAGGTAGCCCGATGTGTGAGGGTGCTAATCACTTTGCATGCTACTTGAGCCAAAACGGGGAAATCTTGCTCTCAGTAGATGGCACAGTGATGTGCTCTACCTATAGGTTAGCTCATTTGGACAGACTCTCATGCTCTCTGATTGCAGGGTTTTGCCATTTCATTAATAAAGTGCTCAATCTTAAGTCCTTCAGAGCTCACCCTGATAGGGATGTCATGGCGGGCTATCCATTTCCTGCCAAAGCCCTAAAAACAGATGTCTAGACTCTTGAGCTGACCCATAGTCTTAATTAACTCCTGTATTAGTTTTCTATCTAAACTGTCTTCAAATCTGTCCAGAGCTGTTTCTTGTGCACTTGTTGCCAAGTCAGTTAAAAAAGATTTTTTTTAAACAATATAGTGAATATAGCTTTGTATTCAATTAAAATGTATTCCTTCTCCCCCTCTTCCCTCTCCTTTACTTTTGTTTTGTTTTGTTTTTGGCCACCTTCCTCTGTTGCCCATGTTCTGGATCGACATGTCCCTCCTGCGTTGCCCACCTTGACGTTGGCCCAACCTCCGCCCCTGAACGCCCGCCCACCTGACACCCCGGTTGGCCCCATAATCGTGCCCCTCCCTAAACGGGCACCTTACTTGACAACATGTGATTGATTGAATGCCCCTGCCCAATGCCAACCTCCACGACCATTGCAGTACAATGCCAGTGTATCAGTCCCAGACAGCAGTGGCCCAGAGCGGTATGTCCCACCAGTTATTGCCTCACTGCCTGATTAGAACAGAGAACACATGTCTTTGATAACCTTCTGTTTCATATTAACATTTTTTTATACACATAGTATCGCCCCTTTTTAAGAAACATGTATTGTACCATTTGTTTTTTTTTTAATGTCTTCTCCCCTACCCCCCAAACACCCCCTTCAGTATTTTTTTTTTTTTTTTACGACCTTTTTTCTTTGAGATGTTAATGAAGTTGGTATTACGACCAAAAAAGGAGAATATTCCTAGTTTGAATGTAAGGAACACTGCTTGAAGTGTTTAGATATTTATATTTGGTGTTGTCGCTGCTGTTGCGGTTTCTTGCTCTGGTATTGACTTTATTGGTTAAAAAAAAAAAAAAAACTTTGTTGCCCACCATTTCACTTTTTTCAGAGACACTGTCTGACTGCTGCTGTCTCACTTCCCCTCTCTGTCTTCATCACTGTTGTCTTGTCTTCAAGTCATTTGTCCTCTACTGCATTTCCTACCTGGTTTCCTTTTTCTGTTCTTTTATTTATTTATTTTTTTTCTTAGGCCAAAAAACAGGCCTCTTCCATCACCTTGTGGTCTCTACCATTTCATTTTTGCTTTTGCATTTCATTTTTGGCTGATCTTTTTTTCCCCCCTACATATTGTCAATATCTAACTATTGATTATCGTTCCTGGTGTATCACAACCAAGTTGAAATTTAGTTTTTCTTCCCCTCTACGCTTCTCTCAATATCCTCTCAATGGTGGTGTGTATAAAACACGTAGCTTTCTCCCATGGTTTGTTGCGTACTTCCTCGGGATTGTTGTTTGTTGAATGTGCAAGGCACAGATGCATGTCAGTGACTCGTACTTCAGTCCATTCTCGGAGAACCACACATGTGTTCAGGGTTTTTTTTTTTTTTTTTTTTTTTTTTGTTTATTCTTAAAACTCAAAACTGCTTTTTATTACAATTATGCTTTTGAATGTACATTTCAGTGTCTTTTGTTTTGTTTCTTTGTTTTTTTGTTTTGTTTTTTTGCTCTTGTCTTTGTGCTTTTGTTTGGTGGGCGCAGCATCTTGAGTGTGAGTGCAGATATCGAGACAATTGGAGAGATTCTTCTGAAGATCATCCCTACTCTGGAGGAGGTAAGGTCTGAGCTTGAAAGGTCTACAGGAAGAGATTTGATTTACGTTTGTCGTTAATGCATGTATTACAGACGTTAGGTAAAAAGAGATGTCAGGGTTCCTACGCATTTTGAAAAATTATTGAATTTGATTTGCGATTTTTATGGAAATTCTAATTTTATTTTATTGCACTACTCGGTTTTCTAAAATATAATATTATTAAAAAGTAAATATATATATATTTTTTATAAAACAAAGGCTGTGTCTACACTAATCCGGATACATTTGAAAACTGCGTTTTTCCGTCTATAAACGCTCCACGTCCACACTTCAAACTGAAATGTCTGAAAACACCTGAAGGCACTTATGCATGCTGGTTAATTTTTAAGTTGTTTTTTTTCTGGTCTTCTGTTTGGCAGTACCAGCACTACAATGGTATAGACTTTGATTGCGAGCTGCGCCTTCTGATTCATCAAAGTTTAGCAGGAGGCATAATTGGTGTCAAAGGGGCCAAAATTAAGGAGCTCAGAGAGGTAAGGTGTGTAGGGTTTATTAAAAGATTTGTTTGTACGGTTATTTATTCATTTGTCTTGTATTAGGTCCATGTTTTTTAACTTTAAAAAACAATTAACTTTAAAAATGTAATTGTTTGTGACCAAAATGAATCTTTAAAACATCCAATGTGAATAAAGTATTGCTGAAATGATTAATCGAGTAATTCGATTATAAAAATTTGTTTAGTCCATTTAACTACACACGGAGCACTGTGTTTCCCACGGAACATTATTACCGACGCACCACCCGCTAAAAACTCTGGACCACGCTTTCATTTAGTACACTTTGATTTAGCAGTGCATATAAACACATGCACACACTTGGCTTGCCATTTATCTCTCTCTCGCTTGACTCTATTCTTCCCCTTTTTTTATTTTCGTCCTTGCTCACTGCACCAGAGCACACTGATTAGTTAAATCACCTACATGCGTATGATCGCGACCCCTCATTTCCTCCGGCTTTACCACCCCTTTCACAAATCGCCGCTCGGACCACTCGTCCATTGCTACAGTGAAATTCTTATATTTCTGATTCAAGCCAACAAAAAAAAAAAAATCAAATAACTCATTACCCAACACCTGCAGACTTAGAAAGGCTGAGTATGATGGATTTTCTTTTATTTAGCAATAGTCAGAAATTTCCTGCATGAGGCAGAATTACATCTTACCAAAAAATGCCTGATAGGAGGACTTGAGGTTTTTTTTTTTAAGCTGGAGCTCATGATGCACTTTATTTGACTGGGAGCTTTTTTTGTGAACGTGAGACACGTGCAGAATGATTTTGCGAAATGTAATTGTCTATATTTAAAAAAAAAAAAAAAAAAAAAAGGTTGTTACCTTGTTGGAAATACCTTGTAGCATAGATTAAGTTTTCTGCACATCTCCGGGGGGAACACATTGAACTGTAAAAGTATAGCAGAATATAACTCTTGCATTCATTTGGGTTTCTCACACAATAGGACAAACCTTGGAAATCAATACAAGTAGCTCTGGCTTAATTTAATATTAACTCCAAATTATTTTTTGCTCTCTGCTATCATGTGTCTCAGAATACCCAGACGACCATTAAACTCTTCCAAGAATGCTGCCCGCATTCGACAGACCGTGTGGTTTTAGTGGGAGGAAAACCTCAGCGAGTGGTGGAGTGCATTAAGGTCATCCTAGAACTGACGTCAGAGGTAGAGTTACATGTTCCTGCTGATTAGATTTTTTGTAATTTGATGCAAGAGGCGAGTTGGAAATCAGGCCTTCACACTCTCACTTCCATCCCGCTCAGGCTCCTATCAAAGGCCGCGCTCAGCCCTACGACCCGAATTTCTACGATGAGACTTACGACTATGGCGGCTTCACCATGATGTTCGAAGAGAGAGGACGACGGCCCATGGGTGGTTTTCCTATGCGCGGGCGTGGCGCTTTCGATCGGATGCCCCCCAGCCGTGGCGGGCGCCCTATGCTCCCCTCTAGGCACGACTATGATGATATGAGTCCTCGCCGTGGACCGCCTCCACCTCCGTTGGGGAGGGGGGGTCGAGGAGGGAGCCGGGCTCGAAATCTGCCCCTCCCTCCTCCACCTCCTCCCAGAGGAGGGTAAATAAATTAACCTTATTCTTTTAAGTGTAATCAAATCTTTATTTAGAGCTTGTTTACTCCTGAGCTTGAGGTTCTGTCATGTTTATTCCACATCGAGGGGGCGCTAATTTATCCTCAGTTTAGATTTGCCCGTATTTTAAGTAACTGCTTGAGTTTATTTGGTCTTGCCCTGCTTTAACCGTTTTATTGTTTTGCAGAGGCGACCGGTTTTCTCATCATCACAGCAATATAGACGACAGACCGAGGTACGTTATTTTATACACGTTAGATTTTTTTTTTTTTTGTGAACTGCTTTATAACTGGGCTTACGAAAAATTTCTAAAAGGTCAAATAAAACTTTTTAATAAACAATTTCTGAAACATCAACAGCTGTATCCAGTACTAAAATACTCTGTGTCAGACGTCTAATTATTTACCTTCTGCTCTAAGTGACAGGAGAGGAAGACCCGGAGACCGCTACGAAAGCATGGTAAGATATTGTGTGATGCATGTTGATGAAAGGTGTGTAGTTCTAGAGGTTGGTAGGGGGTCTTGGGATGGGGGTGTGTCTGGGTCTGTAGAGGAAGGGCAGATTTTGGAACTAGGTTTGAGAAAACCTGAGTGGAACTACTTGTTCTGTCTCTGTGATATGACAGGGTAATGGATGCATATGCTGTGAACTGCTTTGGCCTGCTGTTGCTAGGCAATAGATTTTTTGAATCACTTGTTGCCTTGGTAACCAAGGAGCAGATAGATATGTAGGTGAAAGCCATAACACTCGCCAGTGAACTCAGGGCAAAGCTTTCCAGTGCAGAGCTTTGTCAGGCGCTTTAATTTGTTTTTATTTATTTATTTATTTTTATTTGTATGTGCACATATGTATTTTTGATGCATATAGACTGGGCTAACCCCCACCCTCTCTCTGTCTCTTTCTGATATAAATAGGGTGGAGGTGGATATGGTGAGTGTTCATCTTTACTCCCATAAGCACAATCGTGCTCTCTCTCTCTCTCTCTCTCTCTTGCTCTATCACTATTTCTCCCACACACACACACACTCACAAGGTTACCCCTAATCAGACATGTCAGAACGCTGCTCTCAGTAGCTGTAGTGTTACCTCGCTTTCTGTTACTTACATCTCTCTCTCTTATACCTCTAATATCTTGATAATCAATTTGATCTCTCTTCTTTCCCTTGTCTGATATCTGAAGACAATAACCCTTCTTGGGAACCCTTCCAATCCGGTAAGTGTCCACCCTATTTTTATGTGCAGACTGAGCCTAATTAGAACGTAGGCATTAATTAATGACTGGTTAAACTGTATATCTGCAGGCGGACGAAGTTCCTACGGTGACATCGGCGGTCCCGTCATCACAACACAAGTCACCATTCCCAAAGATGTGAGTGTGCTTTAGTCCTGTTTTTTACTTGTACACACACACACACACACACACACACACACACGCACCTGTGCAGCTTTACCCGCATGCAGATGGCCTGAAAACCCTTTTCCTGTCTTAGCTGGCTGGTTCCATCATCGGAAAAGGTGGGCAGCGTATTAAACAGATCCGTCACGAGTCTGGAGCATCCATTAAAATCGATGAGCCTCTGGAGGGTTCGGAGGATCGTATCATCACCATCACAGGAACTCAGGACCAGATTCAGAACGCCCAGTATCTTCTGCAGAATAGGCAAGTTCACAATCGGCTGGCTCGGGGCCTGAGAGTAGGCTTTTTACACACACACACACACACACACACACTCTTAAACTTCTTGACTTCTTGTAATCACAACCAAAGTAACCTCATACTTCTAATGCTATCTAATTTCATGTTTTCTGTTTCTACTTATTTGAATTAACCCGATCCTTAAATTTATGAACAATGCTTCATAATACTATATATAACATCCTGCATGATGTAATCAAGTATACAAATGCAATATCAGAATTGTATCAGTTTTAAAGTGGCAAAACCTCTGGCAGCTTTATAACGGTCAAATGTAGGTAGACATTTTTTCAATAAATGCAAACTGAAAGATGGATGTAGAACACAGAGCACTTAAAAAACATAACTGTTATAATAAATATGAAGCAGTAGTTCATCCTGTAAGACATTTCAGGGTTCCTATGCATTTTTTGGAAAAGTATGGAAATAAATGGAAATTGGTTTGAGTAATTTCCAGGTCTGGATTAGAATGGAGAAAAAAAAAAAAAGAACACTGAAGAATTTGCAGAAATATTTTTTGTAAAACAAAGTACACTAATCAGGATACATTTGAAAAAGGCTTTTTTATCTAAAAAAAAAAAAACCTCTCCATATCCGCACTTTATTTTCAATAGTTTCCCCAAAAGTTGTTCATTCGCCCTAAAACGTCTAAAAACATTCACATTCTAATCCAAATATAAGAAATAAATCGGTTGCATCGAATATACCGCTTTTTTGTAATCATAAAACGTGTGGTTAACTGCTACTAATTTGTGTCCTAACCTGCTTGTACTTTGACACCTGGCTGCAAATGCTATGCTCTTCTCTGATCTTTCCTCCGAGGGGGGTTTGTGGTTTCCGGGTTATTTGAAACAGAAACCCGAGCTACTCTGAGCCCAGGAGCGTGCGGGAAAGCTGGCCTGCTTCTGTGTGGAAGACTTGTGATTTTGTTGTTGTTAGTTAGATGAAGTGACAACAAATCACGGTCTGCCCTACAGCACAGGCTCAGGCTCATCTGCCCTCCTTCCCCTCTGTCATGTTTCATTAACCCAGACCTAACTTTCACATGTCTGTTTCATTCTCAACTACTCCGAACACGTCTGTGTATGTGCTTGTGTTACATGCCTCCAGAAATCTTAATACCACAATCACAGCATGACTGTATAACAAGCTCCGCTCTGTTAATCTGCTTGGAATGATGCCGTTCTGGGGGGGATCATATGAGACTGAGGGGGATGATGGAGTTAAACACCAAGATGATTATTCTCTAATAACTGCATGTTGCTTGTTGTTGGATTTAAATTTGTGTTTTTGTAATAAAACACTTTACCTCATAAAATGTCACATTTTTCATGCAGTTTGTCAGCTTTATATGCTGATTCCAACTCCTTCCTAAACATCGAATCTCCTTCAGGTTTCTTAGACTTTTAAACACATCCTGGTTCTTCTGCTCGGAACTGCATTTGTTCATGATTCCCAGGGATTTCTTATAATGTATCACCTGAATGTGTTCTAGGTTTTGTGTCTCATGTAAAAAAATGTTTTATGGAGTAATTCAGATTTGTTGACCTCGTGTCTGCCATGTATGTAGCGTCCCGGACGCTAACGTGGTGTAAACGTTATAGATCATTTGTTAGCACTTTTATATGCCCGACACCGGAGACTCCTTCCAAATTATATCGAATCTCCTTTCACAAACTGGAATTACAGCTTTATACAAGATTTCCACACGGTCTTAAAGTCTAACAAACTCTTAAATTCGCTTTTCTACATCCTAATTTTAAACAGCTCTTAATTTTCTGACGTCTATATAACGCTACCTCTGATGCTCAGTGAAATGCTTCTCTTGGTGGTGGTCTTTCTTTCGCTTTTCCAAAACTAATTTGCTGTCTTATGACTACAAATGAGACCAGCAAGTACCAGCCAATCAGCTTTCTTTAATTAGCACAAATCTCTCTCCGATTGTACCACAGACGTAAAAAACTTCCAGCTATAGGGAAATTCAAGTTCAACGATACTTAGCTTGAAACAAATGAATGGAAGGTTTGGTTAAGACCAGTTGCTAAGAACGTATTTGTGTGTTGATGTCGTGCATTAGGTCTTAAATTTAATTGTTAATGGTCTCAAAGTCTTAAATTTGGCTGTAAAACCTGCAGAAACCCTTTTTATATGGAACTGGAGACTACTTCCATAACATGTAGAATCTTCATACAGATGCACGTCTTTATAAATGAATACATTTCTATGGAAACGTTTTGTTTTTATAAGCGTGTTTATAGAATTGTCAGTGCTGTTTGATCAACCAACAGTTAAATATTCTGTGCCACAGCAACGTCTTCAACAAAATTTTTCAGAATTTAGCCGGAAATCATCTGTTCTGCTTCTTTATAGATTTGTGTGGTTTTTTTTTTTGTTTTATAGACCCTACATCAACCTAACATCCCGAATGGACATTAAGTAAATAATAATTGCTGTTCAATAAGAATGTTGTTGCTGTGTGTCTGAACTGTGTGTGTGTGTGTGTGTGTGTGGTTCTCTTCCAGTGTGAAGCAGTACTCCGGTCGGTTCTTCTAGAGGACAGCAAGCAAACCCATACTGCTCTACCTGTTTTCCTTCAGCTTCTTTTCAGAGTCTACATTCCTCAGCCTCTTCAGTAGATGTGTCCCCCCCCATACCCCCCGCCACCGCTCTCCTAACACCTCGACGCAAACGATTTCGAGGCCTCGAACAGCGTTTTTAGAATTAGAGTGGTTCTTGTTTCTTTTCCTTTTCTTCCCCTGTACTGTGGATGCATTGATTCCCCCCTGAGCAGAGCTGCATGCCCGGTTAATCTCCAAATTCAGAATGTAATCTCCGATCATTCAGTTTGATTTACTAATTTTTTTTCCCTTTTGCCATTATGTGAAAAATGTAAATGTCCAGCTGAGTTTTAAAATCTTAGCATCTTTATTTAATGAGCTGCAACGTGTGTGTGTGTGTGTGTGTGTGTGTGTGTGTGTGTGTGTGTGTGTGTGTGTGTGTGTGTGTGTGTGTGTGTGTGTGTGTGTGTGTGTGTGTGTGTGTGTGTGTGTGTGTGTGTGTGTGTGTGTGTGTGTGTGTGTTGAGGTGGGATATTATGTAGGAAATTTTTTTTTTTCCCCTGTTTTGATTGGCTACGGACTTGACAGTAATCTCAACGATATCAGGATCCATTGAATCTCATTCACGCTCGTTTTGTACGTCCATTTCTATGCTTTTTTTTTTAATAAACATTTTTAAATTGGATTTCTTCAAAATACTCAGCTGTAAAGCTCTCCTGGTGTTCATGGCCCTATTCCCTGTTTTCTGGTGTCTGTGTAGAATGTGCTGTGAGTCTGAGTAATAAAGTCTGTGCCACTTTTTATGAAAATCGCCTTCGTATTTTTTTCACCGATTCATTAAACACCTTCAAGCCTGTTAATAGTGAAGATGATCGCTCTTTCTCCCAGCCTGTTCTTCTTCAGGTGGATTCATGTTTTATTACCACTCGTAGTACAGAAAGTGGAAAAAAAAAAAAAAAAAAGGAACTGACGAGTAAGATATTTTTATGTTGAAAATCTGCCTTGCAGGTGTTAAATTATCACAACATTTATAACAGATTATTAGTTCAACGCTTTGAAATGCAGTATAGTATTGCTTTATATCTTTTACCTTTTTTTTGCAGAACAAAACTCGTCACAACCAAATTCAGATTTCCATTTCACTTTTAATCAGTGTTCTACATTAGTACAACAATGAAATGCAGCCAGTCACAGCACAGCACAGGGAGACCAAATACATGAGTGTTTTATAGGCTCTTTATTTATTTTTAGTTTTCCGCTTTTTTACACACACACGCACGCACGCAAGATACTGCCTAAGAGCTCCCCCTTGTGGGGACTCTCCAACCTTCTAAACATTAAATATGACCTTGATTTTTATTTATTTTTTCCCCTTTAAACCAAAGCGGCCCAAAACTTTTCTTATAAAGGACTAAAAATAACAATTAAAAAATATATGAAATACAAATAATATATGATATAAAATATATATTAATAAATATTTAAATATATTAAATACAGTAATAGATAAAAAAAATATATAAAAAAGGTTACCATGGTTATTTCATTTATGATTTTGTAATATTTAAAGGTATATATTAATTACAATTTTTAATGGAGTCATATTTTCAGGGTTGTTGTTTAGGAAACTTCTAGTACAATGAGGAACAATCCGAATTATAATAACATAGGGTTTCAAGCACATTCCAGTGAGCTCTAATGCCAACCTTTACTTTTCTATATACAACTGAGCAGTTGAGGGTTAAGGGCCTTACTCAAGGGCCCAGGATTGGCATCTTGGCAGTGTTGAGATTTCAACATTTTAACAACTAAACTACTACATTTCATGAAGCTGGTCATTATTTTTTCAGAGTTTTTCCAAAAGCCCTCCCACCTTTAGCAGAAAAATTGTTTTTACTTGAAACAACATATAAAATGATGTCAGAAAGAAATCAGCAGTGCGTGTTGCAGAAAAAATGACAGTGGTGACATTGTGGTCGTGGTCATGTTGCGGAAATTGAGTAATCAGTGTGTCAATGTATACTGAGCCGGCTAACACTAGTGCCCAAAAACGTGTGCACATTATACTGATTTACAGCTGAGAAAGATGATTTAAATGCGTCCCCTGTCCCCTAAAAAAATTTAAACCATCATAGAATTTGTAATTATTTTATTAGCTATAACTGGTTTTAATGTGGGTCTTCACTGGTAATTTGTTGCCTTCAATTGGTGGCATGAAATGTCTAGTGGATGGCATTAAGTACCAACAAAACACATTTGGCAATTTAAAGATCACATCTTTGGATCTACTGGACACCATTAGGGACTATTAAGATGTCCAATAAGTTTCTACAATCGTTTCTTGGTTCAATGAGGATGATTTGATGATGATTTGATTCTTGTACATTCTTGTATCATTCTCATCAATCTGATGAAGCATTTGTAGATAATTCCTGGAATCTGGATGCTTCATGACCTCATAACAGTCCCTAATGGTTAACAGCTAATGGTTAGTAATTATAACTGTATTGGAAACCAATTTGAATCCCATCAGGATCCTTGATTTTCATCCTTCAAATTTCAGAAGGCAAACAAAAATCTTTCTTGAGAATTTCATATATTTATAGCACCAGCACAACCTGACACATTCCTTTGTACATGCAACTCACGATACTGGGCAGATGTTGGTTTGTCTGAGACTCGGGTGTCCACAAAAATTTGACCTTCTGCATGTTCAGCTTTAGTCGGTAGATGGCAGCACTGCTCCCAGTGAGTGAAAGTAAAAGTCAGGGTGTGTGGATGAGGTTAGTAAAATTTGACAAATGATCTGATATGATCGTGTGAACTCATATTTTGATATTGAGAAAAAAAAAAATTCGGATTTTACAATAAAGAAATCGGAAAAGGTAAACAGTGTGAGGAATTATTGTAGTTGGCTATTCTGTTTTCCATCTGGCTAGAAATATATCTATATCTACATCTATATAAAGTGACAATCACCTTAATAGTGATTGAGTGACTTTAGGAGATGTAAAAAAGTGAAATGAATTACAGATTGGTGTAAAGGGTGTATCAGTGTGTGTGTGTGTGTGTGTGTGAGGTCTTTTGCTGTGTATGTGTGTGGAGCTGCTTCCTCTCTGAGAGACGTCACATGGCAGAGCAGAAGCAGGGAGTGGATGCAGCCATGTAATGCAATTACATATGGAAGAGCTGAAAGCAAATGTTCTTCGACTGTAATAAACCGGATTGTAGATGCACAGAAATGGTTTCATGATTTCAAATCGGATGGATTGGATTTTAAGTTTTTTTTCGGTTTGGAAAGGTTCCTTTTTTTGTTTTTGATTTTCCTCTCCAGTCAACCCACGTCCACGCCTGGAGATGTTTTCGAGGCGGATTTTTTTCCTGTAACTCAACTGCTCCGTTCTGGTGGTCGGAAGGGAATTGTGAATAGTGAAACTCCGCCATATTCAGATTTTTTTTTTTTCTTTTTACCACGCCCGAGTGTGTGTGTGTGTGTGTGTGTGAGACTATATATACACACATGAGGAAAACCTCGATTTCCATGCATCCGGATTATAAAAATGAAAATGCATTCAAGCGGATGGATGATAATTTTTTAATTCGGATTTTTTCCCCACGATTTTAAACATAAAATGTTTTGTGGTGGGGGTTTAGAAATCCGATCAGATACGGAGTGAACAACTGATCTGTGGATTGCAAACTGAGATTGATGTTTATATAATTAGAGAGAGAGAGAGAGAGAGAGAGAGAGAGAGAGAGATATGCGCGCGTGTCCCACTTCGGGTCGCGTTTTGTTTGCTTTTATCTTTTTTGTTTTGATACATAAGTAAAAATACAAATATTTCCTGAATTTGCTTGGACGTTGCATAGATCGTCCATCTTCTCCTCCTCCTCCTCCTTTCTTCTTCTCCACTCTGGACTGATAAAACTACAGGAAAACTAAGGCTGCTAGTACAAGTACTACTTCTTCTCGAGCTCCAGACCCGCTTGATCTTCACCCATAACGTGTATTTTTGCTCAGAGAAACTTTTAAAACGCAATAAAAAAAAAAAACCCCGAGAAGAACCATGACTCTGGACTCCATCATGGCGTGTTGTCTGAGCGAGGAGGCGAAGGAAGCGAGGCGGATCAACGACGAGATCGAGCGGCATCTGCGCCGGGACAAGAAGGACTCCCGCCGCGAGCTCAAGCTGCTGCTGCTCGGTACGAAGGCCGACACACGCGGATAGAGAGAACAGAGGGAAAAGGAGAGAGGGAATAGGGGGAGGGGGGAATGAAATCGCGTCTGAACTGGCTGCGGTTTGTTATGCAAAACTCGGTGTGTGTGTGTGTGTGTGTGTGTGTGTGTGTGAGAATCACGTGCCAATTATTTTCGTACTTGTACATATACGTACATATACCTATGTGTATATGTGTATATGTGTGTGTGTGTATATATATATATATATATATATATATATATATATATATATATATATATGTGTGTGTGTGTGTGTGTATGTATGTATATATATATATATATAATGTGTGTGTGTGTATGTATGTATATATATATATATAATGTGTGTGTGTGTATGTATGTATATATATATATATATATAGTGTGTTTGGCCTTTAAGGCACTTGTGTTTGTGTGTGTGTGTGTGTGTGTGTGTGAGAGAGAGAAAATCACGTGCCATAAATGTACATTTGAGACCTTTATTTATTTTTTTATTATTATAATTTTTTTTGCAATTGAACAAATGTGGTCCTCGGACAGTCATATCTAAAAGCATTATAAAAAGTGTGTGTGAGAGTGAGAGTGAGAGTGAGAGTGAGAGAGAGAGAGAGAGAGAATATCAAATATGCCATGAATATGCATTAAGGGGAAAACATATTAGTGCAGTTAAGCTAATGTAGTTTCTTGGACGGCTATACGTTTTAAAAACGTTTGTGAGTTAGAAAATACCATGCCATAAATGTGCATTGTTTGGGGTGGAAACATATTGCAGCAACAAAAACAAAAGTGTGTTTGTGAAAATCACGTGATAAATGTGCATTTTGGAAAAAGACTTTGTGCAAATTGAGTAAATGATGCACATTTGGACAGCCATGTATTATAAATAAGTGTGTGTGAGAGAAAATATGTGCCGTAAATGTTCATTTAGAAAAAAAAATTGTGCATTTGAAAAAATATGTATGTGGCATAAATGTGCATTTTGTAGAAAAAAAAAATTGTAATGGTGGATTTGAGCAAATGTAGAAGTTGTCAGACAGCTATCTATTATATCATAAACCTGGATAAGATTATGTCCATTTAATCCCAGGTGTGTAATATCCTTGTAGGAAAAGTGCCGCATTGTTTGCATTGCAAGAATCTAATTATTAAAATATTATACATAAAAATAAAACCATTAGTCAATCACTAAGGTGTTGCACACTTGGAAGCATCTATAGGCGATTAGGGAAGTCTTCGAATTGCCCGCTGTCCATTTAGAGAAATATGTACATCCACACATTGGCTCGGTTGTGCAGCCTGCTTACGCCTGCACGTGTTCAGCAGGTGGACTTTTTGGCATTTAAAGGTGTCTGGTGTAAAACTTTGGCTGTCTCAATTGTTTTGTCATTTCTCAACCTCCATCTTAGGATGGTCTTGTGTGAGTGTGTAAATGTGTGTGTTTTTTTTACTATTTAATTGTGCAACACTTCCTGCATATGTTAAACTCCTTAAATCCGTCTTCGCTGTAGGGACGGGTGAGAGCGGCAAGAGCACCTTCATCAAGCAGATGAGAATCATTCACGGTTCGGGCTACTCGGAGGAGGACAAGAAAGGCTTCACCAAGCTGGTCTATCAGAACATATTCATGTCTGTTCAGGCCATGATCCGAGCCATGGACACCCTCCAGATTCCCTACAAATACGAGCGCAACGAGGTAAAGTAGTCATATTCGCCGGGAGACGAGTCAAGCTGTGGGTGTGGGTACTGGAAATGTTCGGCAATTCATTAACCAGGTCTCGGAGAAGAAGACGGGATTTGCAGCTATACACCATCATGTGTCAAATATAAACCGGTTCTAATGGGGGGATTAATAAATCTAGAATAAGTTCTGGATAGTAATGGTGTCGACTGAATGAAGAGATTTTTGGTTCTGCCCACTTGACCCTGTTAAGCTAAAACGTGTCTGACGTCCCTGATCTAAATGCATATACGTTTCGTTAATTTGCTCTCGATGGTCTGATTTTCCCCCATAGACTCATCTTTGTTTTGAAGTAAAGCAGGTCATAAAACAAATAAGATGAGAGTCTGTAACTTCGGTTAATCACAGTGCAGCCGTAATGAGATTATCCCTTCAGGCCGTAAAATGAATTATATGAATTCAAAGCCCTACAGAAATGTCCTGGTGCTCGTTTCTATTTCTCGAGGGTCCTAAAGGCAAACCTATTTTCTTTCCTTTTTTTTTTTTTTTTTTTTTTTTTTTTTAAGTTACAGAACATTTCAAACTTTTCTGCAGTAACACAATAATAGGTCACGTCCTCAAACAAAACTTTATCGTGGTTTTGATTTAGCCGTCAATAACCAGATTTATTGTTTATTTATATGCATATCGTTATATCTCTAATATCACACGAAGGCTTTTTATGATTATTTTTTTTTAATTCACGACTTTTTTTTCCCTTTTTTTAGGGCAACGCAAACGTTGTTCGAGAAGTGGACGTAGAGAAGGTTTCGGCGTTCGTAAGTCCGTATGTTGATGCCATTAAGAGTTTATGGAACGACCCAGGAATCCAGGAGTGCTACGACCGAAGGAGAGAATACCAGCTCTCGGATTCGACCAAATAGTGAGTACATCAACGCATTGTTGCCTCCTTGAGTCCTTTGGTTCTGGTTTCTTCAGCTTGAGACATGGAAATCTATCGCCCTCATGTCCGCCAGTTCATAAAATGGAGACCGAGGACTCAAACTGGTGGCTGTTAATGCACCCGGTCACACCTGATTTCTCACTTCTGTATATCCGTGAATAGTTTTGAGTTCTTTTGCTGAAGCTTCCTGTTTCTGGTTGGATGCAGACACAATGTTTCCATTTCAAGCCAATGTCAATTAAGGTTAGAAAGAGAACGTGACCAACAAATGGGAGGTGTGAAACCTACAGTAGCAAAAGCGGGTCAGGGGGTAAATCGGGGATTTTTAGCTTTCCATTCCTTTCCAGTGTAGTGATCTTTCAGTTTTAAAGCCTTACTGATCATCGGAAGTGAAACCTCGATCTGTACTTTTCAGCTACTTGAATTCGTTGGATCGGATTGCCGAGGTGTCATACGTGCCCACGCAGCAGGACATCCTGAGGGTCAGAGTTCCCACCACGGGAATCATCGAGTACCCTTTTGACCTACAGAGCGTCATATTCAGGTACGCCTGATTATTTATTGTTTGAAATGTTTTCTCCTATTGTCTGTGCTGTCTGTGTAATTTTTTGCTTAGTCACTGATTACTCTTGTTTGGTCCAGAATGGTGGATGTTGGCGGGCAGCGGTCCGAGAGACGCAAGTGGATCCACTGCTTCGAAAACGTCACCTCCATCATGTTTCTGGTGGCGCTGAGCGAATACGACCAGGTGCTGGTTGAATCCGATAACGAGGTTTGTTTTTTTACCCTTCTATCAGCAGGGAGTGCCAGAGTATTTACCCACAGACTAGTGCTCAGATCTTTTAATGAGATGTCTGGATTCTGAGGAACATCTAATAAACATTTAATGTTTGTTTAAGAGATTAGTAATCGGAAATCTTATTCAGCACTGTGTAACCATGAGATCAAGATACTGTGAATCTGGGTTTCCTTTGGGTAGTCTGGTTTCTTCCCATTTTCCAAGCAATGCGAGTAGGTGGATTATTGATTCTAGATTACTCCTAGATAGGAACAATTGTGTTTTTGAACCTTGTTCTCAGTATTCTCTTGATTGGTTGTCCTGCTTTTTAAAGATAAATGAAAGAAATAACTGATTCCACCAAAGAAAAAAAAAACTTTCTGGTCACAGGCATGATACATTATTAAACAAAAGTATTGGGACACCTGATTTTTCCAGGCATATGTGGTTCGCAAACAATTGTTGAGGATGTCTTTGGATACAGAAGCATCAAATTCGCCCTTCATTTGCTCCAGCATGACAATGCTCCTGTGCACGAAGCATGCTCCATGCTTTACATGGGTTGGAGTGGAAGATCTTGAGTGACTTGATCTAGAGCTATAAACCCTATTGAACACACTTGAGATGAATTTGAATGCTGACTGAACCTCAGGCCTCCTCACCTCACCTACATCAGTACCTCACTTTACTAACACCCCTGTGGCTGAACGAATCTCCACAAATCTCCACAAGCACATTCCCAAATCTAGTGGAACATCTTCCCAGAAGAGTGGAGGATATTACAACAGCAAATTGAGACTCAATGTGGAACGGGACTCAAAAGCACATATGGATCTTTTATTGTGATGTTTCCACAAAATTTGTCCATATAATATATACAATATATTTTTGTTGAGTGTTTTGTTTTCATGTATAAATGTTGTATAAGTAACCTCGTCTCATCTCTGGATGTTCTGTGGTTTAAAACAGTCCCTGCTCTCTCTCCCCGCCCCCCCCCCCCCCCTTTTTTTTCAATAGAATCGAATGGAGGAAAGCAAAGCGCTATTTCGGACGATCATAACGTATCCCTGGTTCCAGAATTCATCCGTCATTTTGTTCTTGAACAAGAAAGACCTGCTGGAGGAGAAAATCATGTTTTCACATCTTGTAGATTACTTTCCTGAGTATGATGGTAAGTGAGTGGGTTTGAAATCTTGATCGTAAAGCTGATGTGTGTGTGTTCTTGTTTGCGGGTGAAGACATTGTCGTCTCTGCTTCTTCTTGGGTCAGATGTGTTCAGATTAATATCAAGATGGTCTGAATATTTCAGATGGGTCACTGCTACTATATATGGTAGGAAGGTGTACATTGGGAAGGTGGTAGCTTACGGGGTAACGCATTGGACGTAGAATCCTAAGGTTTTGAGTTTAAACCCCAGCAACACTGAGGGGCCACTTCTGGGCCCCTGGGCAAGGCCCTTAACCCTCAACTGCTCATTTGTATGAATGTGATAAATGTAAATCGCTCTGGATAAGGATGTCTCCCAAATGCCGTCATCGTATACGTCGTGTTATTTCTAATTCTACGGGGAAAAAAACTTTTTAATTGTTAAAATGTAATTTTTATTGTTTTTTTAAACTTCTTTCTGAATGTCAATATCTGTGCATTTACCTTCCGCCCATTCACTTTAGTTCTCTGTGGGTTCTGCATTCAGTAATGCATTTCTGCTCTCTGTGGTTGTGAAGTGTGGTTATTTGAGTTGCAATGTTCTTCCTGGAGCTTGTTTTTTGTTTATCGCACCAGTTCGGGTAAACTTCAGAGATTATTGTATGAAACCCAGCCTATCTGTCATGAGGAAACTTTTCACGATTTGGATATTTTATGTGAGCAATAACTGAAGCTATTTGCCTCGTACGTGCTTGTTTTTATTCATTGCACTAGTGACACTTGATAGGCTCTAATTAAATGATTGCCTGAATTGCAATTGTATGATGAGTGTGCAATAATATGTTATCATTTCAAGAACGGAGACTGCCATCTACACACTATATTGACAAAATGGTATGCGATTTCTGCCGTTATTCTTCTGGCGAATGTAAAAGTGTAAAGTCAGGTACTGGTGTAGGTGAGGTGAGGAGGCCTGGGGGTGCAGTCAGCGTTCCAGCAGCAGGCCCCTCAAGATCTTCCACTCCAATCCATGTTTAGCATATTTTCATGGAGCTTGCTTTGTGCACATTGTCGGTGTCATGCTGTAACAGGTCTAGTTCTCCGAGTTCAAGGGAAAATTGAATCCGTTCAAATCCATATACAGTTCAAACCCTAATAATTACAGTTTGCAAAGAACCACATATGGCTTGAAAATTCAGGTGTCCCAATACTTTTGTCTGTATAGTGCGTTGCCTCATTTCATAACATAATGGATTATATAAACATAGTATCAAATTTCACATTGTTATTATTTCTTCTGTTTGCTCTCTTTTCTCGTTTTCACTCTCAGGCCCCCAGAGAGACGCTCAAGCAGGGGGAGAGTTCATCCTGAAGTTGTTCGTCGACCTGAATCCCGACAGCGACAAAATCATCTATTCGCACTTCACGTGCGCGACAGACACGGAAAACATCCGATTCGTCTTCGCCGCAGTCAAGGACACCATCTTACAGCTCAACCTGAAGGAGTACAATCTGGTGTAAACGGACGAACAAAACCGTGGCGTCCCTGCAGCTTGAGCTTAACTTTGAAAAACGACACGCGGGGGGTGACGCTGAGTCGTCACCCCCCCCACCCCTCAACCGCCACCCCCTTTCAAGGACAAATTGGAGACTAATTTACCATTTTGTCTTTGGACAATAATATCAATGAATACAACCTGCTCACTACTGCGTAATTTATTTGCACTTTGGAGCTTGTTTGCAGGGTCCAACATCACGATTTTTCATTTGAGATACAAAAAAACGACGCTGGGGACATTTTTTCACAATCGGCTTAACCGCATGCTCAGCCATGGTGAACTTTTACGGTTTCCTTTCTCGAATGCGCTTCGCTCTCCATGCACGAGTTGAAGAATGTACACACCTGGTTAATTACTAATTAAGGATCAGAGGATCAAGAGGTGCTAGAAAGTTATTACACCCCTAATTATCCCCTCCATTGTATTTAAGTACTTAAACCGGTGACCATTTTCTGTTCAAGGTCTGAGGACACAGATCAGGATCAGCGAGTGGGTGTGGTTTCTTCTCCAAGACGCCTTTTTTGCTGTCTTTATGGTAATTAGAAGTGAATGGTTTAGAGTTGAGTGGTGCCACATTTTGCTTTTAAGTATGCTTCTTATATATTGCTAAAGGAATATAAGCTTCACTAATGTCAGACGTCCTTCTACACGTACAATTATTTTTTATTTTTTTTAAACACCCCCCCCCCCATCTGTTTGTATCGTTTTCCAGATTTCTTATTTGTTCTTAGAAAGTTGTCCAATTGTTCACTCTAACAGTAAGACAGCAGTATTTCATCAGTCGTTCACCCAATTTAGTGTTTCACTGCTGGGTATCTAAGGTGGCTTTTTTTTTTTTCACCTCTTTACCAAAAACATTTCCTGGTTTACAGATGGACCGAATCTTCAAGTGCCACTTTCACCACTACAGTATATTTCCTTAATCATGAAATTAGATTGTACAATCAGTGTTTAAATTGCGAGTGTATTTGGGAAAGATCGAGGATTCCTACATGATGTTCCTCTAAAAAAAAAAAAAAAAAAAAAAAAAAAAATCTAGCTTTTTGGGACAATGCGATCTCCATTCTGGTATCGGTTTCATTAAATCTCATTTTTTCATCCCAAATGGTTTCATATATATAAAATATAAAAAAAAAAATGCTGATTTGTGATATTTGCAATTGGAATGTTCTAGAAAATGAACCATGATGAATTTTTTTATCCCCCTCATGGGCTGGTGGTGTTAATTTTCTGGTGTTTCAATCATTCCTAAAAAGGACTCGAATTAAACTTCACATGCTTGTTATCCCTGTAAAGGTGTCACTTTTATGTGGTATTTGAGATCTAATGGTTTAGTTGGCGCAGACTGTAACGTAAGATGATACAAAGCAAAATCTCACAATGTTCCTGTTTAGCCTGCACACAATGGGTTTAAATAGTAGGCATTTATTGTCCACCATTCATGAATATTTGCCAGCCATCTTGCATGTAAATCAATCTACAGCACGTGACGTCCTTTTGCTCGAATGCCGAAGAAATCCGAAACCTCTGGAGCTTCTGGAAGCAAATCATGAAAGTTAAAGCGGTTAAACTTGAATAGCGAGGCACATGCGTGAACTTACGGTGCATTCCTTGCACGTGCCGAGATCTTCTGGGAAGTATTTGAGAATTTGAGTGTTTCTTTTTTATGCTCCCGCCAGCATAAGGAGCATCAAAAACACTGTCTGTAGCTTTTCAAAACAACCTAAATTGTCATGGACCCCCGACTTTTTGTAAAGAAACAGCTTTATTGTATCTCCATTTCCTTCATAAATAGTCCTTGTTTCTTTACTGTAACTCCATACATTTGTCACTAGAACCAGTCACCTCAAATTCTTTCTAATCCATTGTTCTAGAATAAAAGATTAGTGTATGAGCCACAACCTCTCTTGTTATTAATATCCTGATTTAGTTAGGGAGGGAATAAAGAGGCATGAGAAAGGAATGAAGAATAATAACATTTCTTCATATGAAGTATGCGTCTGTTTAACACGCCTCAGTCACACCAAGAGGAGGGACATCTCACAGTTATAGCCAGGTTGTGGTATAACCTGTGTGGCAGACACGTCGTTCATAATCGCTCATGAAAATCTGCTCAAACAGTTTCTGGTTTTAGTCGTTTAATGACTCTTTCTTGACTCTCTTTATTCACTGTACCACTCCTGGAACTTGATTTTCTTCGATTTGGCATAATGGAGTTTTGTTGTATGACAAGTGAAGAGCGTGAAGCTCACAGAATCCACCAAGAGATCGAAAGACAGATCAGGATGTCCAGAAAACAAGATAATAAGCAGGTGAAGCTGCTACTTTTAGGTATGTTCATGTCTTTGTATCTATTTGTATGAATTTTTTTTAGCTTACACACCCAATGAATATACTGGTTTTTTTCGCTGTTTTGTGTGTAAATGCTATTCCACAAAAAACATGGATTTCCAGAAGCTTTAATCAGTTAATCTGCGTCCTCATGCAAAAAAAAAAAATAAATAAAATATATATATATATATATATATATATATATATATATATGCAAATCCTTGTCTTATCTTCTACACATTACCATTAGAATTGACAGGGTTTTCACATTTTGTCTATATCTTTCTAATTGATAGTTCACTCTTATCTTTAATTTTTTTTTTATGTTTGTGTGATTGTCATAATATATTTGCAAAATCATCGAGTTTGTTGCCGATCGAGAATTCTGGGCTGGGAGATGGCTGAGATGAACTCACCCTGATGATCAGCTTGATAATGTCCCTGCAAAAAAACCAGGACATAAAATGTATCGCTATCTTTTCAGTGTTCCGAATATCCATATCTGTATTTGGATTAAAATCTGAGATGTGGACTGAGCCTAAACCGGAAGATTCATATTTTAAATATGAATTTAATATGAAATTTCAGTGAACTTACAGTTGCTCAGCCTCAGCTACATCATCCTAGTTCATAATCAGTCTCAAATGCAGCTGTGCAAGTTGCGTTTTTTATGCAGTTATTATTGTTGTTGTTTATACCGAATTATGACACGTTTAAACAGATTTAGTTGGTCCTAGTTTTCCCAAAGTATAATCAAATTACTAGCTTAATAGAAACCACTGCACCCTGACTAGATTCTAATGTCTGTTAATCAGCTTCGTGGTTGAGACATTGGACGTCTAAACAGAAGGTTGTGTTTAAATCCCAGCATCACTGAGCTGCCACTGCTGGGCCCCTGAGCAAGGCCTCTACCTCTCATCTGCTCAGTTGAATAAATAAAAAGGGCATCTGCCAAATGCCGTTAATGTAAATCAACATTGTCTTTCATTGTCCTTTAAGCTTTATGCATGAATTCTTGCGTGATTTAGTCTTGTGACTCTTTTTTTCGGGTCTATTGTCATGTCTCATATATTTATTTTCCACATGTGTCACAACATAAATATATACTATTTAAATGTACAAATGATAAATCAGGATTTATTTGAACAGGTACAGGCGAGAGTGGGAAAAGCACCTTCATCAAGCAGATGAGGATAATTTATGGAAAAGGCTACTCAGAGGATGACAGGAAGACCTTCACCAGGCCCATCTTTGAGAATATATTTGTTGCAGTGCAAGCCATGATCGAAGCCATGAATACATTCCAGATCTCGTTCAAAGATGAAAGAAATACTGTAAGCACTGGAGCGTTTACACACACAATTATTAGACTACTTCTAATTCAATAATATTAATACAAAGTATAAAAATATAATTTTAAGCTCGATAATAGAATTACAAAATATAATTAACCCTACATTTACAACCCTACATTTATAAATATTGTATGCCCTTTTTAAACATCACATTCTGCATTAATTCCAATTTGCTCTTATAATTCTCTCCACTCTTCTTGGAAGAGGTTCCACTAGATTTTAGAGTGTGTTTGTGGAGATTTTTGCTCATTCAGACATGAGGGTTTTAGTAAATTCAGGTAGTGATGTAGGTGAGGTGAGGTGAGGAGGGCTGGGGTTCAGTCAGCGTTCAAGTTCATCCCAAAGGTGTTCAATAGAGTTTAGATCAAAGATCTTCCACTTTAACCCATGCAGAGCATATCTTCATGGAGTATGCTTTGTGCACTGGGGCATTGTCATGCAGGAGTAGGTTTTGGTCTCCTAGTTTATATGAAGGGAAGATTTTATGCTACTGCACCCAAAGACAACGGATACAACTGTGTGCTTTTAGCTTTTCGAGTTTGGGAAAGAACCACATATGACTGGAAAAGTCAGGTGACCCAATACTTTTGGCAATATAGTGTATATATATATATATATATATATATATATATATATATATTATGTCTGGTAGGTGTAATTTATATATAAAATTACACCTACCTGACATAATGAATAACACTGGTTATCAAGGGACGAATTGTGATGGCTAGACGACTGGGTCAGAGCATCTCCAAAACTGTTCGTACATAAACAGTAAACAAGGGACTCATTTTTAGTTCTTTTGTGCATTTCAGAGTTATGCTGAGATGCTGCTTAGTGTAACTCCAGAACAAATGACCTCTATGGATAAGCATTACGCCGAGGCTATATGCAGTGTATGGCAAGATCCCAGAATAAAGCTGTGCTACGATCGCAGGAGAGAGTACCAGCTCTCTGATTCAGCCCAATAGTAAGTTGTGCTTCTCAGTTGTGTCTGTACTGTATATCTTACTACTATATAATCTTCATGTGCGTGTAGTATCGCAGTGGTTAGAGTTTGTGTGTTTATTGTATTCATGGATCTGTGGTTGAAATGATTTTATTTGAATTTGCAGTTACCTGGATGATATTGATCGAATATCAGCTCAGAATTATATCCCATCTGAGCAGGATATCCTCCGAGTCCGGGTTCGCACCACTGGAGTCATTGAGTACCCTTTTACCATTAGCAATGTTGTATTCAGGTGCGAGTTCGAAGAAAACTAAAGAAAAATGTTTAATATGTTAAGGTGGATTCTGTCCATTCCGTCTAAATACCTATGTTGTTATTACAGGATGGTTGATGTAGGAGGGCAGAGGTCAGAGAGAAAGAAATGGATCCACTGTTTTGAAAATGTGACTTCTATTATTTTTCTGGTGGCACTGAACGAGTATGACCAGGTCCTGTATGAGAGTGCAAATGAGGTGGGATGCCCCAGGCTGATGTATAATTACTATGATTGCTTTAACTGAGTAAAAATGATTAAACGATGCATTTTGCCTGTTTGCAGAATCGCATGGACGAGAGTAAGGCGCTCTTTAAGACCATCATCGGCTACCCGTATTTCCAAAGGACCTCCATCATTATTTTTTTCAACAAGACGGATCTCCTTGAAGAGAAAATCACCAAGTCCAAACTCGCAGACTACTATCCTGAATACGATGGTGAGAGGCGTACAGTTTTAACATTGTGTCCAGAGCTGCATGATCTATCGAAATTATCAAAATATCACAAATAGACATATAGTGATAAATGTATTATTTCAATACATCAAATAGTTGCAGATAGCAGAAAATAGGCAGTGCACATGAGTATTATTCGGGGTCCGAGTGAACTGTCTAGATCGGTATAAATAATAATAGTAACCAAATGGTTACTATTACAAATGGTCAAAATTTTTAAAAGCTTTGACATGCACAACTGCAGTTGAGACTGATTATGAACTAGAGTGATGTAGCTGAGGTTGAGGAACTGTAAGTATTATTGAAGCTTACATCCTGTAAATGATGATAGAATGAATGTACTCCAGTGGAGTTGATGAAAAAAAACATTAATACCCTTCCATCATATTACATTATCTAATACAATTAAATAAAGGTTTTTACCATTTGATAAACCTAAGTATTATACCAGTGTGATCAGATTTGCATTCCTGGAATGTTAGTAGATTTTGTAAGTTTTTTTGTTTTTTATACAGTATATGGATACCTGACCATAATATTTGTAGGAGCTTTCTGAACATCCCATTCTGCATTTAGTCCCCGTTTGCTGTTATAGTAAGCTCCAGTCTTCAGGGAAGATGTTCCACTAGATTTTGGAGTGTGCTTGGAGATTTGGGCTCATTCAACCACAAGGGTTTTAGTAAAGTCAAGTACTGATTTAGGTGAGGAGGCCTGGGGTGCAGTCAGTGTTTCAATTCATCCTGAAAGTGTTCAGTAGGGTTGAGGTCAGAGCTCTATAGCAGGACACCCAAGATATTCTACTCCTACTATATTTAAATATGCACATTGGCATTGTCATAGTGGAAAAGAATATACATATATACCGTACCAGATAATAGTTTGGATGCATCTTCTCCTTCAGTGGTTTTTCTTTATGTTTATTATTTTCAACCTTGTACAATAATACTAAAGACATCCAAACAATGAAAAAAACGCATATGGAAACAAAAAAGTGTTAAAGACTATGTATATGACTATGTTTTATATTTTCTAAAGTAGATAAATTTAGCTTTAATGACAGCTTGGCACACATGTCATTCTCTCATATGATTCACAATGTAATCACCTGAAATGGCTTCCAATCAACAATTGTGCCTTGTCAAGATTTAATTAGTCATTTTTTAATGTGCTTTAGACCATCAGTCCTCTTGTGCTTAAAAAAAGGGTGGGTACAGATTCAATAGCCATATTAATGCTACTACAACTACTGTACAAATCCATATTATAGCAAAAAATTATGTAGTTGCCAGAACCATTAAACACGATGATGAAACAGGCTTTCAAGAGGACTGTTCCAGGAAAGGCAGACCAAGAGCTACCTCTGCTGCAGAAGATAAATCTGTTAGAATTACCAGCCTTCTGTTCAAGTGGCAGACATATTTCATCATCCAATGTTCAGA
Organism: Silurus aristotelis; assembly: GCF_946808225.1. Lineage (NCBI taxonomy): Eukaryota > Metazoa > Chordata > Actinopteri > Siluriformes > Siluridae > Silurus > Silurus aristotelis. The sequence goes on from NC_139599.1 coordinate 3,995,794, forward strand.
GGAGACTGTGTGAGTCAGGCCTTCATGGTTAAATTGCACCAAAGGAACTGTTACTTTGGAAGAACAACAAGTAGAAGAGACTTGCTTGGGCCAAAAAAAAAAAAAACTAATAATGGATATTAGCATCAATGGAAAACTGTACTTTCATCTGATAAGTAACGCTGTGTCTTGTTAGTTGTGTATAGGGTGAACAGACAGTTCCTTAATGTGTGGTTCCCACTGTGAAGCATGAAGGAGAAGATGTGATTGTGTGGGGGTGCTTTGTTGATGATTTAGTCAAAGCTCAGGGCACATTTAACCAATATGGCTGCCAAAGCATTTTGCAATGACATGCAATCTCATCTGGTTTGCACAGATTTAAAAAATATAAAACATTCTAAACAAATCAAAGTTTTTCCTTTCTCATTTTCTACCATAGCAGTAGAGAAATTGTTGGAAATATTGCATAAAACTTTGTGATCTTTTCCCCCTTTAGGCCCAGAGAACGATGCAAAAGCCGCAATGAAGTTCATCCGGAAAATGTTTGAAGATCTGAACTCTGAAGAGGCAGGCATGCGTCTGTACTCACATTTCACTTGCGCCACAGATACGAACAATATCCGTTTAATCTTTTCAGCTGTGAAGGACACCATCATGAGAATGAATTTTGAGGACTTTAGCTTACTTTAAAACAGCAGCTGTGTTTTTTTTTTATTTTTGATATTCAAATTATTTTTTGACTAGGTACTTTTATTAAGATGTCACATTCCTTTACAGTTGAGTCACTTTACAGTCAATTTTTAGAGTATACTAACTGATGGCTCCAAACGAAGGATATTTAAACGTGCACATTTTTTAAAACATTATATGCAACCAAATGCCATATTAATATTTTGTGATGTAGCAAGATATTTGAAAACTGTTTGTTTTATTTCGGAACACATCCACCAGGTGGCAGCACTGTATTTAATAGTGATTCAGTCACGCCGAGTAAGAATCGACACTTTTAGCTTCTAATCAACTAACTATTATTATTAGTAGTAGTTGTTTGCAATATAATTTCTTTGGCTTCTTTCAAAGATAAAATAATATTAATAAATTCCAGTCCTAGTTAGACACAAAAAAACAGTAACTGGTCATATAATACACAAACTGGCAGTGAGTTGTTTAGAAGCCAAAAGAGTCGATTCTTACTGGTGAGCTCTATTCAAGTGATCAGATTAACCCAAACGAGTTCCTATTTTCTAGTCACCACATATGAATTTTGGACAACTGTTTTGTCCATCTAGTAATTTTTTAACCCAGCATTTTTTTTAAAGAGGTGATTTAAAGAGCAGACTCATTCACATTATTAGTAGCACCTACAGCTCCTTTGTCTATGGTCTGTGCTGTTAGAATTGGTATAGCGTATACATTGGAGACAATTTTTTTTTTTTACATATGAATGACTAAAACCAATTTAGATAACTTATTTAGTATTTTTTTGTGCAAACATAAGCACAAATTTAATGTTTTCACTACACTTTCTCACTGTTATACAGTTGATAGTAAGGTACATATTTATTTAGTTGACCAAATGACTTGTGTATTCTACCATTAAAAATAGTATAGTTACAATCACACTGACCTCTGATGTGAAAAACAATTGTTTTTGCCAATTTTAGGATTAGAGGATGGCAGTCAGATATAATCCAGCACATGATACAATATTTAGCATACATTATAAGGACACCTGACTTTTCCGGCCTGTTGCCAAAAGCTGAAGATACACAATTGTATAGGATGTCTATGGATATCTAGGAGACCCAAACCTGTTCCAGCAATGCCCTTGTGCACAAAGTCAGCTCCATGAAGATATGCTTTACATGGGTCGGAGTAAAAGCTCTTGAGTGATCTTTTATCGAGCTCTGATCTCAACCCTATTGAACACTTTGGGATTAATTGGTTGATACTGATTGTACACCAGTCCTCTTTACCTCACCTTCATAAGTACCTGACCTTTTTCACCCTTGTGGCTAAATGAGCACAAATCTCCACAAAATGTAGTGGAACATATTCCCAGACGTCTGAAGGATATTATAACAGCAACTGGTGACTAAATTTGGAATGGGGTATTCAAAAAGCACATAAAAACCATATGGTCAATTGTCCACAAACTTTTGTCGATATCGTGTATATCTATTTAGACAGCTATACACATTGGATCTTTTTTGTCATATGATATTCTGTAGAAAGACATGCTGCTGCAGGTTTTGAACCAAGTTTTTAATGTTAAATTGTATGTTGTATGTATTATACACTATTAAATGTTACAAGTGTAAATGAGTCTACCTCCTGACAACTTAGAATTACATGGTTCCTGTTAGATTCCATATTGTTGTAAATAAGTTATGTATAGATTTTTAGGATATATTAAATAAAAATATATGAGGAGAAAAGTAATGGAACCTTATCTTATTTGTGAAGCATGCTGGTGGGTGCATCATTGTTTGCAGCTACGTTGCATTATGGCTCAATGTTTTAAATTCAGATAATGAAAATTTACAGTGATATACCTATAGGTTCAATCCAACTTTCCAAGAGGATTTTGTGTATTTAAAAATTTAGTACATAGAAAATGGCAGAAGGTTTAATGTGTAGAGTAATTTTATTGAATGTAGTGCTGTAATGGAATGTTTTGTCTCTTGTTTCCGTACAGTTTAAAATGTTATGTTGTGATGACATGCATTGTCCTTTTATTTCTGTGCAACAAACTCGGCCATTTAACGGTATGATGATTAACCTCGACCAAACAAATCTATATATTAACAGATGTTCCACTTTATATTCATTAAAAAAATTCCTCCCTTAGCATGAAAAACAGCTTTATACACTCTTGAAATCCGGACAGTTAATTTCTCCAAACATTCAGGTGAAATACACTGCCATGCCTTTTTAAAACTTGCAAAAGGTGTTGTTCTTTGTCGACTGCTCTCTAAAGCTTGGACGGCTCATTGGAACCGACTTTACCGTACAAGACAATAAGCCGCAGTTCAGATGGAATTGCATTGTGTTGACATCTTCTCAAGTTCTTCTGTAAGAACCAAAAATAAAAAAAATTAGACTCATCTGTCTACAAAACTTTCTTCCAATTATTCACTATCCATTTCATGTGTTGTTTGTCTTTAGCCAATTTGTTGCATAAAAACGAAAGGAACATGTGTCTCAAAAACCATAAAAGACACAGTCTTGAACGGCTCTATCTTTAGAGTTTAATTAACTTTTTTGATTTAGTTTTTGTACAGTATGTAGAGTTGTGTTATTTTACAGTATGTAGTGCTGTTTGCAGTTTAAAGTCCTCTTTCTGTTACATTTTAAAACAAGCTCTCTTGCTTGTGTTGCTTCATTTCTCAGAGTTTTGCTTCCGTCAGTGGTTGTTACTGCACTGCCATAGTGATGACTTTTGGATTGCAGTGGAAAAGATTAAGTGCAACCTGATCATCTAAGAAGTACCAGGGATTTGACAAGTTCACCACAGCAAAGTGAGGTTCCATTTTAAAGGGGAATTTAGTGATTTTGATTGGCGAAAACAGAAGTACTGTTTAGAAATTCAGAATAAAAACAAATACTTCCTTCAGAGTGCCCTGCAAAGTCATGCCCTCAGAAGACATGCTTTTGTGTATCCAGGATACGACGGCTGAATGAGCCGGAGAGTTTTAAATTCATGGACTGCAACCATGTTTTGAGTAGTTGGTGTTAAATTGTGTGTCTACAAACTGATATTTATATGAAACATCTTGAGCATAAGAGGTCCATTAAGTATTACAGTGTTTTGGATGAACAGGCAAATCAGGCATTGCACAGCAGCACCAAAATCTCCCGTCTTCTCTGAAGCATGGTGGAGGTAGCACTGTGGTTTGTGGCTGCATAATGGACAACTTGCCATTTGGAAAGAGTAGATTTAAAGTAAGCAAGTATCAAGACATTTCACAGGAGCATGTCAGAATAAAGTTGTCCTTAAAATCTATTTTTCAAAGAGTTCTGATGTCAAATCATAGACTTTTATTTGTTAAAAAAAAAAAAATCATGGCTGACGAATTCCATCTGGGGTTTTTTCCCTTAAGTAAACATTTAACCTGTCCTGGTTGCCTACCACCATAATCTTTTAAACACAGTTAAATCATAAAGAACAATAATAATAAAAAAAAGCTGTCATTTGCTATGACCAGACTTTAACCCTAAATAAAATGCTGTTCATGACATGCATACTATGGGGCTGTTCATGCAAAAAAGAATATTCCAGAAACATTGACAATGACTGATAATTTTGTAGAAAGCTTATATAGACAATGCATGCTTATTGCACCCTGAATTACAGTGATTTACATTGTTTTGCCAGTTGGTTACGGTTAATAAATAAGTATAATATCTACATGTAACCTTTAATTGTTTACTAGTTTCAGCTGTTTCCTACCCGGTAAATGATTTAATGTAAAAATAAATTCAGCTAGTTTGAGATTTAATGTATGATTATAGGTTGAGATTAGTCTTCCAGGAAGAATGTTGCTATTCTTTTTCATTTCTTTTAATCTATAAACAGAACTGCCATAGCACGAGAAAAAAATCAATTCTAAGGTCTGCAAAAAACACATAATTTGCATTTATTTCCACTGCTATATTATAGAGAGGATAGTTAGAGATGTGTACAGTGTTGTAATTTATCACATATTTTAGCATTGCAAATGTATATGTAGGAAACCGAAAACCGCAATTTTCAATGTTATGGCTTATTACCTTAAAAAAACGTGTTTTTACTAATAATGTTTATTATTAATAATTCAGTTTAACAGTGATTTCGCATACTTTTTCTCAACTCTAGCAAATTAATGTGCTGAGTAACTGTATGTTTACTGGGTTTCTGGTTGGCCCTTCTATTAGATGGGACTAATATCCATGGGGATGACCTTTGGATTATGAGGGAGAGGTCAGCCAGGAGCATTTACTTCCTGATTGTCCAACAAGATTCTGGATTTTAAAAGGTAACCTTCACAATCCACTAATCTTTTTCCAAGCTTTCCTTTGTTTGTTCATTGTGGCTGTGCAGTAAATTATGCCGTGATGCTTATTGTTCAGTTCAGATATTATTTTACAGTTTGTTAGAGACTCTGCGGAAATGACGACCTTTGAAAGCTCATAACAGAGCGCATAGAGTGTCACATGCTTGCAGGTGGATTGCATTTTATTTGAAATCGCAAAACACAGAAGTCCAAAGTCAGATGTTTTCAGGTGCCACTGTGTTTGTCTTATTGTGTGAGATTTGTAAGATGCGTTAGTTTCACTTATAAACCAAAAAAAATTAAGTATTTTACAAATATATGTTATAGACAGAAACAGCCAGACAAAAAAAATGATTACATATGAATAGGCTTCTAAGCTTTTCAAATGTATAGTTCCATACTATGGACACAAGACATCTGATTATAAGTTTAGCATGTGATTTATGAATATCCCTTTCCACATTTAGTCACCATTTACTCTATAAAAACCTTCTGTTAAGATGTTCCACTATATTTAAGAATGTGCTTGTGGAGATCTGTGCTCGTTCAGGTACGAGGGGGTTAGTAAAGTCAGGTTTGGGGTGCAGTCATTGTTCCAATTCATCCCAAAGGTGTTCCATAGGGTTGAGGTCAAGCCAATTAAGATCTTCTCCAACCCATGTAAATATATCTTCATGGAGATTTGTTTGTGCACAGAGGTATAGTTATGTTGGAACAGGTTTGTGAAAATGTAATGCTACTGCAACAAAAGACAAGGTTACATCGAAAGTCACAACCAAAACAAAAAAATAAAATAGAAAAATAAAAGACATTTATATATATATATATATATATATATATATATATATATATATATATATATATATATATATATATATATATATATATAAAATGTGTGTGTATTTTTTTTATATAACAATATTTGCATTTATATACTGTGTGTGTGTGTGTGTGTGTGTGTGTGTGTGTGTGTGTGCATATATATATATATATATTCACAAATGTAAATAATATATTTTTTTTAAGATAAATCACAAAATGTACACTTTATGAACATACACACAGTTAAATTCAAAATGAAAAAAAAAATGTTAAATGAAAAATCGAATTAAAATAGTTTGTTTTAATAATTACAATTCTAAAGTAAAAACATTTAAATGAACAATTTGTAAAATTCAATGTTTTCATCCCCATGTGGATTCTGAGCTCAGTGGTGCAGCACAAATGTGATCGTTTCCTTTCTCGAATCAGTTGTGATCCCACTCTCCCCCTCCTCCAGCTTCCTTTTTCATGATTTTTTTTCACCTGTGCAGTCCGACTCCTCCCATATTTACACAAATCACCTGGTTTCCCTTTCGTCCTGTCTTTCTGTAGCTACACACTGACACTGCTGTTAGAGCTAAACTCATTGTTTTGCTCCAGCCTCAGAGAGCTGCCCCAGGCTCTTCTTTAGTGCTGGAGAGGGTCACATGACTACAAAATGGTGGAGGCTGCCAGTGGGTGAGCAGAGCATCTCTGTGGAGGAACGACGAGAAGAGAAACACAGAAACCACACACACTTATGATCTCTGAAACCTAGAGCAAGAGCGAGAGAGATTAAAAGGAAACTAGAAGTGTGTAACAGCTCTGGTGAGTGATTCGTGTGTGTTGATGCAATGATTAGAAAGAGAGAGAGAGAGAGAGAGAGAGAGAGAGAGAGAGAGCCAGATGGATCATGTTTTTCCTCTTTCCAAGAGCAAAAAGAGAAACAAGAGACATGGGAGTGGCAGCTGTTTACAGAGAACCGGTTCTGTTTGTGTGTGTGTGCTGAAGTAGGGCGTAGTTTCAGCATCCTGTATAGGATATGTTAATATCTTATATTATGTGTGCACCTGTGCATGAGATCGTGTGTGTGTGTGTGTGTGTGTGTGTGTGTGTGTGTGTGTGTGTGTGTGTGTGTGTGTGTGTGATGCATGTTCATTTTGGTCCAAGGATTAAAGTGCTGAATCTCAGGGTTTATTCGCGATGCTCTTCGCAACAGTCCTGGTTAACTAGGATAAGATTATTTAAATGTATAGCATTTTGCATCCAGCTAAAGCATTTGCCTCTGCCCTTTTACCTCTGTGTTTGTGTGTGTGTGTGTGTGTGTGTGTGTGTGTGTGTGTGTGTGTGTGTGTGTGTGTGTGTGTGCATGCGAATGTTGGGTTTTAAGAGAAACTAAAATCCCATCCAGGGTGTTATTTATAGCGGTGTAAGTTGTCCTGATGTGTTCTATTCCTCTTATCCCAATCACAAAACATTTTTGGAAGTTTGATGCCTTTTATCCATGTAAAATTATTACTTTAATAAACAGAAGGTTGGGGGTTCAAACCCTAGTATCACCAAGCTGCCACTTTTGGGCTGTATCATAGCGGACCCTGCGCTCTGATATGCGCAGAAAGAATTTCACTGTGCTTTAATGCACATGTGACAAATAAAAGGACCACCACCTCATGTGTTAGTAATTTTTGATTACTTATATTTAGTATAAGAGGACCGGCGCATTTTATTGTTTGCGGTAGCTTGCTACGGTAAAACCGTGACTTGGTTGTCAGTCGGTTTGGGTGTTACCATGGGAACATGCAGTGATCTATCTCAAAATATTTGTCCCTGTTGTGTCTGAAAAAATCAGGTCATCAGTAAAGGTGCTTTATACAAATCACATGTACATTATAGCACAGTGGAAGTCTTTCTTCTCCCATCCTATTGATGTTAGGAAGCTGTGGTTAGAGCACAGGGTCAGCCATGATTCAGTACACCTGGGGAACAGAGGGTTAAGGGTCTTGCTCAAGGGCCCAAAAAGTGGCAGCTTGGCCATACTGGGCCTTCAACCCCCTCTAGAGCCTTAATCACTGAGCTACCACTTCTCTAGTAATATCTTGCTTATAGAACTGTTTTAACGGAAGCAGTCACACTTGTGTTGCTGCAGTAAAAATAAGCTCATGTCATACTGATCAATTATCACTTACGTTATGTGAATTATTAACACCTCACAAGCTTCACTTGGAAATAACCGGCTTGAAAATAACAAGGCAACAACGTAGCTTGTGATTTTACATAGAAAGTGCAATATACTGAAGGCTGAACATTTGAAAAATTTCAGCTTCACCCCTGAACCTGAAAACTCCTTCCTTCACCCTGTGTTTTCAGTTGATATACAAACAACATATAAGAATTAGGAAAATAGGAAATCAATCCAACAGAATTGACAATCGAATGACATTGATATGAACATACACCAACAAAACATTTGACTGTCAATGTTACTTTTGATGTAAACTATACAGATTTTGTGTGTAATCCTCCAGATCCTCCTCCTCCTTGCCCCCCGGTGATGAGGGGATGGAGCAGAATCCTGCACACAAGATGAGCTCTGAGGAGGCCGAAAGCCGACCAGGTCAGTCTTATCGTATAATTTTTTACGCCTGGTCAAATAAACATTTAACAGCCTTAGAACAGTATATTTATTTTTCTTTGCCTTAAAACATAAATAAGGTCAAAGGTAGCTTATGTGGTAAACACATTAATTCTTATTTTTTCAATTTAATTTTCAAGTATTTAAAGATTAGGCCATGTTAAATAAATACACCATCCCCATATGATAGGAGGACTAAAAGCAGCAGTTTTTTATTTAGAAAAATATTTACTTATTTTTCTATATTCCCGCTGATGTTGTAGCTCCTCCCAATACTCTGCCACTGAAGGGTGATGGAGGTGGCTCTCAACGGAAAAAGCTCTCAGCCCCTCGCATAAGCCTCTCCCTTGATCAAAGTGAAGACGATCTCTTCGACACGCCTGACGACCTGGACATTAATGTGGACGATTTGGACACACCTGATGAAGCCGATGTCCTGGATTACACTGATCACGAGCTGGACTGGGAAGGTGATACATGAAATACAAGTACATCTTTACAAATAATACTGATATAAACTCATTAAAGATTTCAGTTATTGGTATATCAGAATAGATTTGTTTTCCAACTCTATAATTGTCGAATTAGTGACAAAATATTGGCTCCCATTCATTTGGACAGCAGCATGACATCTACATTCGAGGATGAAGTTTTTTCTGTACAGCTGAGGACTGTGCTTCGCTTTCAGCCCTGAAATACACAGATAAAGCACACAAGCATAATGTTTTAAATGACAATTAAATGATAAGGAAAAATATATGTACTCACGAATGCTCAGTTTTACTTTAGAACATTTATTCAGTCAAAATCGCTGAACATTTCGAAGGTTTCAAATTTTATGTCAATTTTTTGCTTTTTTTTTTTTTTTTTTATCTTTTTTTTTTAATTTACATTTATTAAAAATATTTTTTGGACTTAAGGCCCAAACTACAATCATAACAGACACTTACACTCACAATCACACCTCATGTCAAAGCCTGAACACAGATTGGACAAGATTGGGGTCATTAGTAGGATTGTAAGATTGTGAATTTCATTTCAGGCCATTTCAGGACTTATCTTGTACTTTCTGAAGTTTGGACTTAATAATAATAATTTCAGGCACAAACGGAGCCAACTATTCACAATAACTTCCTGTCTTCCCAAATGATTGAATGTTTTTAGTATTAATCTTGACTTGACCTTGATCCCCTAAAATAGACAACTTGGTCTTTAATTGATCTCAACTAGTCTGGGAGCAGTCTTCAACTTAGTGTTATACAGCCCCAGCCATTAGTCAGTAATGCACAACATCCCTTACTATTCTTATTGTTTAAACATCTGATTCTATGCTATTCAGAGACTCAGGAGTCCCAGGCAGCTCCAGTGAAGGAGGATGCTGAACCTATTTCTACATACAGCCTCACAGAGGAGCGACAGGACTCTAAACTCTGGAGGACCGTCATCATCGGGGAACAGGAGCACCGCATCAATATGAAGTGCATTGAACCCTACCAGAAAGTCATCTCCCATGGAGGTATACACACTGCACAACACTCTCTCACTTTTGTAACTAACTGTACTTTAATGTATGTGATTGAATCATCTCAGAATTGAAATTTTGGGTATAATGGAAGTGAATCTAATCCTTGAGAGACTCAAGTAAACATGTTGTTAAAAAAATTTAAAAATAAAGGGGGGGGGGAGGGGTTGGAAATACATGAAAATGTTTACTTTGTTATTTTATTTATTTATTTATTTATCTATATATCTATTATTATTTTTTTTTAATTGATTTTTATTTAATTATCTCTTCACAATTATTATTGTAACTGAATACTTTTGCAAACAATAGGAAATTGTTTGTTTTTTTCCGCCCTAGTTAAGGTTAAATATTTGTGCTAAGTTTCACCCTCAAATTAAGTTTGATTCGTTTTGTAGTTTCTGTCATTAAACGAGTTAAAAGGTTTTTAGCTAATAATAATTTTACAACTTAGCCTGGGAAATGATCTAGCTAGTTGTTTTGTAAGTTAGTAAGTGAAATTGGCTAGCTAGCTGTTATAGTATATAAATTAGCTGAAATTAGCTAGCTTGTTGCATTTTGTAAACAAGTTTATTAAATTCTCTATCTAGACCAATTTTGTAAATTAGCTCAGTAAATGATCTAAGTGATTGACTTTTTTCATTACATGGTTTTGTGAGAGCGCTAGCTATGTTTGGTGACTGCACAAATGAAGTTGTGGGCTAGTTAAGTTTGGTGAGTGTGCTAGTTAAGTTGATAAATTAGCTAGCAAGTAGTTTGATAAAATAGCCTGTGAAAAAATTCAAGGTAGTTGCGTGTAGAAAGTTTGTACAATTTTCTAGCTATTTTTTAAATGATCTCATCTCACCTAATAATAATACATACCTGGATAGCAACGTTTTTTTATGTATCTGGTTATGTGAGCACAAAAGTTACATTTTGAAGTTTTGTTATATTGGCTTACTAGTTAAATTTAGTAAATTATCTTGTTTGATTATGTAGCTAGTTTTCTTTTCGGGCTATAAAGCTTTAGCAAAGCAGTATGTTAAATATGCAATGCAGCAATTCTTTTCTTTTGTTTTTTTTCTGCAGCTTTTCATCAGTTGAAAATAAATTTTTTATCAGAATCTTTTTTTATATTTTATCCTTACTTTATTTAACTGAGTAAGATATTTACATATTTTACTTCCTGGTGAAACCATGTGAAATATTGCACTTTCAGAGACAGTAAATGTAATGAATTTTTACATATATCAGCATCTTTTGTAACAGAGCCCTCTTTCCTTTTTTAGGCTACTATGGAAATGGTACAAATGCCATTATAGTTTTTGCTGCTTGCTTCCTTCCGGATAGCGACAGAGAAGACTACCATGAAATAATGGAAAACCTCTTTCTGTGAGTTCTCACTTCTGTATCAACAATCCATATTTGTTTACTTGAACGGTATTTTCTAAAGCAAATTGCTGTAAAATTGTATTGTGTGTAACGATCAGGTACGTGATCAGCACGTTGGAGCTGATGGTAGCCGAAGACTACATGATCGTCTACCTGAATGGGGCCACTCCTCACAGGAGGACGCCTGGCCTTGGCTGGCTGAAGAGATGTTACCAGATGATCGACAGGAGGTAACTGCTGGTTTATAAGTGCAGAATCATTAATCAATAAAAAAAAATGACAACCTGCCTCACTTTAAAATCTGCTTTCAGGCTCCGAAAGAACCTGAAATCCTTTATAATTGTTCATCCTTCCTGGTTTATCAGGACTATCCTAGCCATCACTAGACCCTTTATCAGGTAAAGCAAGTTTATAGAAAGCAGAGTTTAAAATATAACCCTTTAATATTTTCGATGCTGCAAATTTGCATGTCTTCTCTACAGTTCAAAGTTCAGCAGTAAGATTAAGTATGTGAACAGTTTAGCAGAGCTGGAAGAACTCATCCCTATGGAATATGTCCATATCCCTGAATGCATCATCAAGTAAGTGAGAGATAATTTTGTTCATTCTTCATTTTTATGTTACAAAACTATAATATTTAATCACTAATTTTTTTTGTTTTGTTTATTAATAAATGGCAAGTGTAAATATAAAATGTCCACAAAACAAATACATATTATGTCTACACTTAGTCTTATTGATTTGGCTTTTGCACACAAGCCTATTATTTTTTTTTTTGGTAAATTTTTTTTTTTATATTTGTAATAAAATGTCATCAACTATAAGGTAAATTAGTTGGTAACTAAATTGCATTGTTAATGTAGATAAATTCTAGAATTTTATGCTATTTACTAGTTACATTTTGTACATGGGGAAAAATGCAAGCTCTTTTTTGTTTTCCATTGCTAATAAATCTCAAAATTCGCTCCAAAAAATGCTATTAAATGTAAAATAAAACTAAACTTCTTTATTAAAGGTAATGAGACAAATAATGCTGCTTGTCATATTAAACCAGAAAGCACACACTCCTCCACACAAACAGCTTACACACTGTTGCTGGCAGTTTGCTAACACTGGAGACTCCTTCCAGAAATGTCATACATCTCCTTACAGGGTTATCATTACAATTTCATAATTTTAATACCATTATTGATAATATATAGAACCATGTCTGATCTTCCAGATCAAAATGTTTTTAATATAAAATTATGTAAATCTGTACAAGACCCTGTGTATGAGCTGTTGCTATAGAAACACTAACCTATGTTTAATAATTAACATAGCATAATAACGAGTGCGTTAATATATTGGGAATTGAACCTTGCCATTGAAATGACAGATCCAAACATGTATTTACTGAATAATATATGATTTATTCAGGGATGTAGCAGTTTTATTTTATTTTCATTGAGTTTTCGAGTAATTTGTAATTTGCCCGTGTACAAGTTCATGTCCTACCAAGTGCAAAGGTTTGCCCCGTGTTTTTTGAATGGAAACATCGTCAAGGTGGTGGTGGGTGTATTATAATAAGATAATAATTCCAAATATTTAGTTAAAAATCAACATCTAAAAAAGTTTTATCTGCACCTTTTTTTTTCCTTCAGAACATGTCAAGATGGGAGGGTGGGCCGTAGGGAAGAAGATCGAAAAGCCGCACAGAGGATACAAAAAAGGAAGTTGGAAGTTAAAGGGTGGGAGTAAGAATGATCTCGAAATAAACTATTGCACCATCATAACACATGATGATAAAGTAAGATCTCTGAATATTTGTTTTTCTTCTTCCTCTTCTTGGTCTTAAGGGTGTGCAAAGTTTTGCACTTTCATTTGGCAGATAAAGTCTGTAAGCTTTACGTGCTTCCACCGAAGCAGAAATGCTGTAATGTGTTAGAGGCTGTGTTGAGGTGTCAGTGTGTTCCTGAGAATAACTAGAGCACCTGGCAATCTGGTTTCCATGGTAACAGACACTAATGTGCCAAAACGAGTGCTAATTAATGTGTGTTTTTGGGAAGCTTTTGTCTTCAGGACGGGACAGAAGGTTTGGCGCTAGGTAGTTTCGTCTTGAAGCATTCTGAACCTTTTGCCATTTGTTTGCATTGCGTTTTTCCTGATTTGTTCTTTAAAATGTTATTATATTGTAAAACATTACATCACTATATAGAAAAAAGTTTGCAGACACCTGACCATAAAATTCGCTTTTGTTTTTGTTTACTGAATGTACCGTTCTGTATTTAGTCCCCATTTGCTGTAATAACAACCTCCACTCTTCTGGGAGGATGTTCCACTAGATTTTGGTTGTGAAGATGCTCATTCAACCATAGGGGTGTTAGTATAGTCAGGTGCTGATGTAGGTGAGGTGAGGTGAGGTGAGGAGGCCTGGGGGGCAGTCAGTGTTCCAATTCATCCCCTAGGTGTTCACTAGGGTTGAGGCCAGATCTTTATATCAGCAAGCCACGCAGGATCTTCTACTCCAACCGATTTAAAGCATATCTTTATGGAGTTAGTTTTATGCACAGAGGGATGGTCATGCTAGAACAGGTTTGGGTCTCCTAGTTCAAGTGAAGTGGAAATGTAATGCTACTGCATTCTAAGGCATCCTGTTCAATTGTGTCTCTATTTTTGTGGTAACAGTTTGAGGAAGAATCACATATGGCTGGAAAAGTCAGGGTTCCCAATACTTTGTCCATATAATAGATTTGTCTTGGCAAGTCTAAACAGATCATTAGATCACAGTTTACCAAAAAAATTAACTCTATATTAATCAATTAAAACCTAATATAAATGCTAGTACATCTTTGCTAACATATGACAACAAAATCAACTATAGTTATTTCAAAATTGGAAACATAATTATGTTTTGTGAATGATTTTAATAGCAAGCTAAATAAGTATCTTGGCAAATGAGCTAGTGACATTTTGTAAATTAGCTTGTTTAGGTTTTCTGTTTTTAACGCACCTTAGCATTCAGTCCAAAACGGCAAGTTGTTTCTCTTGAAGTTAATATGAGAAAACCACCAACTTTTCATGTTTACTGAGAAAGCATAAAGCACTGAGAAACTCTTCTGATTCATCAGAAGATCATATTTGATGCAATATGGTATTGTTTCTGTTGTAACTACTCATTCACAGGGACTTGGGCTGATAACACCAGAAATACTCATTCATAGGATTTTAGCATAAGGCTGCAACATAAAAAAATGTCAAAATAAAAAACCCCAGAAAGAGTGTGAATATGTTCTGAATGTGCAGTAAGTTAAAAACTGTAGTAGAAATAAGTGTAATGAAATATTTATCTAACTATTTTTTGTTTTATTTCTATATTATTATGAATAAAGCTGTGGCAATGTGGAAGGAAACAATACAATTTAGAACACTGGGTTACATTTGGGTTCGTGTTGGTCCTGAAGCAAGCTGGGTTGAG
>NC_139599.1:4015594-4070594 GCF_946808225.1 Silurus aristotelis
TTAATGTTACAGTGCAACGCATGTACACACTGTAGCAGGCAGGAGCTAAGGCTACAATAGCTGTGTCCGCTCAGTCCAGGTACGGGACAGAGCAGTTGGTGAAACCACGCCTAAAATAGTCCTCTATGATTTTATCCATCGTTTCAATTGTGAGACATATTCGGATTTGCGAGAAATAAAATCGCAATTAGGCGCAATTTTATTTTTTTATGGCGGAAAAGGACTTCCATACAAAGGCAAATGTTGTTCCTTTTGGTGTGTTCTTATGTTTTATTTCAACATGTCATTACATTAGTATTAAACTGAGGATATGACCACAATAACACGTCCACAACAAAAACCGTGACAGCAAACGAAGGCAAAGGACCTACCGAGAAAATGGCAACATCCACAAAGTAACATGTTTAAATGGGGTGAAACTGGATATTTTTCAGATCATTCGAATGTAAACTGAACTCATTGCAGATTAGGGAGAATTAATTACATGGTAACTTTTGCTAAATTGTTGCAAA
This sequence comes from Silurus aristotelis, assembly GCF_946808225.1. Taxonomy (NCBI): domain Eukaryota; kingdom Metazoa; phylum Chordata; class Actinopteri; order Siluriformes; family Siluridae; genus Silurus; species Silurus aristotelis. Next base: position 4,016,107 of record NC_139599.1, read on the forward strand.
CTGTGCAAACTCATCGTTACCTGATTTAGGCCAATTTGTTTAGACATATAAATAAAATACATTATCTCATAATCATTTCAAACTACACATTCAACCACTACTCAACTAATCCAGTAACTTCTATCCAGTAAACAGTAACTTGTTTTATTGTCTTTGTTAAACAGATCCATCGATCCATCTCCTGTAGCGTTTTATTTCATCTCTTTTTGCTATTGATTATTTAAAGGTATAACTCTATAACTCATCATACTCTAGCTGGTCGTCCTGATCCGAAGCCATTTGCCCGTATCGGAACTTGCGATACACTGTACCATCCTGCCCCATGTACACGATATCTTCATCATCGTCATCCTCATCATCGTCGTTTTGGTTCGTCCGCCTGTCACGCAGGTCCACCAGCTGCTCCTCGTGTAAATACCCGTAACCGGACCCTCCTGCCTGCTTGGACGACATAGATGAGGACGATGTCGTACCACCACGGAAAATATCCCGTCCAGAGTTGTTACCTAGTTTTTCATAACCACGGGGAACAGGAGTTTCAGGCTTGGGGCGTTTGGAGAACGAGCGAGCTACGAGGACGACTACAGCACCAAGGCCCAGCAGTAGCAGGATGGAGGTGGTGATGAAGATGAACAAGTTGCCTGAATGCTCCAGTCCCTGATGGTTGCGGAAGGCAAAGTTTGTGCTCAGGACGCACTCACCTTAAAGAAGAGAAAACAGTCTGGTTGTAGGTAAAGAGGCTTGTTTACTAAAGAGGCTTGTTTACTAGAAAAGGCTACTAGCAACCTTATAGTGACCTTTTCATCAACAGCAAGAACCCTTTGGATCCTGACCAATCAGTTAACTATTTTTATTTAAGAAAAATAAACTGAAAGTGGCTGGTTCCCTGACCGGAGATCGAACCCGGGCCGCAGTGGTAAGAGCGCCGCATCCTAACCACTTGACCACCAGGAAACCTATTAGCTAGGAGATCATTAATGTTTGGAAAATAAGCTCCACCCACTGGCAATTTGAACCAATGAATGTGCTCCTGCCCTTTAGGGTTAGGGTTAGAAATGCAGTTTACACTAATAATAACCAGGCTCAGGTTTCTAATTTGCTGTAAGAATATGGGATCTTATATGAGACATGGCTTTATATTGGTTAGATTTATCAGTAATAAATATACCCCTGGTCTGTGTACAGTTACAGCACTCCTCTTGCTCTGCCGTGGTGACTTTCTCGCCAGCATCCTCGTTCCTACAGCAAGGCAGACATCGCCCACCGGTGGCTAGGATGAACTGTGTGTGGCAGGCGGTGCAGTTGTACTGACCAGGTCCCTGACACGCTAAACATGACTGGTCACAGGGTTTACAATTATAATACTCCTCCACCTGGAAAAGAATGAATTCCAAAATCATTGATAACAGTAGGATATACAGACGTATGACAAATTTAAGGAAAAACAGGAGCTCTGAAATGCTGTAGGGGACGTTTATTTTTGTCACCGACACCAACACTGACAGCGAAGCATTGATATAAATCAGTACAGTTATTTTTAGTTACCTTTATACCATGCTAAAAGCTATCATCCTTTGTTCTGCTCATCATTTGTTCTGCTTTTGCACCTGCCTAAACAAACGCTACTATGATGAAAACATCAGCTGATGGGATATTTTTTGAAGTACCTTTTATTTTTTTTTCCCTCCAGCACATTTCCAGAAATTTGCAAAATGCAAGATGCATTAAAGCTGTTCTGATCTTCAGATGCTTGGTGTTGGTTTTTCCTTTAATTTGTCAACCATCACCAAATATACAAGTATTTTTTAATGCAGTATTGTACTAAAGAACATGCATAAAAGTTCCTCAAAATTTTTAATTACTTTGTAGTTTTGAATCAGATCCTGTATATAAAAATATATATAATATCCTCCTTCTTTTGTGCCTCTGTAAAAAAACGTATTGCTATCCTTTCCAGGTAGCATGTTTAACCGTTTTAGAGGCCACGATTTAGACTTAAACTGCACAGAAAGCACAAAAGAGAACCCTCTATGGCACTGTATGTGCGCTAACATGAGATTCTTTGCGCATCTATTTTACCACGAGACATTTTGTATGTATTACTGTACACTGAGTTAGTTTGATCATATTAACTGCTATATCTCCAGATTGGTACCTCAGATGTGTAGTACTCTCCCAAGGCACAGAGCGAGTCACAGGTACCCTCTGAGAGGGAGTCTCCTGGATGACATGAACTGCAGTCGTTTACTCCTTTACCTGCCAAATATCAGATATAAGATGCAATTTGTTTGACAAACAAAATAAAAAAAAAAAACTAGAAAACCTACTTGCTGTATAATACATTCAACTCTTGGGTCTATCTTAAGGAACTGTTCTTAGCAGTTTTGTTGATGGTATCAAAAATATAATCCCTGCCTCTATAGAATGCCTCAGCCTCAAAAGATAAATACTTATCCTGTATTTTTTATTTTTTATTTGAGGAAAAGTTTGTTTTAGGCAAAACTTTTAAAAGACAGCACTTGTTGTCATCTTAACTATTTCTTCAACCCAACACATTATCATTATCAAGCTCAAAGTAAAAAAATGCACTTGGTTGCTTTTATGTGTCTTGGGGGCTGCACCGTTTTTAGGTGTATGCAAACTAGTTGGGCACCAAGGGTGCAATCAGCTAGGGGGCGCCAGTGAGCTGCCCTCCACCATTTATATTATTTACTGTACCTGTTTTTTTGCTGAAGCTTAATATAAATTATATGTTTACATGCTTGAATTCAGGCAATTTTGCAATGATTATTAAAGGTGTTTAACCTTTTTTATGGGAGTTTGTGAATAGTTTGTATGGTGTGGGGGTGGAGCCATTGGGGAGGGGGTGATAATAGAAATTTAGCCTAAGGTGCCAAAAACTATATAAACGGCCCTAATCAGAGGAACCACTGGTAATCTTCCATGGTTTGTAGTACTTGTGTAATGTGAGAGAAGTAGCTAATGGGTGGGAAATGACAGATGACCAAATTATGAGAAAAGGGAATACAAATAAAATAATTGGACAGTTTGGCCAACCACCATATCCCACACCATATACCACACAAATCAATGAAATACACCAGTTGCAACTTATTCCCTTCTGACTGTTTTATTTTTTCAACATAACTGACTTCCTTATCCACTAAGAGGCATCTCGTTACCTGTGCATGTCCTGCAGGTGGCATGGCACAGCTCACAGGTGCTATGGATTGTGTCATGGTAGTGTTGAGACGGACAGGAGGACACACACCAGCCTTGCTTATTCACAAACAGCAGCCCTTCCCTGCAGCTCACGCACCGCTCGGCTTGTGTACACTCTGCACAGCTCGGCTCACACGGCTCACATGCTCTTGACTCTTCATCTGCGTAATAACTTCAGCAGACAAGGAGATGGGTGTGTGTTTGAGTGTGTGTGGGTTTGTTTCTTTGCGACAAATGTGTTCATTAAGTAATAATGAACTTAGTAAAAGATTATCAAATAATTGTAAATACACACGGTGTGTGTGTGTGTGTGTGTGTGTGTGTGTGTTTGTGTGTGTGTGTGTGTGTGAGAGTGTGTGTGTGTGTGAGTGCGCACTTACCCAGGCCTGCAAGTCTCTACACACTCCTTGCCTTCTCGATACAGATGAGTTTTGCAGCCCAGGCACTCGTGGCTGTGACGCCCTGTACAGCTTAAACAGTTAGGATGGCATGGCTCACATCTCTGGGTCTCTCCATTAAAGAAACCTGTGGGACACTCGTTTACGCAAGAACCATCTGCAGATACCAAACACAAGCTGTCTTTCAGCATAGGGGACAAATGAAATTCAGATCAGTCCAACATGACAGTTTTTTAAGTGGTTAAGGCATTGGACTTTGGATTCAATGGTTGAGTTCAAATCCCAGCCACACCTCCTGGACCCCTGAGCAAGGCCCTTAACACCTTAGCTGCTCAGTTGTATGAATGAAATAAACGTAAGTTGCTCTTGATAAAAGCATCTGCCAAATGCTCTAGATGTAAATGTAACCATTTCCAAAAGTGTGGTTTAATTTTTTAACACTCTGACTCACTCAGTAAATAATGGTTCGGGTAGCAGCTGAGGCACTGGCTGTGGTCCGGGCCGGAGCACTGATGGCAGTGTTTGTGACACAGGTGGCACACGCCACTGCGGTCACTATAGTGGTGTGAGGGGCAGATGGTGGGCGTGGCACAGCGTCCATGTAGGTCCGTTCGCAGGCCCTCACGGCAGCTGATGCAGTCCGTATCCAGTGGCCCTGAGCAGGTCTGACACATGCTGTCACACACTGGAAACAAAATAATAAATACCAAATAATTACAAAGATGGTCAATGATAAACGAATGACTTTTCTGACTTATGATGGAGATGCGTTCTGATGACCCTATCATAACTTGAAAATATCATAAGTCAAGACATTGTCTAGCCTACCCAAGAATGGTGATCAGTATGGGGTTGTATAATTATTAACAAATCACAGTACATAATTCAGCAAAACTGAACAGGGCGCGTGGACGAGTGCTGGTTCGCAAGTGTGAGGGAGTAGCATACGCTGCTATGTTTGCCTGCTGCAGGAAAACTTGAAATATGTTTACAATTTTATAGTATCACTATCATTAAAAAAATGCATGTCGAACCATTGGGACTATCTTTAATCTGCAATACATGCCTTTGTATACCTTTGAATGGTGTGTCAGTAGATGAATACTCGATTCTGATTGATCAAAAGATGTTATTAGTTTTTTAACAGCTTTAAGAAGAGTTCTGGCTTCAAGGTTTTCATTCCTGCAGACTTTCCACACAAGGACTAATATAGTTGGTGAGCTTGTAAAGTTTTTTGCTGAAGCTTTCAGCTATTCAGCTATTTGGCATTGTGGGAAGAAGTGTCCAGTGTCAGTAAAGATATATGTTTTTTGGCACTGAAAAGTCTTCAACATAAAGAAGTCTATACAATATCTTGATAATATGACAGGCTGGAACTTTTTATAATTCTTCTAGTTGACAAAATTAATAAATGTGCTTTTTTTCATGTTTGACAACAGTAAATGTTACTAAAACTGGATATAGTCATTGTTTCTTTGTATTCACTCACCCATACACTCCCCGGACCTGTCATCTCTGTATGTTTGTGAGGGGCAGGCAAACACACACATCCCACTTTTCAGTGTGCTGTCAAGATCGGTGCAGGAGTCACAGTCGGTAGAATCCGGCCCGTGACAAAGCCTACAGTCTGAGTGACAGTGCGCACACACACCTTCCATGTCCCCATAAAACCCTTGAGGACATGCAGACACACATGTTGCCTCATGCAGATAGTTCTCCTTACACTCTGAAGGTAGACAGAAAAAAGAGAAAAAATCAATTACATTTCTCCTCACTAAAATGTTTTTCTCTCAGCACCACTGCTCCTACATGAATATGAATATCACGAATCGCATTGTGTTGAATCAAATCGAAATCGGATCACATTGCATTGTAAAAGGGGGTAAATCACATCGCATTGGTAGCTGCTTCATACTCAATGTATCTTTAATGTATGGCATAAATGTATAAAAACCTGATATTTTTCAGGAATGCAACATGTTAGAATGTCTTGTTATACAAAATTAATTGCAATAAAAATAACACTAGTAGTAACAATAACAATAATATAATAATGCATTCATTATTAGAATTATTACTTTTTAAATACCTGTCCTAAGGTGCAAATGATAACATTTTTTACTGGTGAAACAATGGCACGTTATACATTTTATCTGCATATACTTACATGATACTGGAAAAGTTTTCACATACATTATCACTTCCTTTATCAGAAAGTAAGACTTAGAATGCATGGAAGTATATCCTTCCTTCTAAACTATTTACCATAGTACCATTGTGAACATCCTGACAGGAACTTTGATCTAAATAACAGAAATATAGCATTATTTTGTGTATCTCTTCCTTACTTGTACACTGGCCTTCCTCAGTGCACTCCAGACACCCGTCTGGACAGGGCGTGCACTCACTCTCTTGAAGTGAGTGTGCCTCAGGACACTCTTTTACACACTGCTGTTTGTGAAGCACCAACGGCTGCTGACAGCTAAGACAGTTTGCGGCATTTTCCTCACACGATGCGCAACCTGGTGCACAGCTCTTACACAGCACTCCTGTAGGATAGAAACCCCTGTAACAACAGAACACACATACGTACATTTGATTTGCATATATGCATTAATTATACATAAATGAACGTCTATTTTGAATATAATAGTAGTGATACAAGATGTAGACCAGACAACCGCAAATTGTATGTCTATTTTTTTTATATATGGTCTCAATAATAATAATAATAATAAAAAAAAGATGAATTTTAACCTGGAGCACTGGCGAACGCACTGTCCGTTCTGCAGGTAGAGGACGCTCTTGTGAGTAGACAAGCAGCGAGTGCAGCGTTGCATTTCCTGGCATTGTGCACAACCCTGAAGACATGCCTCACACTGCCAGCTCTCCTTATTGCCAAAGCTTCCAGCCGGACACCGCGTCACACACTGCTGCTCGGTACTCATATAGCGTCCTGAAACACACACACACACATCTTAAATATGCTGAAATATTGTAAACAGACAGGGACAGGGTGTAATTTTTCCTGTTTAGATATGAAGGACCAGGTGCGTGTCTGAAGGGTAAACCTGTACACAAAGCCATCTCCATGAAGATATAGTTTACATGCATTAGAGCGGAAGATCTTGAGTGGCCAACTATAGAGGTCTATATTAACCTTATTGAACAATTCTTCACTAAAGTGTTTTTTTGGGGTTCTCTTTGTCTTATTTAGTTACAAATTTTAAGAAAATAGAAACTGGAAGTAGAAAAGAAGCTGATAATGCAATGTATGTTTATAGAGATTATAATGTAGTGATTGTAAGCATTGATTGTCTCTCAGATACCACAGATCGCACATTCCAAATGTTTATTGGTTCCTTGATGTCTCATAATTGTTTCACTAAATATTCGATCTTTTCCTATGTGAGTAAAAATGTCTGTGAATTCTGGTGTGTGGTACTTGAAGTAAATGCTGGAGTATGATAATATAAAATTTTTGAAAGATAAATATCCGACCTGCGATGCAGGTGGTGCACTGATTCTTCAGTCGACCCCAGCACACTTCACATGTGGGATGGCACGCCTCACATTTTCCGTCATCTGAATGACAGAACATTTTTAGAAAAAAAATAAAATCCCTGGGCATTTATTCTTGTCTGTTAGACCAATATTTGATGATTTGGTCATATATGATTATTAGGACCAAGATCATGTGGTAAGATAACTATACGTGGCTTACCGGTACGGTAAGTTTTATCAGGACATTTCTCCTCTTCTTCTTCACACTCTCCGTTCACCAGTACCATGCCATCATTGCATTGAATGCACTCATCCTCCTCTGGTCCAGCGCAAGTCTTGCAGCCTGTATAACACTCCAGACACTCCTGATCATCCTCGTCTTCATAAAATCCATCTGGACACTTACGTACACACTTTCCCTCTGTAGAAAACCAAAAAGGAACCTTTAACTTCAGGAATATTACTGTAGTTCGGAATTAAGGTGATTGAGAAAAGAGGCACAATGGTTTATTTATCTGTCCTATCTGTCTTGAGATACCAGATGTTCCATAATTCACAACAGCATTCACATAAACACGCATATCCATTTATCCATAAATCCATATGTCTTAGCAATCATGCACCTAAACATACATACATGCATACAAACATACATACATACATATCCATCCATTTATCCATACATACATATCCCTCCCTACATATCCATTCATCTATGTTTCAACGCACACATACATACATACAAACCTACATGCATCCTTATCCATTCCTACAGCTATACTTACAAACATACACTATATGGACAAAAGAATTGGGACACCTGATCTTCCCAGCCATTAGTGTTTCTTTCCCAATCTGCTATTGTAAAACTAAAGACACAAAATTGTATAATGTTTTTTTCACATATTGAGACATATTGAGGCAGGGGGTATTTTGTGTTTGAATTTCCCTAAAATACTTTTTTTATCAAATGATTACTGGTGATTCAGGAATATAAAACTGATTCGAGAGGTATTATACACTTTTCCTAATCACCCCCTATGTTAAACAAATTCATTTCCAAATAATGTTTAATCACATTCTATCGGGCTATGGTCCGAAACAGGATCAATATTTCATCATCTCTCCCTGAAATTATTTTTTACTGGCTGTTTATGGCCATAAACAATACCTTTACTATTAATGTAACTCCTTTACTGAATAGTGTGCTGACTTATGGTATGAAGGAGTTGCATATGTATTGCTATCCTTTACCATATAAAAAGAAATCCGCCTCACACCAATTGCACTCGTCTTCCTCACACTTGACACAGTCATGCTCACAGGCCACACAGGTCATCGTGTCCTCCACTGTGTAGGTCTTGGCGGGACACTGCTTATAGCAGCCTTCCTCATACCTACAGATCACACACATACACAATGAACACGTGGATGCTAACTCAAATGCTGTGCTGTTTAGGACTAAACAAATCCTTTTATAATCACACATTTACATTTATGGCTGATTACATTAGGCAGATGCAGTGAAATTATTTTTTTCACATATCCCAGCTGATTAGGAGACTGGGTTTAGAGCACAGGGTCAGCCATGATGGAGAGAGGGTTTAGGGCCTTGCTCAAAGGCTCAATGGCAGTGCTGGGGTTTGAATCCCTGACTTTCTGATCAGTAACCCAGAGCCTTAACCACTGAGCTACATAAAATAGCTATAAACCCTCACCAACCTCATTTGAAATCAATGAGTTAATTAAATAAATTAAAATGGCCATAATTCCATCTCTCCTTGCAGCTATAATTTGGACTGACACTGGAGACTACTTCCAAAGCTGATAAATAAAAGTGCCCTTACAGACGACTTCATGATATAAACAATTTTTGAAAATAAATCTGATCATGTGTAAATTAATGTTAAATGTAAGTTGCGCTTACTTGTAATAGCCATCAGAGCAGGATAGGCAGTGCTTGGGATTGTCTGTAATACATGAGATCAGATCACAGAGAAATTTAATTCAGAAATAATAATAATAATAATAATAATAATAATAATAATAATAATAATAATAATAACATGACCCAGAGTTCAGAACTTACAGAGCACACACTTCTTGCATCCTTCTTCACAAGCCATACAGTCATCGTAATCAGGGTCCTCAACCTCGCCTACACAGACACACACACACACACATCACATTATAACGTGATAACAAATGGAATACTTATAAAAGCTGTATGTAAAGTAAGCAGACCGACCCTCCCCACATTCGAGGGCAGTGCATGTTCCTTGGCTGAGGTAGTAGGAACTGTCGCACTGTAGGCAGTGTGTAGCGGAGGAGCAGAGGCTGCAGTGCTCTGGACACGGCTCACACGTTTTCACTGAAGTGTGGAAGTAAGCCACAGGACATGCAATCACACACTCCCCATTGTACAGGAACCGGTCCTGACCAAACCTGTCTAGAAGTTAAAATAACACAGACATGCACATTCAGCAGGGATTCAAGGGCTTCCATTTTAAATTGTCAAGATTGAACATTGATACAGACACAGACAGAGTGACATCAAGGATTGGCATGTATAATTATAACTTAAATGTACCTAATAAAGTGTTTAAACTGTGTATTTAAAGCATAAAATTAGCATTCAGATACAAAACACACAGAAAAATGTGTCTTTGTGCGTTTTTTTTATTTACTGGTAGTAGCTGCTCACCTTTGTTACAGCTGGTGCAGTCTGATGGGCCAGCATCCACACACTGAGCACAGGTGTGGTCACACACAAGGCACTGTCCACTTGACGGGTATTTACCCTCCGAGCAGCGTGTCACACAAAGGCCCTCATCCAACAAGCTGAGACAACAAACATTTGTAAAAGCCTAACATAAATCTATACATAGAAATATAGAGATTTGCATCGGTGCAGCGGCATAAGAGTTAACAATGTGATGAATCGATTTAAAAAAGTGTAATTATGTGTAATATTTGCTGATATATAATACAATATATAACTACACCTTTATTATTTAGAAAGTGACCAATATTTTATATATAGATTGATTTCTCCTCGCTAAACTGTTTTTCAAGCGTGTTCTCTCAGCACCACTGCTGCTACATGAATATGACGTATCACAACAATAGGGAGGTGTTCTGAGAGCCACATATAATGTAGATTAACATGGCAGAGGTAGAGCTGCATCCGGACAGGTTTTTATTCCATTTGTTAGAAGTCAGAAGGCACTTAAGTAAATGTATGTATTTGCTGTCTGTCTCAACCCATAAAAATAAAAGTGATCTATCTGTACCATAATAAATTGCATAGCATCATATTTATTTCCATTGCATCGTATTGCATTGAATCCCATTGCTCCGAAATCTGATCGCATCCCATTGGTAGCTGCTTCATTTGCACACTTTAAATACAAAGCCATTTTCCTGTCAAAGAAGAACAACTTTCATGACAGAATTAGAAATGTCAATATCAAACCCTTACCGGGGCGATGCACACCAGACGCAGTCATTGTTCTTTGGCCCTTTACACTTAATACATGTGCTGTCACATGCATGGCAGATCCCATTGGCATCCTGGTACTCTCCTGGAACAAGCACACACATACACACAAAATACCCCCCTGGTGATCACTCCTATGGTAAAGCATTTGCTACATTAAAACGCGTGACTCACCATCAGCACAGTTATGAGTTAGCACACACACTCCATCCTGCAGCGTGAGCCCCCCCACACACTCACTACAGTTCCTTTTGCCTGGTCCTATACAGGCTAGACAGCTCACATCACACCTGTTTGGGAGCAGCACGCATCAACACACATCGCCATACATCAGCAAATACCAGTGAGATAATAAGGGGAATAAGATTAATGAAAAAGTGCAATAGACAAGAGCTCAAAAAGCAATAAGTAGACATAACATGAGCAAATGAATCACTTATAATAACCAGGAAATGAATTCTAACACATTGAAAATGGCAGAAACACACATACCTCCTGCAATAACCCCGAGTTTGTCCTGTGAGGTCAGAAGGGGCTTGTGCGAAATAAAAGCCCTGACTGCAAGAAAGCACACACTTCCATTCCTCCATCACATACCCATCAGCACATCGAGTGCATGAGTCGAAACCTGCAGCTGGACATAATCACACACCCACACACACACACACACACACACACACACACACACACGCATCTGAAATGAGCGGGTTAATATCTGCTACTACTATAACCCCGATTCCAAAAGATTTGGGACACTGTGTAAAATGTAAATAAAACAGAATGCAATTCGGAATTCACAATAGAAAAAACACCATGAATAGCCATGATGAAAGCAAATGAAATAGCCATGATGAAACAAAAAAATACAACAAAGAACAACCAGAACTGTTTAGCAGCTAGTATCCTGTATCAGACATATACATTGGACAACCTTCCTCTCCCAAAACTTCAGCAACTGGTCTCCTCAGTTCGCAGACGTATACGGACTGAACATGCGGTGCTACAGAGTGGTAAACATGGCCCTGTCCCAACATTTTTGAGACCTGTTGTAGCCATCAAATTCAAAATTACCTATTAGTTGTACTATTACTACAATTTATAATAATACACTTTATAATTTTCTTCTTTTCCCTGGTGGTCTAGTGGTTAGGATGCGGCGCTCTCACCGCTGCGGCCCCGGGTTCGATCCCCGGTCAGGGAACCAACCCCAGCCATTAGGGTTGCACAAGCCTTAGTGTCGGTCCCAAGCCGGGATAAATGGGGAGGGTTGCGTTAGGAAGGGCATCCAGCGTAAAAACATGTGCCAAATCAAACATGCGGATGGTCCGCTGTGGCGACCCCTAACGGGAGAAGCCGAAAGAAAGTTTATATTATAATTTCCTTCATCATATAGATCTCATGGTGATTCACACCATTCCCTTGAGATTGTTTCTGTATCAATTATACCCCTGTCTCAGCTTTGTCCTGTCAGTATTTTGTTACACCTTTTCTTTACTATGTTATGTTTTATGTACAGAAGATAAAAAAAAATCTTTATAATTGTGAAAAGAAAAAAAAATTACCAAAATTAACAAAGTTTTAACAAGTAATAAACTGAAAATCATGCACAAAGATGTCATACTTCTGATTTGATAAAGCAAAACACCATAATTACTAATGTGTCGGTTTTTGCCTGAATGTTACAACAAGTACTAGAATCTCTACTTTGTCCTGTGAGTCTGTTGACACTGTGGGCATTCAAAGGAAGTAATAATATATATAGCTTTGTCCTTTAACCTTCCTGAGGTACTGTAAGCAGCATTTATACATTGTAGAATCCTACAGATAACAGCACATCTATGTTAAAAAGGCCTTGTAATGCTTAAAAGATATCTTTTGGTCAGTACCTGAGCAGGTGGCACAGGCCAAGTGACACGGTTCACAGGAATCCCTCTGTTGTTGATAGTAGGTTCCAGTCTCACAGCTCTTCTGGCATCTGTTTCCTACCAGGCTATAAGAAATAATGAAATATCCAATTGAGTACACAAGGGGTTTTAACGTTTTTCAGTTCAAGGACCCCTTAGGCCAACGGTTTTCCACCACTAGGGGTCGCTAAAGATTTTGAGGGGTCGCCAAGCGCTCTCTTGATTTTTTTTATTAATTTATTTCATTTATAACAACACAATAAACAATTAAACAGCACGATAAATAATTATTGTTGTGTATAAAAAGTTGTTGTGTTTTAACTGATGTATGTTTTTTGTTTTTAAAATACAAAAATACTATAAAAGATTAATTCTCGGATTAAATGACATACATGTTAATAGATTTTAATTTTGATACTTTTGTTTGTTTAGCAATTATAAAGCAGAGCCTGAAAAGAAAGTCTGTCCTTGTGAATACTTGCATGTTGTTACACATTTGTAAGGAAATAAGTGAAATGGAGAGATTTGTTTGATATTTACATAAAAAAAACTTTCTTTCGGCTTCTCCCGTTAGGGGTCGCCACAGCGGACCATCCGCATGTTTGATTTGGAACATGTTTTTACGCTGGATGCCCTTCCTAACGCATCCCTCCATATTTATCCGGGCTTGGGACCGGCACTAAGGCTTGTGCAACCCTAATGGCTGGGGTTGGTTCCCTGACCGGGGATCGAACCAGGGCTGCAGCGTTGAGAGCGCCGCATCCTAACCACTAGACCACCAGGGAACCTTCTGCTTGATATTTACATTAACAGATTGAAATGTGCTGATATTATTTGTTCATCAGGTTTAGGAAAAAAAAGGGAAACCTGGGGGAAAAATCCTTATGTCTGCTAGTGTGCTTGAATGGTAGGGCATGGAGGTTGTTAAAAAATTTTAAGCATTTTAAATTACATTTTAAATTACATTTTAAATAGGGGTCCCTTGAAAAAACTGTCCAAACTGTCTGTATATTATATATAATATATTTTCAAATATTTAAAAAGATTTAAACATCATAACAAACATTAGAATTTATTAAGTTGTTCACAGTTGTCTTTTCTTTTAATAGATTTGCAGTTCAATACGTTTTCCCTTTACTATCAGGTGGACTGTTATACATTGAATTTACTTGAATTTCAATAGAACTTTAATTCAATGACTATAATATTTAAAAACATTAATTAGCGGACCCCCTGCAGTACCGTCGCAGATCCCCGGTTGGAGACCCATAGAGTACACTGTATGATTGGCCATGTACAGTCTACAAGGGTTTTACATCATAAATAAATTAAAAGTATCATTAAAAGAATTGCTGTACCTCGAGCCTTCGGGGCATTCAGTGCAGATGCTGACCGATGTACATTTCCCACAATTCTCGCTGCATTTTCCACACAAGTTCTCTTCTGTAATGGGAATACATCAGGATCAGAATACTTTTTAATAGGGAAATTGTTTTCCTGAAAGCATTCATATAAAACACACAATTCTTTAAAGATTGGGAAGTGGTAGCTCATTGGTTGAGATGTTGATGACACCCTCAACTGCTCGGTTGTATAAATGAGACAAGCGTACGTTATCACATGCTTTAAAAACAACAAACTACCTCCTTCAACAACAAAAAAAACCCCAAAACCCTCAAATTATTCATTGTTGGCTAGTAAATGCCAAAGGAGGTGCTGAGATTTTAGCTTGAGATTTTATATAAATTCTTTTGACTTAGTATTAATTATTTTATAGAAACATGGGGCAATTATTTGCGCACAATGAATAGACCTTTGGTGCCAAACAGATGAAGATGGGTTTCCCTTTAGAGTCTGAATCCTCTCAGGGTTTTCTCTCGGGTTGTTTTTCCACTGTTGCTACTTGGTCGATTATTAGGGATAAACTTACAATTATGAGGAACAAACTAGCACTAAACTTCTGCACTCTTTCATACAAACTTCATTACCACTTTATCTCTGTGAAGCTGCTTTGAGACAATGTTGATTGTTAAAAAACGCTATACAAATAAAAACTAATTGAATTGGATGTAACTTCTAAACTTTATTTATTATTCTTTCCAGAAATCCTTTTTTTCTGCTTCCCACTTGCCGTGATCAAGGTAATATCCATCTCCGCAGCTGGTCACACAGCTCTTTGTTTCTTGGTCTAGATGGTAGCCAGGCATACAGGAGGAACACTGATCACCACGGCTTCCTGTACAAGTTATGCAGGTAGAGTAGCACTTCTTGCACCGCTTCTTCTCCCCCCAGTAGCCCTGTGGACACTGGGACATGCACATCCTGCACAAGGATTTACCATCAGTCTTAGGATATAATTAAAAAAGTTAACTCTTTTGAGGAATCTGTGATATGACGGAAATGAATGATGCACCTGGTGCCATTCTTGAACTTTAAGAAATAGTGCAGGCAGGAAACACACTGATGTGGACCTGGTCCATCACAGCCGTCCTGAGAACATTCTGGATCACAAGAGCCTTCCACATATAAACAGAAGAAACAGAGAGATGAAGTAGCTGGCAAAATATGATATATATATAAAACAGCTTGTTAAAGTGAATAAAGTAAAACGCACTATTATATTCATCAGTGTCCTCATCGTTGGACATCTCAGCTGACCGAGAGTGTTCATGTCGCTTGTACGGATGCTCAGAGGTGCCATAAAGCACCAGGCTGCATTCTACAAGTTTTCCTAGACACCATGAAAAAGTAAACCTAAAAAAAAATTCACTGTAACCTTTTCCTGTAACATCTTCAGTTACTCAAATTCTTGACAAAAATTTCTATTGGTGTGATATTGCAAACTGTTATTGAGCACCATGTATTTGGGAGTTCCTCCTCAAGGATGGAGTGTCTCTGATTTCTATGATCCAGTCTCCAGCTGCTGTCTCACCCCAGCAGTGCGTGGTCATGAACTGCCATTTCGTAAATGCGTCACTGGAGTGGTCATTGGGACTGTGCAAAAACAACATACACAGAATTTGCTTATGAGAAAGATTCAGTAATTACGCTGTAGAGGCTGTTGCTATAGAAACGATAAAGAATTACAATTAAAACAACTTAAGTGTCACAAAATTATGCAAGTGGAACTTGGGAAAGCAACTAAGGAAGGGAAGCTCAGTGGGTTACTGATCAGAAGGTCAGAGGTTCAAGCTCCAGTATGGCCAAGCTACCACTCTTGGGCCTTTAAGCAGCGCTTTTAACCCTCTGTACACCAGGGGCGCTATATCATGGCTGACCCTGCGCTCTGACCACAGCTTCCAAACATCGCTTGGATATGTGAAGAAAGAATATCACTGTGCTGTAATGTACATGTGACAAGTTACCTTTACAAACAATAACGGCAACCATGGAAAGACAAATGTGAGAAAAGGATGTGTATTGTCCTATTTTTATGAGAAAGTGGTAGGAATTTGGACTTTTAATGAAGTGAAAGGTAGTGAGTTCAAATCCCAGCACCCCTTTTCCTGCTCCTGGGGCCTTGAGTAAGGGCCTTACCAATCAACTGCTCATTATAACAACTTAGCTAATTGTAATTTCTGGATATAACCATCTAGCAAATATATGTATTTGTTGGTAAGCCTTTATGCAAGTGCACATTATTCAAGACTGTGATTCAGGTCCAAACTGTCATGAAACATGGAGGAGCAATGGCTGATTGGAATCCATAGTCCAGGGTCACAATTATGGCATTAAGTCAAATTTCAAGGATTAAATACAATAGTGCAGGGATGTGTATAAGATCATTCAAAACAGATATTACTGTAATAATTTTTTCCATAAAATAAAAATAAAAATATTTCAGTCAGCTCTTACCGGATGGCAAGGAGCTGAGATGTGGTCCCTGAGGGAGATGTTAAATTTATGGACAGGTCTCCACGATGTGGGTGTGTTATGGTGATGTGTAGGATTACATGTTCCAGATACATCACATGACTGCCAGGCTGGCCAGAGCAACCTGAGGACAAGTGCACCAACCGCCACACCTGGTCTGGACTAATCACTCTGAGAGATGGCAGAGGAAGAGAATAAATGAGGGTAGGTTAGTCAAATAGTTGATTATCAATTATGTATATTTTCAAAATGATGACATGTAACCTCACCTGGGTTTGTTAACGATGCTCTCATCACACACGTGTTGTGCAGGAACCTGTCGCCATGTTTCAGCTTCTTTTACCATCGCTTCAGCGTCCATCAACCCAAAGCCATACAGGTGGCTTACTGTTATAAATGCAGTAAATAAGTAGTACTTATTTTATTACTCTATATATCTGCCTTTAAAGCTTAATCATCAAACCGATCAAACAGGTGTAAAATCCATCCAAATCTGCGCACTGTTCACTAGATAGTATACTATTTTGCAAGCCATTTTGTAGTGGAAAATAGGGAGAGTATCTGAAACTCCAGAATTTTTTACTCTAGTAGTCCTGTATGTAATGTACATATATTTACACATTATATCTATATTTTGATGCAATTTCTAATAATGCGATTGGTAGTGGATCTCTTGGCTAGGCAGTATAAGCACTGGTCCAGCTACTGTCCTGTAAAGCTTTATGGTTTTTCTGAGTCTATCACAACCATTCTCAGTTAAACAGAACATGAAATAGGATTAGGATTTAAGAAACAATGGTATTGTTACCATTATATCCTGCTCCACTGGTGTGCCAGTCAGGAGCAGTCAGGTGGCCTCGGCGTGATGTCTTCACGATGATGTGTTGCACATCCCTCCAGGTCAGAAATTGACTAATGCCAAAGAACAAACAATTTTCAACAACATGGGATGCAGTAAGAAATGAAACAAAATGGTGCATGCTCTAACAGGAAAATAATAAGCCATGAGGGTTTGGTAATAAATTTTTAACCTGTGTATACCCTATATTGGCAAAGTTATTCGGACAATTAGGACACTTTTCCACCGAGATATGCTCTTCTCCAACCTGTTCCAGTGTGACAAGGCCCCTGTGCACAAAGCCAGCTCCATAAAGATATGCTTTACATGGGTTGGAGTGGAAGATCTTGAATGAGTTTCAACTCAACCTGATTAAATACCGTTGGGATGAATGTGAACGCTGACTGCACCCCAGGCCTCCTCACCTCAGCTACATCAGAACCTGACTTCACTTACAACCTTGTGGCTGAATGAGCACAAAGTACACTCCAAATCTAGTGGAACATCTTCCCAGAAGGGTGGATGGAATTATAAGAGCAAATGGGGACTAAATGTGCAATGTATTGTTTAAAAAGCAAATATGAAACTTCAGGTCAGGTGTCCATAATCTTTTGTCTGTATAGTGTAGTTACATTTAATCTGACAAATAAGTTAGTGTCTAGCTTTAAGATGGGCACGTTGACAAAATCATGCAGCTTATTATGTAACTCATATTAAAAAATATAACCATGCAATATGTACTATAGAAGAAAGTTTCCTTATACAGAACAAACTTTATAAAATACTCTTTAGGTGCAGTAATTGTGTATTACTTTGCTTCTAAAGTTAAAGCGATGATTCCAGCAGCCATGGGGGCCGAGGCTGAGGTGCCAGAGTGCTCTTCGGTACATCGCTGTTTCAGGTCTGTTGTCACCTAAAAATAAATTAATTAATTAATAAAAAAAACCAGCCAACCAATCAAATTAAAAACACATGTAATGATTTAGAGAAAATTTTGAGAAACTAGTAGAACTCTCTGGAACAAACTAAAATGTAAAACAAAACAACTAGCTGCTCAGGAACTTTTTATAAAAAATTTTTTTAATGAAATGTGCGTAAGATTACTGGGACAGCCTTTATAAATACAGCAGCAGTTCAGCATCTAGTCTATATATATTTATTAGAACCTGAAATTTGCATCCTAAAACAGTGTGAATGCAGTGAGCCACTCACAATCCCTAAGCTTTCCCCGCTACTGTAGGTGGAGGCCAAAGTAGAGGAACACTCCTCCAGATACCAGGGCTTGCGTCCACTCCGAGTGGTGCTTCCAACAGAGATGGTGTAGATACTGTTTGTGTAGCCATCACAGGAGCAATGGTCCTGATTTCTTCCACCATTTCCTGATGCCCAGACAAAGATAGAACCACGACCTTTCCTGCCCTGCAAGCCAAGGTATTGGTATTTAAACATCATTGGAAAAAACATTATTGAGTTTTAACAAGCAACACACAGAACCTTACTTTACGTATGCCGTTCTCTAAAGCGAGCTTGGCAAGGCGTCCGGGACCATCTACAGTTCCACCATCATCCTCTGGCCCCCAGCTCGAGCTGTAAATGTCAATGTACTGCTGCCTCAAGCTTAAGGATTTGGCCTCCACCATATCCGTCATGTCACCGTCCAACATCCGGACACCTAAATGTACATATCATAGAGCTTAGGGCTGTAAATATCAACTGCCCAGTCAGCAAACAAATTTGGCCCAGATTTGGCATTCATCTGGCACAGCTGGCATTTATCCGGCACTGGCATACAGCATGTGGGCCAAACATGGCCCGGTTTGGCAGAGGTGGTACCGTTTTTAAGGCGGCTCACAAGACATGGGCCAGATGTCATTTAGGACCAGTTATGGGTATTTAACTTGGCTGAGACTTGGGCCATTTATGGCCCATGTGTGGCCCTTGTCTGGAATCCAGACGTGGTCCACACTAGGACTGTAATTCATTGCGGTATGTGGGCCAAGCAAAAGCTGGTTGGGTGGGCCGGAGCGGGGCCAGAGAAAAATTGCTATGTGGGTGGAACGTAATATATAGGGTTATTTAAAGGCATACCACCAATTCTGGCATTGTAGGCAATTCCAACAGAGCATATTGAATTGTTAGCTGTCGCAGCTACCACTCCAGCACATCTTGTTCCATGTCTAGAAGAAAATAATAAAGAGAATTAGCCCAGTTTTTGGAGAATATCTCTAGAATGTCTTTTTTTTATCTTTTCAGACCTGTTTTCGTTTTTTGCATCATATCGTGGAGTTGGGTCAGCATCATTCCCGTTGACATCATAGCTAGCTCGTGCATCCTTATAATGACAAAGATAGCATAAATTACCTTGAATATATACAAAAACAAATGTGACTGCAATAGAATATTGAGTGAGTACATAGTTTTGTTTCAGGTCCGGATGTTGCTTCTCCACACCATCGTCCAAAATGGAGACCACAACTCCTTTCCCAGTGTAGCCTCGACTCCATGCAGCTTTAATGTTCATGTCAGTCAGACAGTTCTGATCACAGTGCTACATTGGAATATAGGGCTAATGAGAATTAATGTACATTAAATCATTGTAAAAAAACAAACAAACAAAAAAATTGCAAACACTAATACTAGTTAATAAAATACTATGATACTAAGTAGCAAATAACTTGTTATCAACAAGCTTGTTTACGCCAAAAAACACCAAATGCATAGGTGTGCGATTCAAACTTGTTTTTTTGTAGAAGTTTTTTTAGATTTTCTCTGCTGGCATTCCAAAATAGTCCACTCCATTCATTCTCAATCACCTGTCCAATTAATCAATGGATTAAACAGTAAAGCAGACCCAATGGACACCAATCAAAGTTTCACCACGTATAATTACCTGATAAACTAAAGAATCTACAGCCTGGACTAGAAAGAAATCAGCCCCAGCCTTGTCTACATGCACTTTTTGCCAATGTGTATTTCTTCTGTTGTAATTTGGTATAGTTGAAATGCGATTCTTTGCGGAGATAACGAAAACGTGTAAAAGAAAAAAAGCTTGAAGGTGGAAAAAGCAAGTTTGTGGGTGATTTTTTTATTTAATTTTTTTTTTAGATAAACTGACTAAAATCTTGTTTTGAAGCAAAGGCAATGGCAAAGTGAAAGTAAAAGTAAATTCTATGTACCAATAATGTACAGAAACAAATGGAAATCAGAAATGCATGCGCACCACAGTGAACTAATATTTTCGCCAACAATACTAACAATGTACCACATGCTGTCCCATTTTGGGTCATTAAAGCTGCTGAACCGGGTCTCGGCGTTTCTGCTGATTCGTTTCACTCTCCTTTGAAGCTTCTGCTGCTGGATCCAGTGCACCTTTAACACCAGAAATGCACTGAAATTATATCTGAGGTACAGGATTACATACGGTGATGCAGCCACACATGACAAAATTTTTTTTAATGAATAATTGAACAGTTTAGGCTGACAATTTTAAGGGTTGCATTAGTATAATCGTTGGATGGTGTGTATTTGTGTGTGTGTTTGTTGGCAGGTACATGTCTGTGGAGGTGTTGTCTGGCCATAAACTATTCATTGGCGTCTCTGTAATGGCAGACACACGATCTGCGTACCTTGCTCTCCATTGCAATGAGGCTATGCTTCCCTCTGCTTGCTACGGTGGAACGTTTGATGGTTTTTGGGTGCAGGAAGTGGTAGTGGTCCGTCAGACCCCCGATCTGCAGCAGCACAAGGAAAAGAGGACCAGTCTGTGCATCTAATCCTTGCTTGTGCATATCTATCGCAGCATTGTGACCGGCGCAGGTATAAATTATGCACTTAGGCTTGATGTATTCTATTGAGTCAATCAGCAGCTCACCTTACGCTGCTGATAAACTTACCAACAAGGTGCAACCTGACCTAGAGGAAAATAGAGCCTAAGCCAATTGGTTGATGCTTACTCTGTGATACCGTGTGGCCACAGCGCTATTATGTTGTCTTAGGCTAAATTATAACTCAACCTAGATTAATACAAAGCTGCCACATCCTGTAACTGTTACATAATGGGCCTTGCATAATACATAATGAGTTAGATACCAACAAATGTATTCGTTATTCATCTGCAGCTGCATTCAGACACGAAATTTGATGTTCATGAAAAATAAATGTGTTCAGAAAACTGAATTTATACTTTGGGATTTTGAGTTAGCCTACAATTACATGAAGAGACATCACACCCATATGTACACTGAACATTGGCATCAATCCCATGAATTTCTTTGTGCTGTTCTTCTGGGAAGATCAATTTCACGAGTTTTTTGTTAATTCAGCTGCAAGAACTTAGGTAAGATCAAGCACTGATGGTCAATAATGAAACCTGGGGTATATTCAGCATTGCATTCATCCCAAAAGTGTTGAGTGGGGTTGAGTTTAAAGCTCTGTGCCAGGTGGCTTTCACTTTAGGAATTTCAAGCCCTGACTTCATACATCTCACTTTGTTTAAAGGACAATTATCATGCTATAACAGCACACAATGGCTCAAAAAAAGTGTTTGCTTCCAAAAGAAAGGAACATATATTGTGGAAGGAACATATATGGGACCGATTGTCAGCAGGTGTTCACAAAAGCTTGGCTATTCAGTCCATCCTACCTAGTTATTGCAATCACACACATAAAAAATTGTGCTAAAACGATCAATTTATTTCAAAGAATTAAAAGAAACCAATCCAAAAGTCAATTATGACTAGCAGTTTGAATTAGGAAAACTATTTGCACCCTATCAGGTAAGGAGAAAACGCTATTATAGTGTATGTATCTAGTATGCTGCAGTGTCTGAAATGTATTATTGGATGATACCAAGCTAATCAGCATTCTTTCACCATTAAGTCATCATTTAGGCGTGTGAGCTTTGCCTTTTATTAGGTTTTGTGAGTGTCACAAAAGGGAAATCAGCTATGCTGAAAGCAACGAAATCAGCATTACAGACACTTTCGTAAATCTGATAGGATTTTTTTTAGATGGGTTTGCATTTACAAACTCAACTTTCTTTCTTTTGACTTCTCTAATTTACAAAAAAAAAAAAAAGAGTGAGAGGCTATGTAAATAACTACAGTAAAAGTAAAGGGTAGAAAAATATTCACACTGCATCATAAAAAATATGAACGAATGGTCCTATAGCCAAAGTTATTCAAATTTCAGTGCTTAGCTTACTAGCTTATTAGGTAGTGAGTTAAGGGTTTGTCTTGCATGGTTGCACACATACATTATAGAAGAGGTAGTGACCTACTGAGGCAGTCTCAAATGAAAAGATTAGTTAAATCATGTAAAAATAATGACAATTCTGATAAATTATTGTTCTTTGGAAACAAATTAATATTACAGAATGCGTGCATTTTTTATTATTAGGGAATACATAAGCCAGCTACCTAAGTAGGCCTGAGACATTCTGTTGGCCAATATCAATCATTTGAGGTGAAGATTCAAGATTTTATTTGTCACAAACATTATGTACAGCATACAACTGGCAGTGAAATGTAAACCTGATCGGCCGCTAAGAAAATTGTGTGTTAAATAAAAGTAAATATAAATATTAAAAAAAGATTAAATATATTAGATAAAGTGATTGAAATATGTTTGTACTATTACTATATGTGCAAAATGGAAGGACAAATTGTATGGAATGGAAAAACATGACAATAACAAGACCAAAAACAGTAACAGTTTAGAAAAAACAAAGAAAAAGATTAATAAACCATATTATCACTATTATCAATCTTCTCCACAGTTTTTTCTTTTTCCTCCTATCAAAAGGATTTTTATCTTTTTATCTTTTTTTTTTTTTTTGAGACTACGAAACACTTCTGTAAGTCACTCTGCAAATGGGCGTCTGCCAAATGCTGTACATGTAAATGTAAATGCAAAACCAATAGCAGCTGGTGATCATAGTTTAAAGCCACAGGAAGCAAAATCCTGCTTTATAAAGAAAACATACACAGCATTGAAGTTACATACCTGCCCCATATTCAGAAATCCATACTTTTCAGCGATCAGGTCAGCATTTTCTAGCCCTCCAGTTATTCTCACAGCCCAGTGGTTTGTGAATAATCGTCCCTTGCAAACCAGGAACGTAAGCACCAAAATCAAGAGAAAAAGAAAAGGCACTGCAGGTGGTCTCATACCTGATGTCATCTTCCATTCATTTCTCATCAAACATCACCAGGGTCATATGTAGCTATAACATTGATAACATTGTACACCTAAAACTGCAATGATCAGAAAACGTACAGTAGCTCCCTACAGACGAAGTTTTGAAGTGTCCTCTGTGTGGAGTGTGTGTGTGGATGTGAATGTGGACTGGTCCTTAGTGTCTGTCTCAAATTACACCTACTGCATTTGGAAGGGGAGAGTCAGAGGTTTAAAAGCAACAGGCTGAAGACAGAATACTCTGAAGTCAATCTGGGAACATTTTAGGAAAGTGGCTTTATTAAGATAGAATGAAATTACACACAGATTCATTATAATAGTTTTATTTTAGGTATGCCGCACTGTACACAAAAATATTGTGAACACTGAAAATACATGCTCAAACTTTTTGGTCTCCACAGAGGACCAGTAGAATTTTCTCGTAATCCCCCTTGGTTTCTGCCTGTAAACACCAAAGTATTCGTCAGTACACACATGAATTTTTAAACAATTTCACATTCAAACAAACTTTCAATGTGACTTACGAGAATGTCCTGCTGAAGAGTTTTCCCATACATCCTTTTGTACTCCTGCAAAATCTTCTGAAGGTCCACTTCAGAGCGGCTCACTATGATCCGAATCAGCGTGTTATGGTCGGCCCCTAAACCCTAAAGATGATGTAGGTCTTATCAGAACTCCACTCTAATACAGTGAGTACAAGCGAATCATTGTCAATCAAGAGTTTGTTAAAATTTGTTTTCTATAATATAAAAAGCATTTTCACAGGGACCTCTTTTTCAACAATTAATACTTTCTTAATAAAAATCCCAAATGTAAAAAAAAACAGCCAAGATCAAATGATTATGGTGTAAGGGAATGTGAATTGTGACAATGTTATTTATTTCTTCTTTAATTAATAATACTTTTCATAATAAATTATGCCTGAGTCTAATTTGTGAAGAGGTAAGGTGTGCCTGTTAATTCTAAACTAGCATCTGAAATCAAATAAAAAAAAAAAATAATAGTAATAAAAAAACTTCTGTGTTAAAAAACTCCTCAGTGCCACCTGCTATATCACAGTGTATACAAGTGCAAATTCTTTGCCACTTTTTTGTGCCACTAAACATAGAATTTCACAGCAACATAATTGCATAGATTTACATTTAGGTACATACCACAAGTAATTATTATTTGTTGTTATTATTATCATTATTAT
The DNA here is from genome assembly GCF_946808225.1 of Silurus aristotelis. Lineage (NCBI taxonomy): Eukaryota > Metazoa > Chordata > Actinopteri > Siluriformes > Siluridae > Silurus > Silurus aristotelis. Next base: position 4,040,735 of record NC_139599.1, read on the forward strand.
TAATTTGTTTTACCTTCATGGCCAGATGCAACCTTTCAGCAAAGTAGGCAGGTTTGTTCCAGGCTGCTTTCACTGTATAAACAACAATCACATTCTACAGTCACATTCAGGGCTTCAGGACTATACAGTTTTAAACGAACAAGTGTCTAGGTGTGATGCATAATCGTGCTTTTCTGCTGACTTAGGATTGACATGCTAAACTGGAATGCGGCCTTTTTTCTTTATTTGCATTGTACAGCTTATACACACACCCTTATGCACAGCCACTGACTTAACTTCTTTGTATTATTTATCTAAAACACATCCTCAGACTGGTATCTGTAAAAAAAAAAAAGTATGAGTTTTGTCAGCTTTTTAAAAAAAAAAAAAACCTGTTAGGGAAGTTAGTACAGACTAGGAGAGATTTATTTTATTAAGTAATGACTTACACGGGAGTATTCACTCATACATAGTGATATTTACTCATAGACTTACCCAAGGTTAATAAGCAATCTTCAAGATCTCCACTTAGTTCATGCATCAGTACCTTAGCGAACCCCTCAGAGCTAAGCTTCTCATACTGCTTGAAAACTGAGAAACAAACATTCATATAAAATAAAAAGATGCCAATATTTCGGGTTTACTTGCATAGTTGTTTATAGGAGCAAAAAACTGAGCTTTTGTGTGTTTATATGCTTTTACAGCAAATGTGTCAGTCACTGAAGGGGAATGGACAGGCTTAGGGTTACTTTTACAATCAGACGGTGTAAAACCACCCTACGTAAAAGCTTTGCTATTTATATAGTTCTGCCATGCCATTTTCTTTCCATGTTTGAAAACTTTGCTTGGTTATTCTTGTTAGCTTAGCATCATATTGTAAGGCATTGTCACACTTCCAGGAGCACAAACTTCTGAACGGATTTTAAAATTGAGTTGAATGATTGCCTGCAAAAAAGATGCCTGATGAAGCTCCGAAGTTCATTACCAGGTTCAATGTGTGTCTTTATACAGAAAACATTACGTAATTGTGTTGGACCGGATTTGGTCCCTTTTCACAAATAGCTTGGACATGGTTTTATTTAAATTATGAATTCATTTTAACCATGTCGTCTACTTACTTTTGCACAACTGGGCATCACCTCTGGAGGTAAGAATGTGGATGAAAACAGAATCCACAGTGCCAAGCTTTTTCTCGCCAGCTTCATACAGAGACTGAGACCACAAATGGAATTAAACATTACAACACAGCATGTAAGAATTGCTTTTGTACAGTTTCTATTAGCTACACAGTACAGTTCTTAGTTGTATGGTTAATTTCTGCAGTTTTTATACCTACATTTTGCCTTATATACTGATTCTTGTATAAAGTAACATTGACAGGTGCATTGTAGGAAAAAAAAAATGCTTTCAAATATTTTACCTTGGCCTCACTTTTTGCAAGTCCATCATCAAGGTCACGATCTTCATTTCTGGTCCCCTGTTTTAATAACAGGTTTGATTTTTATTTAAATAATAGTTAGGTATTCATGAGACTGCATAAACCTGTGACAACCAACTTAAGCCTACATACACATTTGCATAGCCATATTGCAAAAAGTTTTATCAGACATAAAATCCGCTTTCATTCATTTTAAAGTCAAATGATAAATTTTCATTGGCATAAAAGCGGTTATAACCCTTTGCATGCCTTTTCAGGTCTTTAATACCATACAGTAAACCAACACACACACCATAAAGATGATTTCCAGTAGCAATCTGCTGACATGACTAAATGATTACATCTTGAACTAGAATCTGGTTCAAATAGATTTATGTTGACATAGATGATTTAACACTTTCCAGACAAACATACATTCAATATACCATAAACCAACAATACACATTTATATTTCAGTATAAATGTAAAGTCTGATGACTTAATTTTCAGTTTTACTGGCAACTTCTTGACATCAACACTACAACCTTATTTTTGTTCAAATGTCAGGGCAATGATTTTGTAGCTGAGTGGACTTCTGGAATTGCACTGCAGTGTCTGCTAGGAACTTGGTGTAACTGGGAAAATGAATACCTGCTTATGGTAGTGACAATGTAGTCTGAACAATGAATTATAACACCATTAAAGCATATTGGCATGTATTTAAATTGTGTTGGCCCCCCCTTTTGCTACCAAAACAGTCCTGAACTATTGAACATTAACAGCATTAACTTCATCAGCGAATTGTCATTGCTTAGAGCACTTTTGTTAGATACTGACCACTGCAGACCAGATCATTTTTCCTGCTTCTAGCACATCAATGTAAGCCTTTATTAATGTGAGTAGCTTTCTGTCAGTTTTAATAAATACTTAATAATATGTATGTGTCAAACAGCCTTATGACATGGCACCCTTACAAAAAGGTTAGTCTTTACCGTTCTCTAAATAAATGAGAAATTTGTACCTTGCACAAGGCAAGCAGAGCCGTCTCGAAATGTCCAGAAGTGTCACCTCGAATATCATGCTCCAGTTCCTCTCCATAAGCTGTGAACCGTGAAATTTTTATTACATTTCTAAATATCTAAGTCATGTTTTACAAATATTTAAGTATTTCTGCAGTGCTGCTTGTATATGCCATGTTATACTCATAGCTCAGTATTTACCATCCTTAAAGGCAGTTTTCAGCTTCGCAATTTCCTGGTTCGATCTTGTCCCCAAAATTTCATTCAACGCCTTTTCTTTGGTTCCCAAACCCTACATTTAAATGATATACAATATATTTGTACTTTTAAAGATAAGAAAATACAATAAAAAGTGAAATGTTTAATTATTAATTTACAGTTTTACACATTTACCTTCAAGGCGTGTCTGAGTTCATGGGCATCGTACTGCGCTGGAGTCATGAGTAGGGCCAGGGCCACATGTTCATAATGGGACTTCATCACTGAACTCAAGGCCTTCACTAAATCCTTTAGTTAAAAAAAATTTCTATATTACAATGCGTAATCAAAAGTGACGTGTTACAGTCAGTCTGCATTTTTTTACTCTTACTTTTCCAGTGTCCTGTTGAAAAGCTGCTTTGATTTCCTGTCTCTGTGCATTAGTCCGTCTAGCTAGTATCTCTGTAATGGCATTTTCATCCACACCTGCACAGAGATAGAGAGAGAAATCAGAAACACCCATGCAATAAAGAAGCTTCAACTAGAAAATAATGTCAATTAAACAAAAATGTCAACCTTTATCGTTTCATTATAAGAGCATTACAAAATCTGGTTTGATATGCATACAAATGTTAACCTGGAAAGTTTTTCGGGCCTGAGTAAAGTAGAAGAAAACAGTTTAAGATGACTAGCTTGCTAGCAGGAGTGTATAGCAATAACCAGAGCTAACTTTTGAAAGATGTTTTAATGTACACACTATGTAGAATTTCCCGAATTTTTACTTCAGGAAAAGTAGCAGTTAATCATTTTAGTTAGCTAACTATTTTATTAGCTATCTAACAGAAATGCATAACAGTAACCTGAGGGAGCAAACTAAAAAATTATTAATGTGAACAATATTTACAGATTCTTAAAACTATGATAAGACATTCAGACATGGACTAGTAACCAAGCTAGCTAAGTCATTTGAAAGTGCACTTCTGAGTAAACAGTACATTAGGAACAAGGATCTTTAGCTGTTTTGGGTAAATTTGTAGCTTTGACGGTAAAAGATGAATCACTGCTCAAGAGCTTCAGACTAGTTTGCAATTAGAATGTTGATTGATAGAACCAGCAACACCAGTCTCACACACACATGAATGACACAAATATGCAGGAAAGCATTTAAAGTCAGTTTCTTACAATGAACTGAGCACTGAAACTAACACTTTAATTTTGCTAGCTGCTAGTCATTTGTTTTCAGTAACTCTACCTTTGGTTTCTATGGCTTTCTGTAAAGCAGCAGCATCTCTGCTGGCATTGAAGTTCGGATCAGGTCGGACGGTACCATAGTAAGGAGTGCTGCTTCCTTTAGAAGAATCTTTGCCCTGATATTTAACAACCAAAACATTCAGAAAACACTTGTCTTGAAACATTAGTAAAGAAACAATTTCACAAATTATAAAAAAAAAAAAAAGAAACCCCCCCAAAAAAAAAAAAAAAACACAGTAAGCACTAAACAAACCGAATTGTCTTTTGGCTTGTCATCGATGATTCCTTTAAATAGTTTTTGGAAAAATGACATCTTGACAGCTCTAAAAGACACAAATAAGCTAATTATTAACCAGATCATTAATAAATGTTAATATACATATAAATCTTAATAAACCAGGTGTACAATTTTAGCTCAGTACAATGCACCAGGAAATACTTGACCAAAAGGTTTGTCCAACATGTGCTGCTAAGATTTGCATTTAATGTATGTTATAAGCAATTTTAAACCTATTTCTGTTCCTAATGACTATCATAGCTAACACAGCCTCTCATAAGGGTAAAACTGCGTCTCACCTGTGTTATGATGGTCGCAGGTATAAGACTTAAATGTATGGAAGGAACAGAAATTACAGCAGCTCACTGAACTGGTATGAAATGGGTGGAGATTGAAGAATCATGTCCTACTGGTTATACCTGACTGCATGCCAGTACCAGTTAACTTATTTCATAAGAAGCTTATCATACTGTTTCTCAGTGGTTGTGCATTTCACAACTAGACCTTCAGTGGTGTCCTACCCGAGTCTGGCTACTTCTTAATACCATCATTATGATGTCATGGCTATAGAAATAATCCATTTTATACAGAAACTCTATATAACAGAGCGATGCATCACAGAACTGTATCTCATACAGTGAGATTGAATGCCATTACTAAGAAAAAAAAAAACCTCAATGAACACAATTCAGCAAGTCTCCTTTCACTGCATCCACAAATGCACCATCTGCATACATCATATCCAGCAAAAGCATCAATATTATCCTCATTATACGACCCAAGAGTTTTCTGTGTTTTTTTCCCCCACGTATTCTTGGGGAAAAACAGCTATTAAACCCCCATAAAGATATTTGAGATTGTGCAGTTTGCACCAGATGCGGGTTTGACCATCTAATCAACAAATGTGAAAATGCTGATGTGTTCTGATGCCTGCTAAGGGCATCTGATTAGTAATAATCAGATGCCCTTAGCTAAAATCTCTGTCTTTCTATATGTTAGTTTCTATCTGATAGATGGAAACTAACATATAGAAAGACAGAGATTTTAGCTAAGCGCATCTGATTATTACTAATATATACAGGCACTGCACACCTGAAAGAAATGCTGTGAAAAGTAGAGAATACACATTTGGTCATTATTTAATATATATTCAAGGACAGAAATATATTAAAACATAAGTTAGTGATTCTGAAAGTGTTGAGGTCAGCAGAGAAGAGTTTGCTGGCCCTGAACAAACTAGATAGAATAGATTTTGGGGTCCTACCTAAGTTTTATATTCTTTCCTAATAATGTACTTTGATTTTATTCAAAAGAAGAGCCCTCTTTCTGGTCAGGGTGGGCTAGAACCAGAGTTTGTATAGGAGTCAGGAGTCCAAAACCTCAGGTTTAAAAAAAGGAAACACAAATGCAGAATAACAGAATGGCAAAATTTGAAACTCAAGTTTGAAAAGTCTTAAAAAATAGCAAATAGCATTGGGAAAAAAATACTTGAAAACAAAAGCTTACTCTGTAAACTCAGGAAAAGACGGTAGACTCGAAACAACTCAGCAAACAGACCACAAAACTTTACAATCAACAATCAAGAGACAAGCCTCAGGTGGAAACAATAGGCGCTAACGAAGGATTTGGGAGCACTCTGGCGACATCTGGTGGGAACAATTGGAAGCACAAGAAAGAAAAAACATAAATATGGACCCCTGTGAATGGCAGGGAGGCTGGAGGTATGTGTTACAGTTTTTCTCAGGTGCTTGGAGCATTTGTCGAATCATCCTTAATATTTGCAAAACCAGTAAGTGCATTTCTCCAAACGATGTGTACAAAAAGCACAATACATTGGATTTCTTGCAAAAGCCTGTACTTTTCTCAAAATCCTTAGTTCATCTCTCAAAAGTAAGTATTTGAGGTCAATGAACATTTCATTCCCATCAGAATGAAAAAACCCTTTGTCATTGTTCACAAACAAGATCATCAAATGGTTTAGTCATGTTTTCAGTAAAACAGGGCACAATTTCAGTATTTCTTGATATAAGCTAGTTTGTATTATAATGATTGAAAATGCAAAAGGCTAAATTTCTTTTGTTTGGCATCTATGAATTTCAGCAGCACAAATTTATTTGTTTGATTGCATATTTTATTTATATTGATTGCAAGAGACCAGACAGGATTCACACTTTTACTGCACTGTAATAGTCTCAGTTTGTTTATTTTTTGTTCATCCCTTTTCAGAAATTATAAATCTGTTTTGCTCCATTGCCAATTGAAGGTTCACAAGATTCACCTTTGACCTATTTTAGAGAACTAGTTGATCATTGGTTGATCTGATGCCGTTCACTCGCCTTCATTAGTGACATTCAAGTCACATTTACCACAAATATTTTAATAGAGATTTAAGCTTGACAGATGATGACAACTGCTTTAACCATTTTGCATTCAATGACTTATGCAATGAACTGATGCTGAGATGTTTTGGGGGTTTCTATGAAATGTTTTTATGATGTGCAAAAGTGACTAAATGACGTGGAGGTTCAACAAGGAGTTTTGAGAATTTAATTTCTGGTCTGAGAAACGCTCCAAAGGAACTAAGAAAAACTGTAAATTGCAGACTTAAGGCCCATTGAATTGGAAAGAAGTGCATTATTGTGCTCTATTTATTTCTGGTGCATGGGCCCCCAGGATTTAAGTGTCTCTGCTGGGTTCAAGGCTGGCTTGTTCGTTAGAGACAGGAGCTCTAGCAGTCTGCCACAGTTAGGTGTATTAACCCAACTGCAGAGACACACTCAGAATTCACAAAAAAATCTATAGAAAATTTTTATTTACAAAGTTTAAAAACTCAAAAATAAAAATAGAAAATAATAATCCCAAAAACTAAGGTTTAAAAAAAAAAAAAATCCAAATAAAAAATTTAATAATAAAATTCCCCCAAAATACGAAAATTTTTAAACAATGTACTGCTCAGTCACATCTCAGCAAAAAAAAAAAAAGAGAGAAAAAAAAGAAAGAAAAAATCAGGAAAAGACAGGAGACTTGCAAAAAAGACCACACATAATAACAAACAGTCAAGAGACAGATACGAAAGGTGGAACTCATGTACACTCTGGCGACATCTCTTGGGGAAAAACAGGAAACACAAACAAAGAAAGAAAAAAATCTGAAATCTAGCCAGAATCCCTCTGGTTTCTGACACTTATATTCAGTCCTACATGATAGATAAGCTAAGGAACCCAGTAGGTGTTAGATTTGGTATATCTTTTAAAACAATTATGTGTAATGCCTGGAAGTATTGTAATTATTTTTTAACTATAATCAGGAATGCATATTAGAAGGTAATGAGTTTAGATCCCAGAACTGTCAGGCTCTATTGTTAGACCAGAAGCCCTTAACCATCAGATGTATAAATAAATAAAAAGGAATTTTCTGTGGATAAGAGTGTCTGCCAAATCACATATGTGTACTAATGCTGAGAAACACGCAGATACTAAAAACAAACAAAATGTTTATAGATAGATAGATAGATAGATAGATAGATAGATAGATAGATAGATAGATAGATAGATAGATAGATAGATAGATAGATAGATAGATAGATAGATGCATTTGAGTGTAGAAAAATAAACACACAAATGCACGCACACATGCATGCACACTGACACAAACACACACACGCGCACACACACACACACACACACACACACACACACACACACACAGGCTGATGTTTCATTGCATTTATTATAAAAAGCACAAAACAATAAATACCTTAATTTTCTCATCCCAAATATGAAACACCGACACGCTGAATATTTGAATCAAATCAAATATTTTAAGATATGCAAATTACAGAAAAAGTATATCACTTTTGGGGTTTGTAGAATTTGGGGACCTCTTGTGGAGAAATATATTATTGCAAGTTATTTATGAAGCGAATAAACCGATTCTACCTCAAATATTTGATCCAATTAAAAAAAAACGTATAATCGTTGTTTTGCAGTTTCATTCATTATCCTCATGTACTAAACATTTTTTCATTTTGGTTAATTAAAATGTAAATGTTAGGGTTGGCAAGTTTGCGTAAACAAAATAAGCCCAATAGCCATTTAAAATTCAACATTTGAATAAATAAATATAAATAAATAAAATCAGGCCAGTTCCAAAGTCGAGGTCTCTCAGCTTCTGCATTTAAATTACACATTTATGAATATATTCAAATGCCAAAACTGATGCAGGACAATTAAATACATTAAAATTATAGCCAAAGTTGATTTTTCTGACCTGTCCCTAAATGGTCTCATATTATTACACATACAGATATATATATATATATACACAGAGCATGGCAAATAACTGGTGTGCTCAATCATTTCATATTTTCTAATATACATTCACTATCCTGTAAATAATACAGGCAGCTTACATATATTCATATACCCACTCACTATAGAATCTAGATATATTAACATTAAAAATATACAACGTGTACCATGTAACTCTGAGAAAAAAAAAAGAAACTATATAAATATTCAATGATAAAAGTATGCTAAAACATAAAATTAACCCGATTTCAGTGGAAAACATCAGACTTTTAAGCCTGATATGGCAACCTTTAGCCATTCTAACACTGTCATTTATATCTGTCAGTTTATTTGTTTTAAAGGCTGTGGAATGGTGATGACATGCAGCAGTTATAATGAGATACCTAATCATTCCTAGCAAAACATGACAGCTCCATCGCCTCAACAATGCTAGTTACTGAATACACAATAAGTTATATATTGCAATTTTACATTTAAATTCCATTGTATGTAATATACAGCATTTAATCTGTATGTATGTATGTGTTTGAAAGATAAGATAATAGAGCTTCATTATTATGTATCATTTGTGTGAACAGTTAAACAGGTTTAATAGTCTGGGTACATAGTTCACTTCATCATTCAGGAGGTAGTCTGATACTATCTAGTGCTAGTGGCTAGTGCTAGTGTGTAGTCTTATTGTCCCCTGCGATGTCCTGTGCCTGGAGGTGGACCCGGGTGTCCTGGCAGAGGCCCAGCAGTCCTGGGGCCTGGGGCTCGGTTCACAGGCCCCCGGGCATTAGGATTGGCCGAAGCCAGCGATACGTCTTTCTGTAGGTTCACACTATTCGCAGCCGATCCAGGCTTCACTTTCGATGGTTTTCCTCCACCGCGTTTCTCTTTGGTATGGAGAAAAAATGAAAAAGAATTTTATATGAGGCAAATGCTGTGAAATTATGGCTGTAAGGTGGAACCTGTTCTCACCTGCGTGTCCCTCTGAATCCGGCATATTCGGGCGTCTGGGTAGTAAATCCTCTAAATCTTTCATCACCTGATTTGTGCTGTCTTTGTTATTTCTCCTGTTCTTTTCCTCATCTCTTGCCTAAGAATAATTAAATAATAATAATAATAATAATAATAATAATAATAATAATCTAAAACTAACCAACCTATACCCCACAAACATACACAAAAGAATTTCATAAAACAAAAACATAATTTTTTTTTTTTAATGACAAAAACAGGAGCCAACTAAAGTTAACTAGATTCATTGCTGGCAGAAAAAAAACATTATGAAGACATGATGAAGGCCTGAACCAGCCTGAGCAGAAGAAGGTATTTAGGTATGCTAAACCTAGCCGTATATAGCTAATGACACAAAAACATTTTTGTTTTTTTAAACTTACCATTTGCATTTTCTTTTTTAGCTCATTGTTGGCGTTCTGATAGGCCTCAGACACTGAGTTGAGATAGTAAATTGCCAGACTGCAGAATAACAACAAAACACAGTCTTTCATTACCGTGAGTCAAGAAACAAGGGAGAAGGGACAATGTAGTTGATGTACAGAATTGTTCTGAATAAAAAAAAGAGTACAGATGAAATGCGTGAGGGACTCACACCATGAGCAAAACAGCTGGGATGATGAGGCCGGGGTTGGCAGCGTAACCGAACAGCTTCCCCATAAAGGCAGGCAGATCCAGATCTATTGTCTCGATCAGTACATCAAACATCCTCTCTTTGCCACTGTGAGAACAAATAAAGGTGTGCTCACAGATCGTGAGGTCTCATTGCAGATGGCCGTTGCAATTTATAATGAGAAATGTTTTGATAGAACTTAATAGAAATGGACTTTCCAAGAAATTGTGAAATCAAACAAAGTGAGTTTAATATAAAAGGGTTATGAGCTTAATAAGTGGTGTGTGTGTGTGTGTGTGTGTGTGTGTGTGTGTGTGTGTGTGTTGATAACCTAAAGGGCCCACAGTCGAAGGACGGTGGCAGAGACATGATGGTGTAGACGACAGGCAGCAGGCTGAGGAAGAGGATGAGAAGAAGGAGACCCATGTAGAAGTTGTTGGATTTCGAGGCCTTGAAGACTCGCTCATGGGGAACGTTGGTGGCCATGACGGCCCAGCACTGGTAGTACATAGAGGTCAGGAGACGGAGGACGTTGATGCCGACCAGACCAGGAGCGTAGAATGCTCCCATCCTAAAACACATACACACCATTTTGGAGATGATCAAAATGGATGATCAATAATTTGGGCCATTAAATAAATGAAAAATCATCTTCTTCAGGAGCACAGACCAGTTCACTTTGAAAAAAAGAATGCCACACACCAATGCATTGCAGGCTTCTGTACATTAAAATGATACCCTATTACGTCTCATGATTTTGCGTCCTACCAAATCATCCCTTGATTGAAGACCAGTCCGAGGACATTGCCACTGATGTCAAACTCACCATAGGAGGGCTAAAGACAGTAGATAAAGATAGAAGTTAGTTACCCAAACAGTGAAATAAAAAAAAAGCATGAGTGTAAGATGACCTACCCAGCCTGCCTCCAAGTCCCAGCACCAGCAGTAGTTAAGGAAGCGAACAACCAGAGCCCTCACAAAGTCCCCGATAAAGATCGTCAGATACGTCACTTGGATATCAGAGACGGTCAGTTTCACAAATTCCTATGGAGAACAGTGTTTTAACCAACATACACATTGCTGGACTAAAAAAATAAAATAAAAGTAGAATACTAAAAGGCAACAGCATGTATGTGGCAGCCTGGGAAAACCCTTTAATTGGGTCAAATCTACTATATCTACTATAAATACTTATTAAAAGAGAATTTAACATTTAAGGGACATTCTACATCTGCAGCTGATTGAAAAGACATTCTACATCATCAGCTGATTCAAAATGCACCTGGGAGACCTAGTTCTCCTACACCATCCCACTGCTACGCTCCCTTCACTGGCTTCTTGTAACTACTAAATCAGATTAAAAAAACTGATCCGCCAAAACCAAAAGTGGTCACACCATCTTTTAGGGTATGAGGAAGACGTGCTTTAAGACTCTGTTCTGGCACAAAGGTGGTGAAATGAATTTGCAGCTGATGTCCATAAAGCTGAGTCACTAGCGGTCTTCAAACATCCAATGTTTCAAAGACTTTCATAAGTACATAAATAAGCACATCATTTTTTTTTTTACTGGTTTGTGTTCTTAGTTAAGGATCTAATGAAGCAGTATTAGGACATATAAATTCTTCCAAATGTCAAAAACATAAATGTAAGGTGAATAGAATTGAAATGTTGATCCACTCTACTGATCCCTGTTCATGCCAAACAATCACTGATTCATAAAATAAGTCTCCATAGTAGACCATACAGAACATACATTTTAATATGTATTCTGTATCTTCTTCTTCTTCTTTTGAGTGCTCCCATTAGGGGTCACCACAGCGGATCATCCATCTCCATACTACTCTGTCCTCTATATCTGCCTCTTTCACATTAACTTTCTGCATGTCTTCCCTCACCACATCCACAAACCTCCTCCTTGGCCTTCCTCTTTTCTTCCTTCCTGGCAGCTCCATTCTTAGCATTCTTCTACTGATATACCCCATGTCCCTCTTCTGCACATGTTCAAACCATCTCAATCACATCTCCCTCACCTTGTCTCCAAAACATCCTACATGCGCTGTTCCTCTAATAAACTCATTTCTAATCTTGTCCATCGTTGTTACTCCCAATGAAAATCTCAACATCTTCAGCTCTGCTACCTCCAGCTCCACCTCCTCTCTTTTACTCAATGCCACTGTCTCTAATCCATACAACATCGCAGGTCTCACCACAGTCCTATAAACTTTCCCTTTCATTCTTGCAGATACTCTTCTATTACAAATCACTCCTGCTATCACTCTTCTCCACCCGGCCTGCACTCTTTTCTTTACTTTCTAACACACTCTCCATTACTTTTCACTTTTGACCCTAGTTACCTAAACTCCTCCACCTTCTCCACCTCTTCGCCCTGCAACTGCACCACTCCACTGCCGTTCCTCTCATTTACACACATGTACTCTGTCTTACTCCTACTGACTTTCATTCCCCTTCTCTCCAGCGTGTACCTCCAGCTCTCCAGGCTCTTTTCAACCTGCTCATTACGCTCACCAAAAATCACAATATCATCCACAAACATCAAAGTCCACGGAGACTCCTGTCTAAAAGTGTCTGTCAACCTGTCCTTCACCACTGCAAACAGGAAAGGGCTCAGAGCCGATCCTTGATGCAGTCCAACCTCCACCTTGAACCAGTCTGTCGTTCCTACTGCACACTTCACTGCTGTCACACTGTCCTCATGCATGTCCTGCACAACCTTTACATACTCACATCTCTGACACACCAGACTTCCTCATACAATAACACAACTCCTTTCTCTGCACCCTGTCGTACACTTTCTCTAAATCCACAAACACACAATGCAACATCTTCTGCAATCTGGTTAAATATGTATTCTGTATAGCTGTATATATTTTTTCACTTAATTCTTATTTCATGGTTGCCGTAAAATCTGATGGGTTTTCCCAGACTGCTACACATTTGTGTGTGACTTATTGTGACTGAAACTTTGGCCATAATTTCTTATATAATTTTCACACCAAAAAAAATTATCACACTATAAAAGCATCTAATACAATCCTTATCCACTAGATATCATTTTGTTGAATTAAAACAATGGGCGGTGAGAGATAACAGGGAGCCTCATTACTATCCCCACTGTTGTCTCCCAGCACGGGCCCCGGATCACATCGGCCGGGTTGAGAGGGGGCGGCGTGCCTGTCGCGTTCGGGTTACTGGCACTGTAGTTGGCATAATATTCCTTCATTAACCAAATGCTTGCATTCTTGATGGATTGTTCCTCCACCAGCTTAGAGAAAAACAAACATAAATATGTTATATACATTGATATACATTTTGTTACCCCTATCTAATTTTTCTATACAATTTTCTTTTAGGCTAAAATGTAACAATGGTCTTAAATGGTGAATTTATATCAAAAGTTACATCATCATGATCATCATCATCGTCATTATCATGATCATACCTTTTGATTGACCTCATCGAACAGAGCCAGCAGGAATGTATAGAGGTTACCCAGGAAAAGGGCGAAGATGCGTCCCAGTTGCCACTTGAGGGCGATGCGGGGGTGGTATTCCTCCAGCTCGGCGATAGTCTCAAACAGCATTGGGCCCACAAGTCCAAGCAGCGACATTATGATCTCCATCTGAATAAAGTTCACCAATATTTTGAACCTCATTGGAGTGGAATATCTTTAGTGGCCTGCTATATAGAGCTCTGACCCAATTAGGGGTCAGACCTCAACCCTAGGCCTCAACCCTCCTGAACACCTTTGGGATGGATTGGAACACTGACTGCACTCCAGGACTCCAAACCAGACCTCAGTACATGACTTCACTAACACTATTGATGCTGAATAAGCATACATTTCCACAAACACACTCCAAAATCTATTGGAACAACTTCCGAGAAGAGAGAAGTTTACTATAACAGCAAATGGGGACTGAATGTGGAATTGGATGTTCAAAAAGCATATAGCAACAAAGCTTATTAAATACAAAGCTAGGGAAAGTTGTGCTGTAGTACCTCATTTTTCTCATACCAGCTCAGATCGTCCCTGCCAGCAAACTCTTGTGAGCGTTTGACTACGAAGTAAATGAGATATCCGCTTCCTCCCAGAATGCAGAAAATGAGGAAGTTAGCCAGGACACGCAGGAATCTCCTGAGGTGGATGTTCTCATCCTTCTGGTTCTCCTGTTCATCCACAATGGACTCCTACAATACACAGGTATACCCTTTTAATGCAAACACTCACACAGTGTAGACTATGTTTCTAGAACAAATAAGTACACCTGCACATTCTAACCTAAACCCCCTCAGATTCATGCACACACCTTAAAACTTGTGGTGATGGAGGCGAACTTGTTGTCAGCCGTCTCTGAGTTACCAATGAGGTAGTCCCAGCTCGTGAACATCTTCCAGGCAAAGGTGAACTCGCTGTCCTCGCCGTCCCCACCCCCCACATCTGCGTTTTTAGCCATCCTAACGGCGAGAGTGGACTGCGTTCATAAAAGTGGGAATCCACTCTAGCTGGCAGGATAACAGAAGCGCATTCTTCTGTTTTGACAAATAGCACATTCAACCAGTCCGAACCAGGGCAAGTAAATGACAAGTCAAATTCTAAAGTAATAAAGGGTCTATTTTCATGACGACACAAGCGGAATTTGTTGAGTTAATGCCAACGTGTTGACAATTTAAATATGTCCATTTTTTTCTTACCATTCTTTGCCTGGTTGTTATTTTCGTGGTAAAAATTATAAGCACTGATATTGGAGGATTGGGTGCGATTTTCTAAATTACCCAACTAAATTTGGACAAAAACAATACTAATATTAGACCTTCAGTGCAAAAATAAACATACTCTCCTGACTTTGTTGTAAGGGCATAAATATTTGTGGTCACTTGAATCCAGTTTTCTGATTTATTTTAACAAAATCACCTCAGGTTTTATTTTGTGGTGACCTGGAAAACCCATTTGCATAGTAAAATGATGACCTATACAGTGAGTGGTATAAATATTCAAATCACCCCCTTGAGATTTTTCACATTTGGCAGCATTACAACTATAAAATAGGTTTAATTGTGTTTAACCTTAATTGGCTTTTGCCATTGATACCCATACCCTTTAAATCCCCAACACTTCCAAATTTTCAAAAAACAATTTTTCCTCTCAGTTAGGGTCATGTGCCAATTTGCCCCAACAGTTTTGTTCTCCCATGCAAACCATAGTTATTAAAATCCAACATGTGCTTCCCCAGAAACATGTAAAGCTAGACTAAATAGTATTTTTACTGTACAGTAAGAGGTTCTTGGCTCACAATATCCGAATAAAGGAGCAAAAATTGCTCTGTTGCCTTATTCGAGAGCCCACATTACCAAATAGGGGTACTGTGAATAGCCACTTCGAAATCAACACACAACCACTGTAAACTGGTATTTCTTATTGTATTGTATTGTATTGTATTGTATTTGTATTATTTAGTATTAGTATGATGATTATACTATGAGGTAACAAAATGTATACGGACCTCTAAAAACATAGCTGAACCTGTTTTAGTTGAAAATCTCTGTGATTGACAAATAAAAATCGATTTGTCTTTAATTTTTCAATTATTTATTTTGCTGGAATAAAGTCACTCGAATCGCCTGAGGGATTTTCCCAGACCACCACATTTTTATGATGGATAAAAATGGTCAAGCACACAGCAAGCCACAAATCAGTGTAGAGCACACGCTCTGTTTTGAACTTGTTTTAATTGCTGCTTGATGGTATCTATTTATCACCAACCTACAATGCAACAGCAAGCTAAACATTTAGAGAAGAATAAATGATGGAAGAAACTCCTGACTTGAAATTCTCACAACACATGTAGCCTTATTTGCACAACATTTTTGTAGTTGAAAAAAAGGTTTTGGGCTCACGATGATTTTATTACATATCAATCAGTGTTTAACTCATGAACATCATTCTATCAGTAGTTGGTGTGCCGAGAGTAACGTTAAAGTCTTTTCACATAAACTAAGTTAAGCAAGAGTTATGTGACAAAAATAATAATTGGAACAGAACCATAATAAATTATAAAACTTTGAATACTTAATTACAGTTAATGGCAAGTACTTTTGTACCTTTACTTACATGAATGTTAAAAGGGAGCACTTTTAATTTTGTTAGAGTAATATTTTATGTAGTGTATCTCTACCTTTACTCAAGTACATGGTTTGTGTACTTCGTCCATCACTGTTAAGATGTAATACTTATGAGAGTTTAAATCTTACGTCAAAGACAGACTGAACTATCAGCATTCAACATGACCTGTAATAATATTTCATGCCATTTCTAGCAGCTCTAGTAATGGATGAAATGAGACTCACGTTCGGATCACAACCATGAGGCTATACCCGAAGGTCCCAACGCCCACCATGAGGTAGGACAGAGGGAGGCGGAACTTCAGGAAGCCAATGGTTCTCTGGTTATTATAGTAGCCATAGAATAACACCGAGTACTTGCAGTAGCCCTGTTAAAATAAAACGAGTCTTGTTACAAAGGTGCAAAAAATTAGTCAGTGCATTCTTAAGAATAAAGATATTTATGAAAACATGGACTCATGTAATATACTAATAAGATCTTACACTAAAGTCTGTGAGAACCGAATAGTCCATTGCGGTGTCTTGTTCCTCTCGTGGAACTGTTTTTCGAGGAATAGAGCCATAAGGGAGACCCATGAGAACCTGTAAGATATACATCCAATAGAAATATAATAGAAAAAATATATGAACATGTTTTTTTAACAAAATAATGTAGTTTTTCAAGGCTCGAAGACACCTGCTACAATTTCCAGAAAGAGACCAAATGTGGAGTGGAAAAATGCAAAGTCAGTTTACTTTGCTCTTGTTTTTGTATTTTATCACAGTATTTTATTGTGTTCAGGGAAAATTTTGCTTTAGTACATTTTTAATGTATAATATTTCGAACTGAACACTTATAATAAACAACAGTAAATAAGAAGCTGCCATTAGAATATAAGTGTAATCTCATTGTTCTCTCACTGAGTATCTGTAACTATAAAAAAACTCTCTTTATTAAGGTCTTATATGCAGGAAAATAAACCCTGAACTGAATCCATTATTCACATAGAGTTCTCATAGATCACTACTTCTCCCTTTAGTACTAAAATACTTTTAAAAACGAGTACCTTAACGAGTACCCTTTCTGTACTTTTACTCAATTTTTACACAAGAACAAAAATGTTTAATTCGGCACACGATACATACAAGGAAATGCATTTTTTTCTTCAATCTGTTGAATTCCGTCTGTTGCTATATTCATTTTTAAAACATCTAATTGTTGTGCATGAAAAATGAATGATCCTCTCTGACCTCTGGGATCACGATCAGGCCAAAGGTCAAACTGAAGAGAACAAGGTTCATGCCGTACATCCAGCGGAGGAAGATGAAGTACGAGGCGACTGAAGAGCCGAAGTGACCTGAGAATTGAATACACAGTGGTTCTGAGAATTACAGGATGAACATGTTATAAGGGAATTAGTTGAGGTTTGAAAAACAAAACAAAGGCACTTTTTGTTGTTTCAAACAGGTGAGGAGGTGCTTCGAAATAATCAATATAAAACAAGTCAAATCCAATGAGAGATTTGCACAAAAAAAGGAGATTTATGAATGAATGATTATGAACCCATTCCCTAAGAAAGAATAAGAATGTTTTATGTTGAATTATGGAGGCAACAAAGTAGAGTACACCATTGTAGCAGTACTGGAGGCTAATAAAAGTGTTTAAAACCATACTATTAATCCTAACAGCGCATCTGTTTTCCCCATAGTTTTGAACAAAAAAGCATTGAATATGTAGAATCTCAGAATCGGAGTCAGGTACATTAGAGACCCGCTCTCAGCATGTAAAGCAGGGGTCTCCAATCTTTTCCAGAAAGGGCCAGTGTGGGTGCAGGTTTTCATTCCAACCAATCAATGGTCACACCTGATAGTCATTGAAAATGAAGATCATTAGGTTTGAACAGGTAGAATTTGGTGTGGACTTGCTTGGTTGGAATAAAAACCTGCACCCACACTGGCCCTTTCTGGAAAAGATTGGAGACCCCTGATGTAAAGTGTCCTGTATTTAAAATATTGCTTATGGCAGCTTTAAAGAATGTTAACATTTACATATAGTGTTTTATTATTTTACGTATATTATTTACTTTAGAAATATGTCAGTGTTTATTTTTTTACATGATATTCTTTCCTGTAGTGTGATTTCTTTTTGTAGTTGGGTAAAGGAAGATAGAATCAATCCAATTTTGTTTCCCATTCCAAAGTTTTTTCACTTCAACTTATTTTAGCCAAATGTGTTGAATATCAGAGGATATATTTTGTTAACTGTGAACAGATTGTCAGGTAAATTGCAATGTGTTTTTGTTTAAATGAGCCTTAGGCACTAGTGATGGGACGATCGGATCATTTTAGTGACTTGATTGTATGAATCTCATTCATCAAATTTAGTTCATTCAGTCATTTAGTTCATTTTGTTTCTTCGATCAGCAATAAAATTAAATGTTAAATTCAAAATAAGCAAATTCCCCAAAGTCTACATACCAAACTATGAATATAGTTCCAATAGTTTATATATGTATACTGTACATAACTGCATAGCGACTCGGACCAGAGGACTCATAAGAACTACTCAATTCTGTTTCCTGTGTAATGCAAACTAGAAAAGTCGAGAGTAAACTACTTGATTCTGTTTCCTATACATAACCTACAGAGATTTTCTGATGCTTTGCTCGTGTTCAGTAGAAAATGAACAAATCACTCTTGAAAATGAACAAATAGTTCATGAACGAACCCTCACTATTACGCCCAATCCAGCCAGACAAATTGAATCACTACGTGGTTGAAATTCACCTGAAAAAGTACAATCTCACTGCCGATGCTTTAATATATTCAGTAAAGATTTTATATGTACAGTATATTAATCATGTCATTTACAGATCACCTTGAAATTTGGAACTCACTTTCAACTTCCTTTATTTTCCGTTCCCAGGGGATGCAGGCCGTCTTGAAATTATCGAAGTCTCTCTGAAACTTGATCCATTTCTAACAAAAAAAGCAAATCAGACACGGAGCATAAAGTCTGCAGAACGGCGTGAGATCTGTTCCGGCATCCTTACCTTTGCCATCATCACTTTGAAAGCATACAGTTTCTTGCCTTTTCCTTTGCCCAGAGCACCTTCAAACTTATCCACAAACACCTGAGCTTCCCTAATAACAGAAGATCAACAAAGTGAGTATAAATGCAGATTTAAAATGGCGTTTGGATGGATTTGGACACCTTAAACTCTCCATCGAAATGTTTTATTTAGTGAGTAGTATGAATAATTAAAATAAGCACTAGGGGCTTGCAAATAAGCACTATGGTAATAGTTTACTAATAAAACTATGTGCGAATTCTGGTTATAGTGGATGAAAAAAACATCTGAGGCAGATGAAAAGGCGATAAAGAATAAACTGGGATTCTATTGGTGCTATTGGTACTTCAGTAAGCTATTAAAGGAAATTTGGGAATGTTGGGAAAAGTGCTATATTTGTAGTTTATTTTACTATAATAACATATAACAGTTTACATTAAGTGGAAATTTGTATGATAAACTATATTTTATCTCACTCTGATCTACTCCATTTGAAGAATTCCTTTAAAGTTGAGCCACAGATTTCTCAACACTATCTAAAGACACTGATCCAGACCCATTTATAGACGCTACTAAGACCCCCGTTAAAAATGGCAACATAAAAAAAAAACCCGAGACTCAGTCAGAAGTCAGAAATGCAGAAGTCATTCCATCATCAGGTTATAAGAAACTTCTGTATCACATAGCATGCTGTCATTGGAACAATTTCTGCTTAATAATCTAGTATGAAACACAGATTTGATCTTTTTCACTCAATACTGTTTTTTATTAGGTTAAAATTCAGTTTTATTGATACTGATTCTATTTTTTATTTGTTTGTTTCAACATTTTTCTCCTATTTTGTAACATTTGCACTTTTTAACATTTAAATTATGTCACAACTGGCCATAAAACTTTTTTTTTTATACTTAATAGTTTGAAGAAAATATACTTATTTTCTTATACTTATTGATATAATTTTTGGGATTTGGTTTGACACCTTCATTGTTGCACAAGTAAAACAACCCAAAAAAGTTATCCTGAAAACCAAAAATTTTAAATTACTTTAAACAAAAACTCATGTTTTTGCTATATTCATGACTATTCAATTTATTTATTTAATTTATTGTAAAAACGAGTAGCTGTGTAACCCCTAGTCAGTAAAATGAAATTAATATGAAAGGTGTGGATGCAGTGAGAAATGTAAGCCACTGTCCAGCTGGAGAGTGTAAGGGGTTCAAAATTATCAAGGAAATAAAAGTAAAATATGCCATTTATGATTTAAAACATATCAGAAAGGGGGAAATGGTAGACCAGATATGCTTCTTGGAAAAGACATTTCCACTTAAACCCTGCGAATTGCAATGAACAAAAAAAATCCTACATCTGCATTAGACTTATGTTATTCCCACTCATATTATAAACACTTTAACTTTTACACTTAAAACAGCAGTCAGTCACAGGCCACAAAAACAATGTGATAAACTAAAAGAATCACAATAGAAAAAAACACTTTCACACTCATCCACAGTACTTGAGGTGTTTGAGCCTCCTCTTCATCCGCCACGGCTTGCTCCTAATATTAGAGATCAGCTTCTTCTTTTCCTCCACCTCTTCCATTAGTCGAGCCCTTTCGCCCTCTGACATGGACTCCTCCTCCTCCTCCCCCCCCTCTGACTTTGAGTCCTCACTGGGGTAGTGGGGACGCGCAGGGGTGGGAGGGAAGAAGAAAGAAGGAGCGATGAGCAACGCTACTACAGGCTGTAAACAGGCTTATGCTGATCTGGGACCAGTTTTGCAGCTTCAGCCGCGTCAGGTTCCTAGACCACCATAAAAAGGGGAAGGCAGAGCCTGACGGTCAAAGAGTTTTAACGTTATAATACAGTTAGTACAGTTGGGTTGAATAACACTTTCAGCACAAATGCATGTTTACATGCATAACCAATAATGCATGTAAAGTCACATTGTTACAAACGAGTCACATGAACTTCATATATGATCAATTACTTATGAAATTACACACTTTTGTGTTTGTTTGTTTTTTGTTTTTTTTACAGATGTCCAAAAATCTCTATGAGCAAATACCAAAATCCAGTGGAACATCACTATAGAACACTATAACAGCAAATAGAGATCTTCATGGTGTTCCCATGACATCACACCTGCTTACTAGAGTACACGTGTGCAATTTCAGATTTTCACATACATTTCTATATTATTCGCATCGACCCATGTGAAAAACAGAAGTGTATGTGATTTTTCTGGACATTATTTGCTTATACTCTTAATTCATTAAAGTTCATTAGACAAATATTTTAAATGACACAATAACTAAACCAACCGCATCGAAAAAATTTTATTCACTCCTTAAAAATCAAACCACACCCACTCACCCTTTTGAGTCCTCACTGGGATAGTGGGGACACGCAGGGGTGGGAGGGAACAAGAAAGAAGCAGCGATGAGTAATGCAATTACGGGCTATTAACATGTTAATGCTGATCTGGGACCAGTTTCGCAGCATCAGCTGCAGTACATGATATAATGACGGAAAAAAAAATCACATGACTCGTGATATTACACATGTGGTTACACATGTGCATTTTAGGTATCATATACTTTAGCATGTGATTTTTTTTTTTTCATTTTAGACAAAAAAAATTTTTTTTTTTTTTTACAAACAAATTATGATTTTTTTAAATACAGAATGATTAATTTATTTTAAAGTGATTTATGATTTTTTTATTACATCACATGATATTTTTTTATACCACTCCTTTATTTTTGTTTTTATTTACTTTTTCCTTATTCTCCCCTGATTATCACATTCGTAAATTATTTGTTTCACTTTATTTATTTTCCCCATTATTTATTTTAATCATGTGGCACAATGTCTCAGACATTTCAATTTCTACTTATAGCCTACTGAAATATCCGTGCTTCGTGGTGTTTTTTTGTACCTAATCACGTGATTCACATCATCAAATGAAAAACAATAATCGCATGCGATCATGTATGATGATAATCACAAGTGATTTTCACACGAAGGTTGGACAACGAGGACTCATTTGCCTTACTTGAAGATAAGATATGGTGCTGGGAACAGGAAAAAATTGTGCAAAATCGAAATCATTATATAAAGTTTTATAAAGTGATTTATTCCTTAAGAAATCAAACCAGCCACCACAACCCACTCACCCTTTTGAGTTCTCACTGGGATAGTGGGGACGCACCGGGGTGGGACGAAAGAAGGAAAAAAAAAATGGCGATGAGCAATGCTACTGCAGGGTATTAACAGGTATATGCTGATCTTGGAACAATTTTGCAGCTTCAGGTGCATCAGCTTCCTAGACCACCATATAAAGGGGAAGGCAGAGAGTTTCATGTTTTGAAGCAAACAGGGAATAATGCAAATTTGAGACTTTTATGAATACATTAAGAATTTTGGACATAGAAGATAAGATTTTTGTGGTTCCCCATACAGAAGATTCACAATCAATTTTTACATAACACGTGCACGGTATAATTTACCAAATTTGTCCATTTTAAATGGACTTTTCGCACTGCAATGTTTTGTTTTTATTTTTATGTCTGATTTATACACACGATTCATTTTTAGGTGTTTTTTTTTTACACATAATTAATTTACGACTATTTTTAGATTTATTTATACTATATATACATAAGGACACTCACCTCTCCTAAATCACTATCCTACTTGGCTTCTATGGCTGAATGAGCACAAATCTCCAAAAGCACATTCCAAAAGCTGGTGAAACATCTTCACAGAAGTGTGGAGGTTTTTACCAGCAAGTTTGTAGTAAATGTGAAATGGCATACAAAAAGCACATACCAATGTTATGGGCAGGTGTCTACAAACTGTTGTTCATACATTGTATGATTTATAGACTTGACACACAAGTGAAGTGTATGTGATTTTCTGTAAGCACCAGACAATGATAGGAATGATTTTAGATATTTTGAAAGCATCAACGTTGTAGGGAATTTAAAATTATCTGGAACAAGTAAAGCAACATACAAATACTTTATCCCATGATCAATTTTTTTGAGTCACTCAACTCAAAAAACACACCCACTTTGAGTAGATTTGACTCAAATCTACTTTCACATAATTTATTTGTTACATGATATATATATATATATATTAATTTCCATCTGTGATACTTTAAAATGATTTACTTATTATCATGTGGTTCTTTAAAACATGTTATTTAGTATTTAATACATTTACATTTATGAAATGTGGCAAACGCCTTTTTCCAGAGTGACTTTTAATTATCTCACAACTGAGCAGTTAAGGGGTTTGTATGCCAGTAAGGCCAACGTATGATTTACTTAACTACCCCAATCCCCCCTTATTATTATGTTATTTTTTAAAACATGATTAGAAGGATTTTTTATATAAATTTATCATCACGTTTTTATCTGAAATATATTATTCCATTATTTATTATGACTTGATTCCTTATAAACATATTTGGTTATTACTACATGATTTCTTGATGATTGTCACATGATTTTTTTTTTTATGGTTCTCATGGAATTTATATATATGCTTCTTTATTAGTTTTCAAAGTTCCACATGATATTATTTCTCCAATTTTCACACACAAATAACTGTTATTCACGTGTGATCACATGGTACTCCAATAATCGCATGTAAAATAGGGGGGGATTCGGTAATCCAACACAATCCCTTTTTTCTATTCACTTCCTTGAAAACCCAAACCAACCACCACACCCACTCACCACTTTGAGTCCTCACTGAGATAGTGGGGACGCACCGGGGTGGGAGGAAAAAAGAAAGAAGAAGCGGTGAGCAATGCTACTACAGGGTATTTACAGGTTTATGCTGATCTGGACCAGTTTTGCAGCTTCAGCCACGTCAGGTTCCTAGACCACCATAAAAAAGCGGAAGGAGGTCAAAAAGTTTCATCGTTTCAAGCAGTCAGGGAAGAATTCAATAAGTAAAGTGAAATTATATAACATTTATGGCACAAATGCATATTTACATGCATAAGCAATAATGCATGTAAATCCACATTGTTTAATTAGAAGCAGTAGAGCCCCTTATAGAGAAGTCACATGACAAGCTTTACACTTATAGAAGACTTTTTAAATATAGAGAATAAGATTTTTTAAATAATGTTATTTTTTTTACATTTCAATGATTATAAACTAATCAGGCATAACATTATGGCATTATAATGTTCTGAACGTTGAAGTAAATAATACTAATTACCATCCTGGCACCTGTTAGTGGGTGGGATATATTAGGCAGCAAGTGAACATTTTGTCTGCAAAGTTGATGTTTAAAAAGCAAGAAAAATGGACATACAGATTTGAGCGAGTTTGACGAGGGCCAAATTGTGATAACTTGACAACTGGGTCAGATCATCTCCAAAACTGCAGATCTTCCGGGCTGTTTCAAGTCTGCAGTGTTCAGTATCTATCAAAAGTGGTCCAAAGAAGGAACTGTGGTGAACCAACGACAAGCTCATGAAAACACATGAAGAGAGAAGTCTGGCCCGTGTGATCCGGTCCAATCCGAACTGCTGAAGAAGATAATGCTCTTAATGCTCGATGGGTCGGAACTGCTTTGGCAGCAAAAGGTGGACCAACACAATATTAGGCAGGTGGTCATAATGTTATGCCTGATCGGTTTTTTATATATAATTTTTGCACACGTTTATTTCCACGTGATTTTTTTTTGCACATAATTAATTATAATATTGATATTTAGATATTGATATTTTTTTGTTTATTGATTCGTTTATTTTGAAGCATGATTACATGATTTATTGCTTTTTTAATCCCATGGGGGTTTGAATTTTCAATGATTCGACTTATATAATCACATTATTCACAGAATTTCATGGAAATGACAGAGGATATGCATGTGAATTTTCCATCAGGGGCAATAAAACGAAGGATAGTTTGCTCGTCACTCAGATACTCTAAAAACATTGACGCAGCTAGGAATGGAAATGAATCAGAAATAGTGCAAGTTACACCAAAACTAAATAAACACATTTATAACGTTTCTTGAAATCAGATATGCAATCGGCCACCACACCCACTCACCACTTTGAGTCCTCACTTGCATAGTGGGGACACGCAGGGGTAAGAGGGAAGAAGCAATCATGGGAATAATGCAGTTAAAGAATAATGCAACAATGTCAGTTGAATTAAAGACAAATTTGGTTGCAAATGACTATTTAGATACATAAATGAATAAGATAAATAATTAAAAGAGAGAACATTTTAAAAAGCAGGACTGATTTTACAATAGTAGCAGGTTTTTGTTTTTTTCTAAACCACCATACCTACTGCTCTTCTTGGTACTTTTGCCTCTCTTGTTTTTGCCTCCTGCTGGCTTTCCTCTCTTCCGATTCCCCGCACACCTCTTCGGAGGAATGTCATAATCGCTGTCATCCTCCGAGGCTGCCCTCTGAGCTGCCTTCTTCCTGTTGCCCGCCTTGCGACCTCTAGGAGCCTCGGCCTCTTCATCCTCATCTCCACCGTCCTCACTGGCAGCTGCTTTGCCTTGCTTGCTTACTGCCGTTTTATTGTTTTTCCCTTTGTTTTTGCCTTTATTGATGTCTGAATGCATGTACGCAGACGTACATGAATGTTGGTTAAACAGAGAAGCACATTTTTCACATCGTAGCACTGGGATAAGTCATGATGTCATCATCGTGATTTTGCAGTAAAGAATAGACTAGCGGCAGCCACACAGACCAACGCTAATAAAACGCATAGTGGATGGATGAAGCCTTGAGAAGCCCAAAGCACTTAAATGGCAAAAATATAATTTGTACTTTTAAAAAACTTTGTTATTTACAATTGGAATAAGTTTCTTTACTGGCAAACGCAAATCCCATTTTCAAAAAAACCTAGAATTAGCTATACTACAGTTACACTATACTATTATTTGGAATACAGCAAACTTCAATTAAATTTATTTCTGTTAGCAAACTGATGATAGATGGATAGCTACCTCACCAAAATGCATAGTTAGCTAGCTCGCACCTAACATTGGTTAAATACTGCTAAGTGTTTTATGTTGCTAATTAATGCTAGTTAGCGTGCTAACAATATGCATTATAGATACACTCAAGTCATGCAGGAGAATTTGTAAGGATCTTTTTTTTTCTTTTTTTATTACTCTGATTAATTAATTAATTAATTAATTGCCATTACTTTTCTTTTTTTACTAGATAAATAAGAGCATTTTTAGTTTTAAAATGGTGTAGCGGTTAGGATTGCTGGTGGCCCGTATTCCACTCCTGGTATGGAAAACCTTCTCACTTGATACTTTTTTTTTTACTTTATACTTTTTTATTCATTAAATTTTTTTAAGGCCTATACTCTATTTCTATTTTTTATGTTTAAATGTTGGACAGACGTAAAAAGCATTTCACTGCATGTCGAATGAATGTGTATGAATGTGTATGTGACATAAAATGTAAAATTGAATTTGAATTAGCCTCGAAATGTAGCTGTGTTCATGTCTATCAGCTCTGATCATTTACTGATCTTTATTCCCCAAAGGTGTTAAATTCCTGATTCTCTGATTTTAAAATGTCCAAATTTGAAATGTTGGTTACTACTATGTGACAAAAAATGCAACATTAGTTATTTAGCTACCTAATGCTAGCATCAACCTCTACCCATCTTTATAGAGTTTACTAGCATTAACCAAAAGACTGGTTTGTATTTTGCAGATAGTTCATTGTACTCCTTTATGTGAACAAAATAATTAAAATAAAAGCCATCACATAATTTCTAATGGTTTCCACTAAAAATGCTATTCCATATCATTACCAAAAGGCTTTCATTATGAGTGTAAAAAATTGTAGGAAAATGGTATCAAAATATGTCTTACACGTTACAATAATAGGGTTTCTATTGGGGTTTTTGTTCTTGTGTTTTTATTTCAGCAGGTCTTAGCGTTTCAGTCATTACATCAATTTCTTCTCCAATGTTCTGTAATCGGTTTGAACTTTTAATGTAAACACATTTCTGCCCGCTCTGAGGCTTATTGTTCACCCAAAGGCTTCATCTGTGGAGCTGCAGCTGTATCCCACTCACAACATTCTGTAATGACATAGCAAGCAATCCACAAATGCATCTAGAAATATATAAATGGTGTTTATACTCACCCTCAGCATTCTCTACTCCATCAATCTCTATACTCACTAAGTGACCATAAAAAACACTTAAAATATGCACACTGTTTGCAAAAAGCACATTAAAAAAATATTTTTAAAATTAGAGATCGGATCTTAAATATCTCACCGTCTGCTGCTTTTGCTGTATTGCTTTTCTTTGGCATTCTATAAAGCCCTTGAGCCGTTCTGTCTTGTCAGTTGGGGCTGTACAAATGTTCTTCAGTGTCTGCAGACGGTCTGGCACATTCCCCCAGTATAAGGTGTGCAACTACTACCCCGTAACTGACTCCCTATATCCATGGCAACGTCACATGATCTCAACGTCCCATCAAATATGTCAAATTTCAGTGGAACGGTGCCGCCGTGTGCACACAAGCTATACAGTACTAACCGTTGTATAAGGCGCTGTACGAGCAGAGAGATACGGGTCGACAAATCCATACGGCTGAGAAATATCCACAGCTTTAGGATTACGGAACAAAAGAAAGGAGGGATTTGTAACGCTTTCGGGTGCTTTTACTCAATGCAGTTCGACGCCTTCGGGGGCCCCGATAAGATCACAATGCTTTCTTTTGACCACCAAAACAACATATTACGCCTGATTAAACTGTCAGATACACTCTCACTCATAGGGACACCCGACACCGTGAGACTTAGCACTTGTTGTGAGGCGAGCACCCTTAAACATTTAATGAAGGCTTAGGTTTCCATTCAAGAGGCAATTAACCACATTTTCACAGAGTATTAAGCTTTGCATGTTCATATCGTTAGTCGTAATCAAGAAAAGTCCCAAGTGCAGTTGTGTTTTTGAAAAAACGAGCAAATACAGTTTTTCACCGTTCCTTTTTTTTGTTTTTGTTTTTACCAGGATTGTTTAGCAAGTGTGAAATACGAACAGCAATATTCCATATTAAAAAAAGTTGGGTAATCTATACACACACACCTGTGTGCCCATGTGATATTACACACCTAGACACCTGGTTGATGATACAAATGGTCTCGGTTTTCACACATGAGCCACATCATAGTAATCAAGCTAAAAGTGTCCATTAATCAAACCGACACACGCGCACACATGCACAGATACAGACACACACACACACACACACACACACACACACACACACACACGTATATACAAAGAAGAGCAAACACACTCTCATGCCCATGCGAATGTTACACCTCAAGACACTAGTAGTTCACACAAAGGTAGTGAAAATGTTCATTCTCTCGACCCAAATAATGGTGAGTTTAATAATTCATGCTTCAGCTCATGTAAAGTGTATGAACAGCACTTAAATGTTAATGTATCTTGTCTGGCAGAGACGGAGAGCGCAGCATGGGGAGCATGGCTTATTTTATAGTCTGGACTGTAGATAGTGACCAGCAATGGAGCTGTCTGTAATCCTGCTCTGGAGTTTTGTTCCAAGGGCGTTAAATAATAGATCAACATCCACAACCAAAATATTTATGACAAAAAATAGTGCTGGTACTAAATGACTCAGTACCCAGTACCAAATGACTCAGCCTGGTAGCAAGCCACTCCTCCCTAACTGAGTACAAAACTCATGGAATTGTATCAAATGATTAATACCTCAGGACCAAATGACACAAAGGCAGCAGTGGGCCATGAGGGCCAGCAAGGCCTTCTCTGTTGGCCTAAACTTTATTAAAATCACTGACTTATATTTTAATATAATGCTGTCCTTGAATATGTATCCCAGTTTTTCGCAGCTGCTTTGGAGCATTTCTCGAATCATCCTTAAGACTATTCAGGTGAAATCAGTATAATATATTTGAATCAAATGACATAAACAACTGATAATGTAGAAAACAGCAGACACTGTTTGCAAAAACTGTAAATAGTCTTTTCTTTTTATTTCATAGTTCCCTTCGTGGTGCTGCTTCAAAGAGTACATTTACGTTAGAGCTTCTATCTATTCAAATTTCAGCCGGCACATCACGTGCCAGCGTCAAAGAAATCTGCTCTGAGGCCTTCAGACAAAGCACTGAGAAAACAAATACATTAGAATAAAGCTGTTGCTTTAACTAATAAGATTTCAAATGGCCGCTCCAGGACCATCCAGCAGGCGTACAATAACATCTGTATATTTGTTTAAGTTAGAGTTTCTATCCAATCAGATCAGCTGTCACATAATGCATTGCTTGGGTCAAAGGTATCTACCTGCCATTAGGCCTTCAGGATCAGCACCTGCAGGCTCTTTTAGCATAAACTCCTTGTTGCTTTAAGGTGTTGTTTTAACCAAACAGATGACTCCTGCAAACAGAGGAGATGAAACTGATTTGGTTGCAGATACAAGGACATTTACAAAAATTGACTTTTCAAGAACAGCTGGACATCATGAGACATCATCATCTGTGAGAATTGTCCAAAGTTTGAGTGTAGGATTAACCAGAACAAGACAAAGAA